>NC_137618.1:16206545-16806545 GCF_963280865.1 Gymnoscopelus braueri | reverse complement strand
ACACTTACCATTAACCACTTAAACCCTATATTCTTGTTTGACTGGGGTTCCCCAGGGCTCTATATGCTAGTATTTCTTTATGCACCAAATCTCTTTGCCAAAAAATTGCCGATCTACAAGCTCACAAGCCTGTGAGCTTGTAGATATTATTTTCAACAAATGTTTGCCCCAGAATGGGGACAATTTAGTTCAAGTGGTTATTCACCATCAGATCTGTCGATACGCATCAGCCCGATGAGCTTACAGTATGATGTCGGGCTGTTAGCTGACACTTTGTTCATTATATTCGACAGACGATGATGCAGAGAGGTCTGCAGAGAGGCTTGTTAAACTTCTTGTCAGAGTGTCATCCAGGCTCTCGCTCATCTTCAAACATTCTTGATATCAGTTCTTTATAACTTATCCTTCCTTCCAAAACAGTGTTCCCAAAACTCATTGTGACAGCACCAGAATGTTTCAGATAGCTTGTTCCACTGATAAATAAAAACATATCACCCTCATCTTTCCACTGGCATGCACGATTTTTTGCCAAAACTCAGCCTACACTGCAGGTTCCCACCAACGCAGAGGCCGGGGTTCGGATTCCTGGCAGTGGTGCCTTAATTGGGCTTGGGTGGGCACTACACCAAACACAATTGGCAGTGTTCATGGGTGGGAAGCTGGCAGGGGATTGTATCCTGGTACTATAGATGTACTAGCGACTCCTACTGGTGGGACGGGGCACCTGTTCAGCAGGTAAAGGACCTGACCCTGCCTCAGGGTCTGCCTCGGGTCCCCTACCTGCTGAACAGGTCAGGTGAAGTGATTGGTCACTCCATGTGTATCATTCAGTGGAGGCTCATAGTCTATACACGTGGTTTTCAAACTTGTGCTAGTCAAAATCTCAAGGCACATCTATATTCATATTGAAAATAGCCGATCTACAAGCCATTGTAGATTGGCTATAGATCATGTGTAGATCTGCTATTTTCTCTATTTTCTAAAACGTAAAGTGGTGCTGCTTTAAGTGATATTTTTTGGTAAAAGAAAAGGTTTAGTGTTAAAATGTTATATTCTGACTAATCATTGCCATGGAGTGTTTGTTCAGTAACAGAGGTCTTCCCGTCTTTCCAGGTGGGTTACTTGCCAATTTCAACCAATCAGGAGAGGGAACCCATTTATCAGCTTAAATTTTCAAGTGTTCCAGTTCCAAATGTGTCTGCTCATTTGAGTCATTTTTGTTTTGTTTTGTTTGTTTCTTCACTTCCAATGTATCTTGTTTATCCTGTATCCTGTATGAGTTCTCTCTCTTTATTGGATGGAATTGGAATTTTCTATGTATTAGCTGGAGAGATATTGGAGACCCTGTTTCTTAACAAACAATCGTAATGACTACTATCAGAATATAGAGCTATTCAACACTTACAAAGTATTGAAGGAAATCAAAATAAAAATCATTTACACCACCTTTAAAATTCTTACATAGAATGAGTGACACCCCCAAGCCAGTTTGAAAGTCTTTAAAATATAGCCTATATTTCTAGGGTATAGAATTTGTAGTAATATAGTCAATTCAAAGATAATTTAAAACAAAAAAACAAAAACATATACAGTGTGTGTATATACATTGCAATAATAATTGTCACAAAAGCCCAAAGACACCTAGGTGTAAGTGCTGTTGCATAAAAAAAATACTAAATATAAACAGACAAATAAACAAACAAACAACAAACAAACCAACAAATGATTTGATGTAAGGTTAACGTGTAGACCTCATAGAGGGTAGGCCTACAGAAATGAAGGGCGGAACTGAAGTCCTCTGCTGCTACTCTAACTACCTGTTTCATTGATGGACTGTTTACCAATGAACGTGAGCATGACAGTCATGTTTCAGGCTAGTCTGAAGGAGAGTTCTGACACTAGCGTCGACTCTCTCTTGTAAGAATGGAATGCGGAAGTGCTCTGTCTATCTCAATGACATAGTTCCAATGTTTGGAACTAGCTATCTTAGGAGCCCGCTTTACGGCGAGATCAAAGCGTGTCTTTACTCTCTTTTCTACACTCTGGTCTGAAGTCAAAGCGGACGACTTGCTAAAGACTTTACAGAACTCAAGAACCGTCTTTTCATTACAAGCGGCCTGCGGCCAACGAGGTATTAATTGTTCTATTTTTTAGAATCCCTGTTGTTTGATGTTGACGCTGAGTTAATTGACTATTAACCTGTGCACTGCCATGGCGTTTCGACAGTATTATATTTTTAATTTTTTTAACCAATGATGGAAAAGTAGGCCTACATTGTTTTACTGAAGTAAAAGTATCAATACTGCAATGTAGAAACACTCTGTTACAAGTCAAATTCCGGAATTCAAAATGTACTTGAGTAAAAGTACCGAAGTATTGGTATAAAAATGTACTTAATTGTACCACAAGTAGAAAGTACTCATTATGCAGAATGTCTCATTTCACAAGTTTTCAAATGGATAAAATGGATAAAAAATCTTTTGAAAATAGCAGATCCTCAAGCTCACAATGCATTGTGAGCTTGTAGATCTACTATTTTCAAATGGCCGAAATGTATATAGGGCTGATGTATGTTAATGTATGTTTTGTTATTATAATCAAAATCTACAAAGTAACTAAAGTTTTCAAATAATTATAGTGGAGTAAAAGTATAACATTTGCGGAGTAGAATTAAAAGTAGGCCTACAGAAAATTGGAAATACTCCAGTAAAGTGAAAAATACCAAAAAATTGTACTTAAGTACAGCACTTGAGTAAATGTACTTAGTTACTTTACACCACTGATCTTTATTTAGTTTTATGCTATGCAGTATGTATAGGCTATTATGCAATTTTTTCAATGTCAAGTCATGTTTCTTTATAAAGCATGTTTAAAACAGCAGTTTACCCAAAGTGCTCAAGAGACCAACAGCAACATAGACCTTACTAGTCCCTTAACAAAAGCAATGATAAAGCGTGTATGTAGCAGAACACAGAAAACAACATTGACCTCACTGTGTTAAATGTAATACCTTGTAATAGAAATACATTAGGCCTATTATGTAGGCTATTGTATATTTCCATGTGCAAAGTGCAACAGTTCTCACAGAATTACTGAGGGATTGATACATGAGGTGCAGCCCAAAGCAATTGGAACCGAGCTCTGTGTGTCTGTGTGTGTGTGTGTGTGTGTGTGTGTGTGTGTGACCCATCAAAATGGGTCTGTGACCCAAACATGGGTTCCGACCCACTGTTTGGGAAACAGAGCACTAGTGTACCTTATTGGCACACTGTTTGAGAACCATGGTCTGTTCAGACAACAGTGGAGCTGTAGAACTGCTAAAAACTTTGTGTTCACTCACCAGGTCTTTCCCCCCCTCCTCCTCCTCCTCCTCCGCCGCCGGACGTGTCGACCTGGCAGACAGGACAGCACTCGCCCTCGGGGATGACCACCTTCTCACAGTTGCTGAGCTCATCGCACTGGATTTCGTCGCAGAGGACCTGGCCACTGTCGCACACACAGATCCGGCATGGCTCCGGCTTCCAGATGTCCCTGTTGGTGTACGTCTGGCCGTCGGCCGTACAGCTCAAGTCATCTCCTGCAAACGCACAGAGTAGCCATCACAGGTGAGAAAATTATGATAAAGTAAAAGGGTCAAGTTTGAAGCAAAAGACAATCGTTTGTTTCTTTTCACTTTTATTCCCACTGCAAAGAGATTGGTGAGCGTACATTCTGTCTCACATTGGCAGACAAACTCACAACTGAGAGTGTCACCACAGCAGATATTGTTATTTTCTAAGCGTTTCCACAATTTGTAGTTAACCACCACATAAGGAGGGAGACCTTTGTTAATCCCGCCAGGGAAAGTACATTTCAGCTTGTGTGTCTTGCTCAGGGACACATAGACCATGAGCCAGGAGGTGAACCGGTGACCTTCTGATAACCCCATCAGCATCTCTACCCACTCAGCTGTGGCTGCCTCCAAAATGAACCCTAGCATCCCTATTCTGGGGCAAATATTTTGTGAAAATAGAAGATCTACAAGCTCATAAAGTGACATGTTATGAAAAATTGCCGTTATGATCTGCTATTTTCGTCAGTGAGTTTTGGTGCGGAGCAAAAAAAAGGAGCAGACCAAGTATAGAGCCCTGGGGGACCCTGGTCAACTAAGTATGTAGGATTTAAGTGGCTAAGTGCATTGAGCTAGCATCCTTGAAGTCACCAGTGCACTTTGGCTAACCTTGGTTATCGTTGCCACACACTGTGTTTTATTCCACTTTGTACACACACACGCACACACACACACACACATGCGCACACACACACACACACACACACACACACACACACACACACACACGCACACGCACACAATCACAATCACCTACAGTAAGAAAAATGCCCTGCGGAGAAAAGTCTGTCATGCGCAAGTGAAGACAACTTCACAGCTGGAAAAGCACACTGCTGGGGAAGTTCATTTTGATCTAGTTGATGAGGTTGGAGGCAAGACGGGACAAAAGTTACGCTGCCAACAAAGCCAAGTTGTCTGTAATGAGATAGCTGCTGACTCTCAGTGAATTCTGAACCAACATTATCTCACTCAGCCATAGCCAGAGGCGGAGGTTAAGAGAGCTAGGTACTGTACACACTGTGTCTGTTTCTGTTTGCTCAGGGTTGGATTCGCTTGGGGGGTGGGGGGACTCCATGCTTTTTATATCCCCCCTTATGGTCATTCGTATTTTATCACCGGTGGGGATACGTTTTATCCTTGCTTCTGGTCAGACTGAATTAAATACATGCACTTCCTTTTGGGACGTGTACACCGTTTGATATGTTTATGTATGTAAATGTATGTTAACCACATTAAGCCTGGGCAAATTTGTAAAAAAAAATCAAGATACAAATTATAATTCAAAAATAGTGTAAAATAGCCGAGCTACAACCTCACAACCTGTCGCGATGTATCGTGAGCTTGTAGATCGGCTATTTGTTGTACAAAGACGTATAATATTGGGCTTAAGTAGTTAAGAAAATGTTCCCCCCTCTGGTTTATTTTCTTCCAACAAATCGATGTGTTTGTTTTGATTTTCAGAATTATTTTCAAATTATTTATTTAACCTTTATTTACACAGGTGAAAATCCCACTGAGATCAAGTTCTCTTTTACGAGGGAGCCCTGGGAGAATCGGCGACTTCACACCATACTGGCCTAATCAGAAGCTGTTTCAAATAGGTAAGGTTGCAAGATCTTTGGCAAAAAAATAAGGTCTCATCCTGTTGGGTAATCACTTCAGCCAGGCAAGTAAATGAATGCATTCTTCATTTACAGCAGCTGCCTTGAGGAGAAAATCTGCTGCCAGATTACAAGCTTATTACAGCCAAAACAATGCCAAAAGTGAATAATTGTAAATGGCATCGCAGACTTTACTTCATTACTCATGTTTTGGGGTGTTTTTTTCTCCCTTCTCTTTTTTACACAGCCTTCGTATACTGTATCAGATAAATATGCAAGGAGTGTAATGCCGTACACGGAATGAAACCCAGCACAGCAATGCAACATCAGCACAGTTTCTCAAGTGTCAAGTATCTCAAATATCTTAACCACATGAACCCTATTATTTCATTGATCAGAGTCTCCCAGGGGGCTATATACTGTAGCAACCAAACAGATATTTCTCTATTTAACCTTTTAAACCCTATATACTTGGTTGACTGTTGTCCCCCAGGGGTCTATACCTTTTTTTCCCCTCTACACCCAAATCTCTTAGCCGAAAATAGCCGATCCACAAGCTCACAACACGTCCCAGTGCAACGCGTTGAGCTTTTTAGAACATTTTTGCCAAATGTTGGCCCCGAAATAGGGATGCTAGGGTTCATGTGGCTGAACTGATACGTATACAGTGCTGTTTATTTTATTCTTTAATGTGAAACATATGCTTCCATTCTGCTCTTAGACGATGTGTCAGGCTGTGAAGGTTGTGGAAAAGGTGACGCTTGGTAGTTGTAAAGTCCCCCCGCTGTTAGACATGAGCTAATTTCCTCCGAAGGCAGCGTTTCAAATACCTGACTCGCGTTCGCTTTGAAACGTGGTTCATTTTGTTTAACAACCGGGGTTTAAAATATCAACAAAATGAATAACTTGAAAATAAAAGAGCAGATAGGTCAGCAGGGAATGCACTGTGAAGTAGAGCTTATAGAAAACTGCATTTGCAACAAACATGTCTGAAACACGTTCTGGACAAAAAGAGCAATGGGGATGTGCAGACATGGCCCGGATCCATCAACGCCTGAACTTGTGTTTCCACTTTAAAAGAAACCCACATCGTGTTCATAGAAATAGAAGACATGAATGTACAATAGCGCCATGCCCCTGGCCACTGTTCTGGGGTTGGCTGTTTTATTCATGGCATTTAACAGCCAAACTTCCCAAGCTTTGAGATCCCCGAAATCTGAGCCCAGATATGTCAGATCTGTGGTGGTGGCCCTGAACCTTTTTACCTGTTCCTCTTATAAACAGTAGGTGGCACCCCTGAGCTTCAAACCGCAGGTATCCCAGGTTGATGAGCCCACTAGAGAGGAGACAGGAGGGTTGTACAGAGACAGATCAACCTCAGCTACTGAGATGGGGGGGGGTCAGAGAGGTGTTTACACTGCCTCAGAGTAGCTGCGCCTGTCAGGACAAAGGCAGGAGAGTATTATCCCAACCACGTGGTAGGCTATAGGAGGATGTCTATGTTAAACCTCATGGTAGGCTGCACTCGGCAAGGTGCCAAAGGCCACATGCTTGATGCTTCCAGCTAAAAGCCTCGATTTGCATGCCGACCGCCTCCACGCATGACACACAGGAATATTTGCGTTTAATGAGCCTGGCACATAAGTGAGGTTACGTTCCTTTTTAACCACTTAAATCCTGGATTATATTTTGTCGTCCGCTTTTTGGAAAAAAACGCTGCCTGGCTGGAAAAAATAAGAGAATCACTTCCCCAATGATTGTTTAATCAGGGGGGGGGGGGGGGGAGCTAAACCAACCACACACAATGCGACATGAAAGTTGTGTTACGAGGGAACATCAAAAGCGTGGCATTGACCCTCTAGCACGGCACGACCATCTGTTTAACAGACCCGAGTCAAATGAGTGCTATAAATTATGATCATTAGTCGAATGAGATTGCAATACCATATTGGTTGAGTGAGTCCATACCGCTCAACCAGACAGACTTTTCCTGTGATTTCCTGAACGTTCAGGCTTCCATTGTATCATCCTGTTGTACACCATGAATGATATACTGTAGGAAATTGTATCCACTACTTCTCTTCTCTTTCCATTTATTTGGGTTAATAGCTGTTTGCCCTTCAAGATTGCTATCAATGACGCTTGGCTAATGACCAAAGACTTCATTCAGTACAAGCAATATCCCTCAAGACCATCTGGAATAATAATGGTGGGGATCAGATGTTCAATGATTATGCGCATAAGAGAACCTCTCTCTCTCTCTCTCTCACTATGCAAACCCAGCCGGAATAGATAAGACTGACTTAAGACTCATACCTGGAACAGGATCAGTCCAGAGCTCATGTGTACTACTGCTGCATACCAAGCTAGAGGCAGGATGTTCAGAATACCATAAATCAGTGGTTCTCAAACATTTTCATGTCAAGGACTCATGTATTAAGCTGTGGACCCCCATCTGAAAATATTTTGTGTCATGGACCCCCATAAGATTTGTGGTGTTAAACGTTTTCAAGATTCTTACAAAATAGCAGATTTACAAGCTCGCAATGCAGAGAGCTTGTAGATCTGTTATTTTCTAACATCAGAAGTATAAAATAGGGTTAAATGGTTAAACAGATTTTGATGTTATCGTAGTAAATGTTACTGTGGACCCCTGAAGGTCCCCAGACCCCTTTTTGAGAATTCTGCCATAAATCACAGGCTGCAATCCGGAACTTATTTTAATGATTTTATTTTAATCATTCTGTATGGTAAAGTATGTTAATATAAGTACATCTGCAGTGGTTAGAGCTGGTCCGGTTTCCCTACTACTACTCTTCCATTGAGAAATAGACCCTATAGTGTCTGGTAGAACACTTACTCATTGACAACTAAGTAGTACTGCCTCAAGCTCATAAGTGCAATATCTCTCTTAGACAAGTGGGTGTTGCCTTTTAGCTGGGTGGTAGAAATTTGGTCTCTCACATGGGAGAGATAGGTTCGAATCCCGGGTAGGACATATATTATGGTTTGCAGCTTTAACAACCCTCTAAAATATAGCTGATTATTAAATGAACCTAAAAGCTTGGAATCCGATGCAGCTAGTCACGTATGGGAAGCAACCAATCGGATCTTTCATTACTTAACCACTAAAACCCTATATACTTAGTTGACTCAGGTCCCCCAGGGGTCTATACTTGGTACCCTTACTTTTTCCCTCTACACCAAATCTCTTAGCTAAAAATAGCAGATCTACAAGCTCTCAACGCGTCACAAGTGTGACGCATTGTGAGCTTGCAGATCGTCTATTTTCAAATGTAGTTAACCTAATGTAGTCAGATTGTATATTCAAATAAATATTCACTGCTTCATCTGAGCAATTAAGACGGAGTCAGTACGTATCCAGCACAGGAAATTACATTAAGAAACTTTTGCGCGATTTGTCTGCACTTCCTTACACTCTGGAACTTTCTTGCTTCAATGTGGAACACCATCTGGTTTCCCAGGTTTACTAAGAGAGCAGGCTAATAAAAAAGGCTGAGAATGATTTGCAATTGCCATTTGACCCACGTGACGGCTAAATTGCACATAAACATGCATTCACACACGCACACACACGCACACGCACACACACGCACACATATGCACAAACACATAAACAAAGATTTTTTTTTTTCAAAGGTTTCCTGCTACAAAAGCGCCCAAAACGCAACACATTATAAATAAAAACACGCTGTTTCTGTTTCTAATCCACATGTGCACACACAGACTCCGGCACAGATGGACACAAGCGCTCTAACATGTGCACACATGGCAGGACACCCAGTCCTTCTGTCCAGAGTCACTGACCTGACACCGTGTCTCATAGGAAGTGGCAGAACAACCGCCTGTCCCATAACAATCATCAACATTTCTTCCAAGCAGCTGTATTTGCTGTGGCCTAGCAGTGGTGGAAAAAGTACTAAATTGTTTTACTTAAAAGTATCATACTGCAATGTAGAAGTACTCTGTTACAGGTAAAAGTCCGGAATAAAACATTTACTTGAGTGAAAGTACAGAAGTATTGGTATAAAAATGTACTTAAAGGACCAAAAGTAGAAAGTACTGTACTCATGATGCAGAATGTCCCGTTTCACAAATGTATAAAATAGCAGATCTACAAGCTCACAATGCGTCGCCATGCGACGCATTGTGAGCTTGTAGATCGGCTATTTTCAAATGTAAATGGGGCTGAAGTGGTTAATAAATGGTTTGTGATAATAATCAAAATCTACGAAGTAACTAGTAACTAAAGTTTTTAAATAATTGTAGTTTTAGTAAAAGTATACTATTTGCCTCTGAGATGTAGTGGAGTAAAGAAAATTGGAACTAGGCCTACTCCAGTAAAGTAAAAATACCTCAAAATTGTACTTAAGTACAGTACTTGAGTAAATGTCCTTTAGTTACTTTACACCACTGTGTACAGCAGAACACTAAAGCAATTAGGCCTGTCCCAATCATTATATTATCTCCTAAGCGCAATTATTTGAGATAATCGCAAGTACTTTGCATAATCGTTTCCATGTCGAAAAATGTTCGTACGTTTTCAGATATTTTTCCCAAAATATCGGAAATGGCAGATGTACAAGCTCACAACGCAACGTGTTGTTTACAAAACCTGAAAGGCAAACAGAAATGTACTTTTTTTGTCATATGTTCCAATGTTCAATGCCAAAAATCGTCTGATGCAATTATTTGTATGACAATTAATCGTCAAGTAAAATGTTAGGATTGTGACGGCTGTAGACACTAGCAATATAGCTGGTTTGCTGCCCATTCGTGCTCTATTAACCTCATAAGAACTGAAAACAAGACCCAGATCAGTGACATGTCCTGTTGCTGAGAAGGCTGTTTAATGATGAAATGATGATGAAATGATCCAAGTTCAAACACATAATATCCTGGCTTCGCAAACATAAGCTCATCTGTCTTAGAAAGATACACTGTGAGTCTACTTCTGCTGAATGAATAATAGCCGGGTTTGACTTCCTGTCAGCATGTTTCTTTCGTTGTTTCTGTTGCAGAATTTTGGGGGTAATTACATGCAAAGGAAAGTTTCATCCAGGCATGTCAAGGTTTGACTCTGTCTGTATACTCCTATTTGACAATACAAAACATCACATCGGGTAGTGTTTAAAGCTGAGCTGTCAGCCACAAAGCTGGAAAGTCACTTATTTTTTTTATTTTTTTGTGTACAATTTTGGGGTTGGGGGTGATTTAGGCAGAGTTTGAAATTTACTGGTAGAGAAGTGTGGTTCGCAGAATAGTCCTTTACGAGAAGAAGGAAAACCCACAGAAAAAATCCACCACAAAATCGTGAGCCCACAGTAAAATGCTCAGTGTTCATTTAACTCGGTACAAACAGAACCAAATGGACCTTTTATGGATGTGTAACTCTGAGAGTGTCCAAACAGAACCAAATGGACAATGAACACTCGGGATTTTACAGTGCAGGAGGAGGAACCAAATGGTGTCCAAATGGTCATTTTTAAGGGTTAATTTGTTTCCATTTGGACACTCTCAGAGTTAAATTAACACTCCGGATTTGACAGTGCAGGAGGCAGTGGTGGAAAGTAACTAAGTACATTCACTTAAGTAAAATTTTGAGGTGCTTTTACTTTACTGGAGTATTTCCAATTGTTTATGCTTTTACTTCTACTCCACTACACCTCAGAGGCAAATATTGTACTTTTTACTCCACTACTATTATTTGAAAACTTTAGTTACTTTGTGGATTTGGATTATTATTACAAAACAACCCTACAGTATATAGATTTGGGCCATTTGAAAATAGCAGATCTACAAGCTCACAATTTGTCACATCGTGACACACTGTGAGCTTGTATTGTAAATCTGCTATTTCCAAAATATTTCTATACATTTAAACTTTTGCATAATGAGTACTCTCTGGACTTTTACTTGTAACAGAGAATTTCTACTTGATACTTTTACTTAAGTAACACATTTTAGTACTTTTTCCACCACTGGCAGGAGGAGTGTGTGTGTGTGTGTGTGTGTAGGGAGGGGGGGTTCACGTCGTTCACTTTTTCCCCTCCTCTCGGCTAAGGTTCCATGCTTTTCTGCAGACGTGCGTTTAATCGTGACACCGACGAAAAGGCATGCATGCTCCCCTTTCTGTGGGCGCCGGCCCCTGATCCGGATTTTCCACTAGTCAGCTAACGGGGGCAGACAGACAGTTTCCTCTCCCAGGTTTTAAAACACGGGTAGTCTGGTGCTCTCCCGACATGACTCAACGGAGGAGACTCTCTCTCCTCCTGCTGTTCTCATTCAGCCCAGCCACGCTCGCTCGGCCAGACACCCGCGAGATAACACCGAACCGCAACACCTCCGGCAATCATCGCATACACATCTGAGACGCAACAGTGTGGAAAGACCTGGGGGTAGGGGAAAAAAGAAAAACCCCTAGCATGGGATTATCTCGATCTGGCAGACGCAGAAAAGAAAAAGGAAAAGAAAAGAGGATAGTTTATGGATTTTCCCTGGCTTATATGGAAATACTCATAACATACTGTGTTTGGGGAGTAGCAGTTTGTAGCCAGAAGTCGAGGGGTTAGAAAATGACCTTATGGAAACAATGAGTCATTTTAACTAAAGCTTGCCATTTTCTAAAGTAAAAAAAAAACTTAAAAGAAAAACTAAACTAAAAAACTGTGGCCACACAGCCCCCTCCCACCCAAACTGAGAGACAAACCATTTATCAGAATGTTTACAAAATGCCCAGAAAAGCCCCCACGGTGCCCACAGGATGCGTTGTTTATTAAATAATATCACATCTGAATCCATTTCGCCTCCCATCCCTCGTCCTTAGAGGAGCACGTCATTCCACTGAGACCAGCTTGCCCCGGCCCGACTGACATGGCTAATTCCCACAAGGAACACAGGCTGGGGTTTCTGAGCCCAGAGATGCAGATGAGTTACAGCTGCTGACGGGGTGGCTTTGAGGCAGCTGTGCGTTCCTGCTCTCTCTCTCAAATCCCCCAGGGTGACACAGCCAGACGTAAATCTTCAGCTCACCTCTGACCCAACCTGTAATTGGTTCACTGATGAAGCAATTCACAAGGCCCCGTTCTCTCGCAAAACAACTGTCGAGACCTTTTGCCATCCCGGTCCGGTGCGCATAGCGTTCCAAAGGGGTCAAATACAAGGACAACGACAAACCCCCTTATTGGCCTTCTTGTCAGCACAGTATAGCACTTCAAAGGTGACTCGACAACCTATGATTATCTGTCATCCTGTGTGCTTTGGTTTTAATGATTGACCTAAAGACTTGACTCCCTTGGGGGGGAAAAGGACTCAAAACCAGTGATTCTCAACCTTTTTTTTAATGTCAAGGACCCCTAGTTTGATATGCATTAGGCCCTAACCCTATTTACTAACGCTAACCCTTATTTGATACTTTTATTGTTATTTTATTTTTTTTGCTGTAAAATCTTCAGTGTTTATTTAATTCTGAGAGTATTATAAATGGAACCAAATTGTCTATTTGTTCACTCTTGGAGTTGCAGACCCATACGGTTCCTATCAATTATATAGCTGGGGACCCCTTGGCTGGAACTCCCTCAAGGACCCCTTGGGAGTTCCCGGACCCCACGTTGAGAACCACTGCTCTAAACGATTCACCGAGTCCTGTCTCTTTAATATTCTGACCTCATAGAGAAAGCGTCGGGAATTATCTGTAACAGCTTTGTCAGTGTGTGTGTGTGTGTGTGTGTGTGTGTGTGTGTGTGTGTGTGTGTGTGTGTGTGTGTGTGTGTGTGTGTGTGTGTGTGTGTGTGTGTGTGTGTGTGTGTGTGTGTGTGTGTGTGTGTGTGTGTGTGTGTGTGTGTGTGTGTGTCGGGGGGGGGGGGGGGGGGGTACTCTGGTTCAAACACGTACCTCACCTTGGCTTCCATAAACAAAGCCATGCATCTCTCCGGGGGAAGCGGTAGGAAGCTCGGGCCAGGAAAAGTTGAAGTGAATAAGTAGCTTGCTGACTACATGTCTAGGCTTCTCCCCCTGTCCGTCTCCACCGAGACGAGAGAGGGCTTCCTCGAAGAGAAACGACCACAGTCGTGATCTGTTCCTATCCCATGTTCACCCGTGGGAGGCTTGCGGCTGTCCAAAATTGCACATCACCCCCCCCCCCTCCTTTCCCCCAACCTCTCTGTCTTAATCTTCTCTCTGTCTCTCTCTCTTCTGCTGCCTGACTTAAACAGCTTTCTGTTGCCTGGATTTTGACTATTGTCTTATGTATACTCTGTAGGTTATAATAGAATATTTAATTATTTCTGTAAAACTCTTAAAGTTTTCACAATAGCAAAAATAGCAGATCCACAAACTCAGTGTCTCGCGGTACGATGTGAACTTGTAGATCTGCTATTTGGGAAAAGTTTTGAAAGTATAAAATATGGCTTAACCCATTGAGACCTGAAGCTGATTCTACATGTCTCCTAAATTCCAACAGTTTTCTGAAAAACCTATGTTTCTATGTCAGTGGTGCTCAATCTTTTTCATGTCAAAGACCCCCAAAATGATATGTATTTGGCCGCGGACCCCCATCAAAATATTTTGTTCCAGGGACCCCCAGAAGCAAAGAATAGAGTTAAAAATGTTCGCTTTAAAAATATTTATATTCAAATATTTCACACATTTTCACGATTTTTCAAAAATAGCAGATCTACAAGTTCATAGCGCGGCACTCGGTGCCGCGCTATGAGCTTGTATATCTGCTATTTTTGAATAGCCAAAGTGTACAATTATGCTTTTTAGCTCAAATCTAAAAATTACACAGTTCCAGGTCTTAAAGGGTTAAGTGATTAAGTTAACACTCAGGAGAGTTTTGCAATATTGGCAGGATTAACATAGAATAGACAGGCTTAAGTCGTTTGTGTAGACGTAATTGACTGACACACAGGACTTAAATGATTGTGATTAGCCTATAATGAGTAAGTGAAAGATCCCACTTGTTTCTTGGTCTTTACCCCGGCACTGATCAAACAACCTTCATGTCATTATGTGATAATGGAAAATGTTCTTCCCAGCACTATTATAGACTCATTGCGGACTACAAGACAAAACAGGCATTCTGGGAGCTTCTGAAGTGAATAGATCTGTAATCAGACATTTCCAGACCACAAGCGCCGACGGAACGTTGCAGTAACGAGGCTGCTGTAGATAATCATCATTCACTGCAAAATCCCTTTTTACACTGTCAGTTAGACTTCACCATCATTCAGAACTTTACAGTGACAAAACTCAATGTGTCTACAAAGCAGAACAACAACACCAACTACAACAATACAACAACTAAACTCTGAAGCTCTCACTTTGCTGGCCCTGACACCGCACCTACCAGAATCCAAAGGTTCGACATGAGGGCAACCATTTGTTCCTTGTTCGGGCATGCCATGTGCTTGCTAAAGATTCACTGGAGAAACAGTGTTGTAGTTGAGAGTTCACAACATCTATCAAAGTTTGATGACAACGAGGAACACTATATAGAAAAAAGTACCATCTACTGAAAAACTTTAGATATTGCCATGACTGGTTAAATAAAGGTAAAATGATTTAAAAAAAATAATATATATATATATATATATATATATATATATATATATATATATATATATATATATATATATATATATATATATATATATAGTTTAATCTCATTTGAGGTTGTTTGATGTTGAACAATTGTTATCTCTGGGACCAATCTACACTGTAAAATCCTCAGTGTTAAGTTAACTCTTTGTGTGTACAAATCTCAACACTTGGAGTTACAGATCCATAATTTTCCATTTGGATCCTAACAATCATTTAGCTGGGGACCCCCTGAAACCCGTAGAAGGACCCCTGGGAGTCCCCATACCCCATGTTGAGAACCAATGCTGTATGGTACATGTGGTACCACATATGGTTACACCTAGGTTACTCTGCAACCACTCTGGCTAGCTCCATGGTTTTTGTTTTTCTTCGCTGTGTTTTTTCGACTTTCAATAAATTACAACCTACAGACCACAAAAGACAGCCACGTTGGCTATATAACATGTCATTTCATGCTATCATAACACACTTTACTCTAAACACTGGGAGAAGGCGGGGTCAAGATCAAAGTGAATCATCCATCTTCATGTTAAAATCCTTAATCCGTAACCCACTGCGGTACACTTTACATTCCAAAGACTATAATCAGTTTCATTTAACTGAAAGTGGCCGTAATGGTGTAGTTTTACACTTGTTTATTATTTATACCCAGAAATGCAAGGTACGTAACGTGACTTTCAAGTTGGCAAGCTGAGCATGTGATGCAATATCTCACTATAAGCAAAAAGCTTTGAAACTCACAAAATGGCATGCTGTAGAAACACTTTTCCAGGTCAGTACAAAGAAGAAAAAGCTATACATTATGTTACCAGACCAGTGATTTTCAACCTTTTTGAGTCCAAGCAAAGCACACCATAAGGGCAAGTCAAAATATCAAGGCACACCTATATTCATATGTTGCATGAACATAGTCTCTGTAACACATGTTATCACTCTTATCACTTAAACATTTATTTTTCACAAAGTGCTGATACAGTATAATAATAATACATTCCTAACGTTTCATATAATTGCATATAATGCAATAATACTGTCACAAAGTCCCAAGGCACACCTGTCTCACAGCACACCAGTGTACCTCGACACATTGTTTGGGAACCACTAGATAACTACTATTGAGCGAGAACCCACAAATCACTGTTTCACCGGCGTACATTATGTAATTTGTCATCCAGTGTAAGCACAGCAACCGGTGCGGTGACTGAGGTGGCAGGCGTGAACGGTTATAATTGAATTTGCCACAAATCTGATTGCTTACATTTCCATTTTATGTGAAACCTAATTGCAGGTACAGAGGACATAGTGTGAAAAATTGGTATTCAGCTTTCTCGAGTGCGTCTGTTTGATTTGCAACCATATCGCAACACAGCGCGTCCTGGCTGAACATCAAACATGTGGTATTCATATCCTCTCAGGTTAGGTCCAGAACTCACTGATCTACCCAAGCAAAACATGTTGACACACTTTGCACTCGCATGCACTCCCTCCCCGTCACCTCAAAGTGAACGTGTGCAAGGTATCCCTGCAACAAAAGGGTCCCCCTCATAAATCATTCAGTTTTAAAGGGCTATTTTCTCCCTGTGAACTTGTATAATCCAGTCTTTACTCACATAGACATCCAGAGGATGAATCAATGACTAGTTTTTTCAAATTTCCAGCATAATATACCTAATAATACGTAATACACAATATATTCATCCCCTATAGATATGGTAGATTTTTCTCAATGATCACATTAAACATCTTACAATCAAACATGCATGTCCATGTTGACCATTGATTGATTTTGATTTAATGCACCATTTCTCACTGGCGTTCATATAAGCATCCGCTCCATATATAAATCTGTAAGTAAAATCAACGCATGAAGGGAAGGAAAATGGTTGACGTCAAACATTCCAGTTAGGCAGAGCTGAGCGTTAACATATACAAGGGTCATGGCGCCCCAGCGTTTTACATCAACTAAGCACATAGCCAGATGTGAAAGAATAAACGCTGGAGTCTCCACACAGGGAAAAGAGGAAAGCTGTTTCCACTGCACTGTGCACACGCTAGAACGAGAGCTATTGTTTCAGCCCTGTGCATTTGTCGTGAATACGGTAGTGAAATTGAACATCCTGCCATGCACCATGATTCATACACAATCAGATTACGGCCTTTCATTGTGACAAGAGAGAACATTATAGCCCAGAGCAAGACAGATCTAACAAGACTGAAACGGTGCTCAGATGATTGCGTTCGTACTTGTTCTTTAATTTCACAGTTTTAGCATTTTTGGCCTTGGCCAATTGTGACGCTGTGCAATATCAAAGCGACGTATTCTATCCACGTCCAAATTGCTGGTTAACGTCCCCCATTATGCATTCATTATGAGCAACAGGTGCTCATTATGCATTCCAGTTGAATCTATGAATTACTATTACATGCCCCTCATAATTGATAATGAATTGATCCATCTGAAACGTGTTATTCATGCAAGCAAGGACCACAGGGTGAGCTCTCCCTCAGTCTTGCACACACAAGTCTAATGTCCGCCAGGCATGACAGATGACGGCACAACTGCTCTGGCAGATAATAATTCAACCTGATGAGTTGACAACTTCCTTCAACTCTGTTACAGAACATGAACATGGATATAAAATGTACCAGGGGTCTGCGGTGCCCCAGAAAACGAGAACCGCAGTATAAGCAGTTATACTGTGTGTATGCCACAAAAGCCAATAATAAGTTATTTTAAGGTAGGGAAATGGGTGAAAAGCACATCCATGAAGTCGGTCACAAAATGGTCAAACTCTCAAGTCGAACACTAAAGGTCCTTACACACCGGCGAATGTGCGAATATACGCAAAATTCGGACTCGTTCCGAATAATTAAAAGACGCTTTTTCGCTTCGCTTTTCCGCTTTTTCGCGCCATGTACGCTTGCATTGACTTTATAAGGTTTTAAAAAAAAGCGTATTATTCGCACGAAAAAATCGCCCCGGTGTGTAAGGACCTTAAGGCTTGATGTTAGACAGAGTGGGACAAACTGCAGGAAAGAATCCAAGGCCTGTGTTGTCCGGCATGTTGGCTGTATACCTCGCAGCAGCACTGAACACATCTGCTTGCCTTTTAAAGTGCAGGCCTATGTGTTGGCCTGCCTTTCTGCCTCCTATTCCTGTCTGTCTGTTTGTCTCTTTCTCTCTCCTCTATCTTTGATTATATTCTTAACGGAGGAACGCAATCCCAGATAAAGGTTGCACTGTTGTTGTTTTTTTGTCTGAGCTATCCCTGAAAGATTCACTGTAAAAACCTAATTTACATTTATATATTTCATCACTGCGTAGCTCGATGACATCAGTTCATTTTCAACAAAAGGAACAACATGTTTACTCGGTGTTCATACAAGAACGTCAGCCATTTAAAGACATTTCTTAAACACTAGAGTGCATAGAATCTGTGTTTTCGAGTGGCCCAGGGATTCCCATAGTGCACTGCGTGCCTTGCCAGCTACATCAGCTTAAAATGGCAGCCAGATGGTTTGTAACATTCAAATGAGGTTTTAGATTATCAAAGCAATCAAAGGAATCTGTTTCTTATTATCTTATTAGACAAGGCTATGCCTTGATCATAAGCACCTGTTGGTCTCTCTTGACGCAATATCTTTGTAGTCTGTACCAAACAACAAGGTTCTGCAGATTATCCTCAGTGACCATCGCTTGTCAGAATGATTTCTTAATGAGAACTCTTCATTCAAAGTGTTTGGAACACAGCCATTCTGAACTACTACAACTTGAGGCTCACCCAAAGGCCAAAGAACACAACACTTAACCACTTTAACACTTTTGACCAGGGTTCCCCAAGCGCTCTCTACTAGGTTCGCTCCTTTTTTCCCTCAACACCTTCCTTGTCAAAAATAGCCGATCTACAAGCTCACAACTATTGCTTTCGACGCGTTGTGAGCTTGAGTTTGGCTATTTTCAACAAACGTTTGCCACAGAATAGGGACACTAGGGTTCTACTTTACAAAAGTATAGCACAAGTTGCACAGTTCTGCAGTTACAGTACTACCGAATCGTAACAGTACTTAATTGTATGACCTGGGGCACACCTCTCAAGAAGACCGAGTGACCATTTCCATTGGAGAGCATTCAGTCATGGAGCTGACTCACAAAAGCCATGAGATGAAACGCACATGTTGGATCATTATCGTTCTTTCCGAGGGTAGGGGGTTTGAGTTTTTTTTTATGAGTCGTTTTATATTTAAGTTGAGAGGAGCACCCCACCCCCACCTCCAGGCGAATGAGATTTACTGCCAACACATTTCGTTTGACCTGCTTGCTACAGGAACCAAAGGATCTCTGTGTCTTTCGCACGTACACATACACACGCACGCACTCGCGCAGTGCATACACACACACACACACACACACACACACACACACACACACACACACACACACACACACACACACACACACACACACACACACACACACACACACACACACACACATTAGTATTACTACAGTTGGGAGTTTATAATTGTCATCAAAATATATATACGCTATTTTTAACACTATCCCTAAATCCTGGGGCTCACTCTGGGGGTTCACTCAAGCGCGGGCATTGTTCATGTCCACTAAAATAGCAGATCTACAAACTCTCAACGCTTGTAGATCTGGGCTGTTTTCGGTGCGTGACACCTGCGTGGAACTAAGCATAAATCAGGCATAACTCTAAACCTAACCCCTAAACCTAATCCCTAAATACCTAATTCTAAACCCAACCTGAATCTTTTCCTAACTGTAAGCCTAACTAGGAAACCTTTTTTTAACCATAAAACAACAATGTATCTTTCAAGAAAATAGCCCTCTATTTCTCAAACTCTCTCTCTCTCTCTCTCTCACACACACACACACACACACACACACACACACACACACACACACACACACACACACACACACACACACACACACACACACACACACACACACACACACACACACACACACACACACACACACACACACACACATTCTCCTTGTAGTCTAAACTGTATATACTGTGACTTTTTTGCCCTCAAAATTCTTCTTTTACTCTCTCATTCTCTCTCTCTCCCCCCCTACGTTCTCTCTCTCCCGAACTCTCTCACCTTTCCTCTTCTGTACTTTTGTCTCATATGTCTCACGTTTAAAATTCATTGCTCTGTTTTTTTTACCTTTCTCTCTCTCTCCTCACCTTCTCCTATGTATTGTCTCTCTCACTCTTATCTCTGTCTTTCTCCCCCGCTCGTTCCTTCTCTTTGTTGTGATTATTATTTGTTGTGATTATTCTAAAAGCTTACAGAGTCGATGCAGCTGTTCAGGCATTGCATCATGTAACGGAGCTGCCTGCCCTTCAGGCAGAGCAACAGATGTGTGCCATAAATATTTACATCTTCCACTGGACCACAGATTGTGGAGCCACAATTCACATAATTCATCCTTCAATTCACACTCATTCACTTAGCATTTTACAATTTAGGAGCTAAACACTTTCAACCTGGCCTCGCCATTTTGGGTATGTCATTATAGGCAAAGATTGTCAAGAATAGTCATAAATAGTGAAAATAGCCAATCTACAAACTCACAACTTGTCATAATGTGCAGCATTGTGACTTTGTAGATTGGCTATTCACTGTACGCCTAGGGCTGAAGTTGTTACAGATTACTCACGATTGCCACATGTTTATGTTCTCGCATCGTCAACATTAGAAACGACTAATTACGTATGCAAAGGTTCAAAGGCAAAGAGAGTGAACAAATATTAGTGTCCTTGGAATAAAAAAAGAAAAAACAAGAACCTGAGAGTGGTGGTTCTATCTCAGCTCACGCAGAGCTGCTCATATAGCCAGAACAGTGAGGGATTCCCCTGTTCAATTCATGTCATGTGACTGGATTTAGCATACTGGAGTTGTACAGTACAAAATGTCTTACTGTCCAAAAATAGGCTATTAGAAACAGGGCCAATGCAATATTTTAGCAGAGTTGCTTGGAAGACGGCAACAGGATCTTGTTGGGGGGAAAATCTTCATTCAACGTTTTTGCTGCCATAGAACCATCTCAGGCAATGGAAACTGTGACCTATTGCCAGATGAGCTCCATACATCAGCTACTCCCCGAAGTATTATGTATTCTCCAAGTGTTTTATTCTTCCCAGGTACTTTGCTGCAACGTACTGTATATATCATTACGCTTGGACTGTAGCCCAGATGGTCAAGCTATCATCTACTGTACATGTCCAGGAGTTCTCTCAGCTTTACTAACTTGGATGCATGGATAAAACTGTATCCTGCACATGGTGATAATTCCATTATCCTCTCCTGGTATTAAGTACACTCAGCATTCCTTAGAAACAGCAAAACTGCGTTACTACTGTACCTTTGCTATGCTACATGCTGTGACTAAACTAAGATAAGATAAGCTTTATTGACCCTGAGAGGGAAATTCAGATGTGATGGCCACAACTGCAGTCACCAAGATAAATAAGAATACAAATACAAATAAAGCACTGAATTTAGCTTAGCACAATCTGTCAATGAATATGTACAGTGAATTATATGAATATATTCACAGTAATTTGGGGACTACGGATTGAAATTAACATCCTTGCTAAATCCGGTGTGTTTGCATTACATCATGTTTGTATTGATCATTAATATGCGCTGTCCCGGCCAAATAAACAAATAAAGTAAAGTCAATCGACAAGTATAATTATTAATATGAATTAATAATTCATATTGAATACTGTATGAATTAATAGTATTCATTGTTGATTGAGAAGACTATCAACAATGGATATAAGCATGGACATGTGTACGAGACATAATCCTGACATGTGAGTACAGAGAACAGAGAGCAGACCGTGGGGCCCCTTCCCCGCGGTGACATCACCCTGAGCCTTTAGGCCCCTGAGGGAACTGACAGGATTTATCACTTTCTCTTTGCTGAATGCAGCCCTTGAAGTTTACAGCTCCCCTACATCTTTGTCAAAGCTGGAGACGGACACAGAGACAGTGAGAGAGGAGAGAGTGAGTTGATAGGGTCAAAAGGACACTACTGTGATGGACTTTTCCACACTACGCTTCATTGGACATAGGTATTTGGACATTAGTGGGTGGTGGTGACATATTTATTTGACAATATGCATACTTAGCCACTTAAACCCTATACTTTGTTAACCGGGGTCCCCCAGGGGTCTATACTTGTTCCCCTCCCTTTTTTCACTCTACACCAAATCGTCTTTTCACCAGAAATAGCCCATCTACAAGCTCACAGCGCGTTGCGAGCTTGTAGATCTACAATTTTTGGGCGGTGAAACCGCCCCTATAAGTGAGATTTGGAAAAATGTACTAACTCCTGCGCTGTGATCTGGGCCCAGGAAATTAGTAGAATTATCCTGCGCTGTGATTGGCCAATCACAGTCTATTCAGGACTGTGATTGGCCAGTGTCACATGACACATGTGCATAGCCCTATATAAGCAACCATAACTTGAAAAAAACCAAATATTTGTTTTTTTCAAGTTATGGTTTTGTCCATCATAAAGAGTGTTTCAATAAATGTATTTATCTTTTGTACATCATTGGTTGACTCCATTCAGTATTGTGGTTAGCTAGGAAGACACCGCCCACTTCACACAGGGTGTGATTTTTTACCTATTTTTGATGAATGTTTGCCTATTCTTGCCGAATGTTTTCCTACTCTTGCCGAATGTTTGCCTATTTTCATCAAATGTTCACTTAGTATGACATGCTCACATTAGGGAGGCTATAGGGTTCTTGTGGTTAAACATATTTTGTATGTGTGAAAAGGATAAAACACAATGAATCTTGAGAGCTTATTTCCATTGTGTGTGTAGCGTAGAGATAGGATTTTTTCCCTTTTTTTTTTACTTGAGTGCTTGGTGAATATTTAGCTAAATACTGTACCACAGACAACTCAAACGTAGACTGGAGTTGCACAGTTATCTGAGGGAAGTGCATAAATGCCATAATCACTTGTTTTTTGAGCAAATGCAGTTTTAATTAAATTTAAGATATCAAATCACATGTGGTGTGTGTGCGTGCACACACACTCACACATTCAGAGACACGTGACCCGATGACTGAGGAATGAGAGCCTTGTGCCATTTTATACCAAACTTCTGAATACGTTTTTCTCTCGATAGAAAACCACCACAGAGAAGAGGAAATTAACATTCTCTTCCACATGTTTTAACTGTACAAATCTGCACTAAAACACTATGGTGCACTTCCTTTCACAGTATGATTTTCCCTCTGGATGGCCTTTTTGCATTAGTCTTCCACTGCCAAGAGAATAGGAACATTTCTTGGCAGATTTGTTTGCTGAAAGCCCGCCTTTCTACTGTATCAGCAATCATTGCATAGTTTTTTGACATGACATAGACAGCTGTGGGAGCCGGAAAAAACATCTTCCAAAAGACAAAATCCTGTCGAAGGACAGAATCTTGAGTCGAAGCAAACACTGACACCATTTTAGTGATAAACGTGCATTTGCTAACTTCTCAGTAAGAGTGCTGTGGTTTCGTTCTATGTTAGCTCGCCATCTTCAGCCACTGCAAAAAAAAAACTAAAAACTGTTGGCCCTTTGTTTTGAGCTTTTAGAGTGCACTCAACTGTTTTTACAATGTAAACTATACTAATGATAAGACCGCACAATGTCCTGTGTTGTCCCAATTCAAAAGAGCAACAGATGCCAAAGCTTATAAACTTAGATATAATCCATATTGACAGAGAAAATTCCCCTCTCTGTGTGTTTCGGCCCTCCTGTGTGTTCCTACAACTCCCATAGTGCATTTAGCAGGTGAGCACCAACCAGTCATGCCCATATGAACTGTGTCTGTCAGTACATAAACTTCATTCATATCTTTTAATGACAAGATAACTATTTTGCCTTATACACAACAAACAAGGACAAATGTCACCCCCCACCAAGGATAGCGGCTAAAATACAGAAAGTAGAGGTTGCATACGTAACCACATGAACGCAGTGGTGGACAGTAACAAATATATACTTGAGTACTGTACTTAAGTACATTTGTTTGAGTATCTACTTTACTTGAGTATTTGTATTTTTGGGTAGCCTACTTTCACTAGCCTGGTTCCAGACGAATCTGCCTTTGCAAAATTGCATCGACACGCGAGGCTATCACTCCACTACATTTCAAAGGCAAATATTGTATTTTTGTCTACAGTTCTGTCTAGAAATTTGACAGAGCACCTTTCACTTTTCAACTTTGTCCGCAACTGCACGAACCCTACCGTCCTTACTCTGGACATGTCATGATATGGTAGGTGAACATTCAGGGAGAGAGACATTCCTGGATTTGACTTCAGTGACATCACTGGGGTAGCACTTTCAGCACAACTTTGGTGGCTTTTCAGAGAGTGCTCAGTTAGTGGCTAATGGAACATTAGCCCATATGTTGCAACATAATGTTGATGAGATTTAATTTCAGGACCCCCAGTTAGATATGTATTAGGCCACAGGCCCCCATATGATAAACGTTTTCTCCAATATACACTGTAAAATTCTCAGCCTTGTATATAAACTTTGAGAGTATTGAAATGGAAACCATTTTGTACACTCTGAATTACAGACCCATGAATGTCCATTTGGTTCATGTCAATCATTTACCCGAGGACCCCCTGAAGGACCCCTGAGGGTTCCTGAAACCCTGTTGAGAATGTAGTCCCTACGGCTCCATTTGGTCACAGTTGTACTCTCTGAGTTAAATGAACACTCAGGATTTTGCGGTGTCTTTTTGATATCCGTAAACACAGAAGCATGACCGCATGTTTGTGATGAGGAAAGCCTGCAGGCACAGATAACACCACATTATCAAAACTAGATGTGCTCTAGATTATCTTCGGCTAAACAAAGAGGCAAAAAGGCTGCAGACCTCCGTTTGCAAATCATTCGCACGTTTTCACCACTTCTGCTCAACTTGCCCCGAGATGTTTGCACAGTGCACCCTGCCAAGCGCACCTTTTAGAAACAGGAGAGACAAACCTTAACGTCTTCCCCTGTCTGTTTGAGGTTTTTACCTAATCACAATAATCACCCTGGACATTAAAAGAAAGTCGCAACCCCCAAGCCCAAACACATGCTTTTCCAGAGGAAATTCCAGTTTGACAGAACTTCCTGTGTTGGGAGATAGACCAGTCTGTTGGGATGTACGGTGGGGGTAGAGGCTGAGGGGAGAGAGAGGGAGAGAGAATCACTGGCCCTTGATGACACAGAGATATGGGCCACACACACACACACACACACACACACGCACACACGCACACACGCACACACGCACCAGTCCACTCCTAAATCTCTGGTTCTCTTGGTCATTACTAGACTAGACTAATGCCCTATGTAATGGAATATGAGATGTAATGGAAGGATGTATGAGATTTCTCTCATCATTCTACCCTATTATTAGCTTTTTGACCCTCTTCCCCGAAGCCTGCCGGCAGCCCACACCGGTGGATTACTTCAAAACTAAAAAGGGGGATGTGAGATTAAGACACAATCAGGCTGCAGCGCTTAAGAGGTCTGCTTTAGTCCAGTTTAAATGCAGGACAGAGACATGAGACCTGGGGTCCTCTGCACAACCCAGTTCAAGCTTTTGCTAGCCTTAGATGTTTAGTTCAGTCAGACAACTCTTAGATTGGATTAGAATATATATTTATTAGCAATATATATTTAGCAAGCTTGAGCATGGTATAGAAACAAGAGGAAGCATAGTTTGGCGTCAGGCCTCTGAATCCATTCATTCCCTGTAAGGATAACATTTTAATGAATGTTACATGCCAATTAGCATTTACAGGGAATGAATTAAACCCCCAAGGGGATCTAGAAACAGAGCCTACAGGTGGATGCCGGGGAGGCGGGTGGGATGACTTTCATGGGCAGCAGCAGAGGGAGCAAGCAAGGGCAGCAGATCCGGCAGGATCTCGGCAGCAGAGCAGCAGCAGCAGCGTCGCACGTCAGAGCAGCAGAAGAGCGCAACCAGACTGAACAGGTAGGCAGAGCATTACTTATAACTCACCGACCAGGAGAAGAGTGCATGTGACTTAGTCACCTGATCGGTTAGCCCAATCCCTTGAGTTGCCTGGCCTGAACTAGCTCCATAAACTGCGCCTCATTTCAGTCAGACAACTCTTAGATTGGATTAGAATATATATTTATTAGCAATATATATTTAGCAAGCTTGAGCATGGTATAGAAACAAGAGGAAGCATAGTTTGGCGTCAGGCCTCTGAATCCATTCATTCCCTGTAAGGATAACATTTTAATGAATGTTACATGCCAATTAGCATTTACAGGGAATGAATTAAACCCCCAAAACAGCAAGAACCCCCAAAACGGCTTGAGAGCACAGGGCCTGACGCCGGACCAACCATCTGTGAGAATGGTGGAGCTCCATAATTTAACATGATATAATGACTGAGTTCCTCATCATAAATTTTTTTTTTTTAATTTAACTAAACAAATGCAGCATGCACCCATGTGTTCAGCGAGCCTGATGAATCCAGGTACCCGCTGATCCCTGAATTCAGGAGTCCTAGACGGTATCCTAATATGGCGTCCACGCTGTGCCGCACCAACTCGGATTCGAAGAGGACATTCTATATTTATTTCTTTTTCAAAGAAATCTGCTATATATATACACATATATATATAATGAGTCATCCTATGATGAATGATAACTATTGTTTATCATCCATAATAAATAAAGTGTACTGACTATGTGTGTAAAGACGCGCTATCTTTACTTAACATCTGAATCAGTACCCAACGATACCTGAGCGGCAATTACTAATAGACTGAGCTTGATATGATTAGCCTGACTGCATAGTCATAGAAAACCCAACATTTTTTAGCGCTACCGTAGAAAACCCAACATTTTTTAACGCTGCCATAGAAAACCCAACATTTTTTAACGCTGCCATAGAAAACCCAAATCTTTTTTAACGCTGCCATAGAAACCCAACATTTTTTAACGCTGCCATAGAAACCCAACATTTTTTAACGCTGCCATAGAACCCAACATTTTTTAACGCTGCCATAGAAAGCCCAACATTTTTTAGCGCTACCAAGGAAAGCCCAACATTTTTTTAGCGCTATAAATAAACCAACATTTTTTAGCACCATGACATCACCACTAAACTAAATCCCCAGCAATCCACCCGAGTTGTAATTAAAGCGTCAATAATGCTCAAGCAGCATTTATTGAATTAGCGATAGAACAGTGAGCGCACTCATACTCATGAGCTTTTTGCCTGCAGAATGTCATCCTTATTAACCAATATCTACGTAAGCTCCTGAGGACCATCGCCCCATAGATTTAGAGAAGCAGAAGACAAGCAGCGCTGCAGGTGTAGCTACACCAATACGGAGGATGGAGAAAGCCCGCAGCTGAGCAGATCTCTCGCAGCTTTGCAGTGAACCAGTTCAAGTTTAGGCCTACAGATGGAGAGACAAACACAATGTTATTGCAATTCTGGATTAGCCCGGCCATCTTATGACCAATTTAACCAATTTTGGGTTCATGTTGCCATTTACCGTATAGCAACATGCATTTTATATATATATTTTTTATTAACTATTTGAAGTTCCAGAACTTAGTCAGGATTTAGAAGGCGATTTTTTAAATCGCCTTGGTCTAAATGGGTTAAGCGCCATGTAGCAGCATGTTAGCAATTAGCATCATAGCAGTTGATGCAGAAAGAATATGGTATACAAGCTTAAATAATAGCTTGCAGAGCTTGACGCAGATTATTAGACATGTGAATAATATTAACTAACGCCGATATCCCTCTCCATCCATAGCCTAATAGATTTAGCACGAAATGCCATCTGTTGCAAGTCTGAATCGGCCCAACAGAGCCAGACGCCAGAGGGTTGGTAGAATTGATTTAGCAGAGTTTAGCAGCGAGGCTAGGCAGCTCAGTAGATGATGCAGCATAGGTGCCGAGAAGACATTGAGAAGCCCACATCTCAAGCAGCTCTCTCAACGCTACCTTGAGAGCCTTGTGCTGGCCCGCACAGTAGATGATGCAGCATAGTGCTGAGAACACTGAGAAGCCCACATCTCGAGCAGCTCTCTCACGCTGCCTTGAGAGCTCACAGAGCCGCCAAGAGCGTAGGTAGTTCAACCTGGAATCTAGAACCAGAAGCAGAATTATTCTTGCAATTACCATGGTAAGCCACCCTGGACGAGATGACGCCGTTATAGACCGCTGGGACAGGAATTTACTTCCTGAAGCCACTCACACATCCACAGTGAAAAGTGCGTGCTTCACTGTGGATGTGTGGGGACGCATGCTGCACGCCACTGCGCGAGTGTGGCCTCAAATCCTGACACAGTCAGTTGCACACCGCAAGCTGCTGGTTGCGCTGCAACACTCGTCACCAGTGATGAACACACCGTGATGTGGTGCCAAATATGCCGTGAGCATCCCAATCTGGCGGATAAAGCAGCGCCTTTTAACGGGGACAAAGACTTCCAGTCACCCAGCTTTTGATAAGCATGAGAAAAGCAAAGAGCCCATCAACATAGTGTAACTATTGATAACAGGAGCAGCCAGGATCGGAGTCCCTCTTTAACCGTCCTGCGAGATATTTCGCGGATTGGTGCGCACCAGCCAACATTGACAAATGACTGATATCTTGACTCTACTAAAGCCCCACCATCTATCCTGTTGCAATACTTTACTTCTGTAAGCTTGTTGCTCATAACATGACAACATCACTTGGCAACCAACTTTTCTATATACTGTACCATATACCTTCCACATGGAAGCAAGCATGCCATGATAGCTTGTGCTACCACAATCCAGAGCTATCCCCATAAGCAAGCCATGCTGAGTTAGCTTGTGCTACAATCCATTTGATAGCTTTACGCATGGGAAGTAAAACATGCTGTGTTTAGCTTGTGCTACCGACCATCCAAGCTTCCACATAGGAAGCAAAACAACTGAATTAGCTTGTGCTACGAACAATCCGAGCTCCCACGTGGGAAGCAAAACATGCTGTGCTAGCCTATGCTACGAACAATCCAGAGCTATCCACATAGGAAGCAACACATGCTGTGATAGCTTGTGCTAAACAATTCGCCTCCACATAGGCAAAACATGCTGTGCTAGCCTGTGCTACGACAATCTAATCTTCCACATAGAAGCAAACATGCTGAGCTAGCCTGTGCTACAACAATCTAAAGCTTCCACATAAGCAAACATGCTGTGCTACGACAATCTAAAGCTTCTACAAGAAGCAAACGTACTGTGTTAGCCTGTGCTACAACGTCTCTACCATCTCTTATCCAAGTGTATGCAGCAAAATGAGAATCCCTTTAGCTCATCCTGATCCTTAACAAGTGTAATTTAGCAATACAAGAGCATAACAACGGTAGAAATGCAACCAATAACGTCTAATCTGCACTGCAAGTTCATTTGATTATTTCATCGTAATATGAAACTGCCTACTTTACCTCCACCACATATTAGAGCAATTGAACTGCTACATGATTTGACACTGACACTGTCACTGTTGAAGACACGAGGCCTGCAAACCTGACTTCCCCAGTATCCAAGGTGAACAGCACTCATCCCCATCGGCATTAGGCATCCCATCACCATGCATTAAGCCGGACATGGAAAAAGAAGCACAATGCAGAATATCAATAAATGCTGATAAATGACTTTGCGTGATATTGCTTTCAATTGCTAAATGTGAGGTAGATGAATGCAGTATTAATGAGGTAGTGGCCATAGCACTAGTAGTAACTTAGCATGTTCATGATCGGCACTTTTGCAGCAATTTTTTTTTTTTTTGTACTAGCAGCATTAGTCGATTATAGCAGTGGTAGCAATGTAGTCCATATCATTAGCATAATCATGATTAGCAGACATTTTGCCAGCAATTGCAGAATGAGTAGCATTAATGCAGTAGCCTAGGAATGCAGTCAATATAATTAGCATGATCATCATGATGGCACTAGTATGAGTAGCATGCATTGACTGCAGAAACAATGTCAGCAGTTTTAGCCTAATCATGATCAGCAGTCAGTTAGTAGCAGTTGAAGAACGACTAGCATAATCTGAACAGTAGAAGCATGCAGTGAGAGCTTTAGCATAATGGAGACCATCGTGTTGATGGCAGCAATCTAGTACAATTTAGTACAGCAACTTCAGCACTAACATGAACATTGAGATGATGGCAGCAATTTAGTGCTGCAACTTTAGCATCAACATGAACAGTGAGTTTCCTACTCTGCAAATAGATGCCAACAGCTACACGAGAGATAACTAATTTCAATGAATTCTAGCAGCATTAACATTTAAACTGCAGTGCAACTACTTCTTGAACACTACTCACAAGTTAGCTTCCCCTCTCTCCTTCGCATGGTTAGAGAAGTGTTCGGTCATCAACTATAAGCCTCAAACAACATCCGGTGGACGAGCTCTTCAGAATAAGAGTACCGTCTAAAGCCACTGAACTATCCATGAATACAATAACTATAAATTAAGCAAGATGCAGCCAACTGAGCATATCCGTGTTTTAACCAGTAGCCTACATAAAGATATTAATCTGAACATTAGAGCCAGAACAAGCAAAGCGACTCACAAAGTGACGCCATGCCCTCTCTCTCTATCTATCATGGCAGTAGCACTTACCAGCCATATCGCGCGCATCCGTTCCTCTGTGAACGATAGATCGGTGATGTCATCTTTTGAGAGAGAAGCAAGCAACTAGGTCTAGAAACCCAATCTTGAGATAAAGTGAACTACTTTGAACAAATACACGCTAAACTGGGGACCATAACAGAACCCCAAGCCCATCGTTGCTACGATAAGGAAACAGAAACTTAAGCAACACTGTTGGTGAACTACCGTTACCCCAGTGCCATAAAGAGAGTTCTGACACTAGCGTCGACTCCCATTGTAAGAATGGAATGCGGAAGTGCTCCGTCTATCTCAATGAGGCAGGCAGTCCCAATGTTTGGAACTATACCCCAGGAGCCCGTTTGCGGCGGGATCAAGCGTGTCGTTACTCTATTTCTACACTTTCTAGTTGACCATACTGAGATCGATCAATGACGAACGCTACTGCTTTTGAGCTGAGCGTTTAGCAAGCGATTTTTAACTTAAGTAAAGAAAGTAATACCACGTTTTAGAACCAGTAGCACACAGCTGAGTAGCTATGATTAGCGCAGCATGGACAATGGCAGCACGCCAATAGCCATCAACCAAGGAACAATATGAGACTTTCATGGGCAGCAGCAGAGGGAGCAAGCAAGGGCAGCAGATCCGGCAGGATCTCGGCAGCAGAGCAGCAGCAGCAGCGTCGCACGTCAGAGCAGCAGAAGAGCGCAACCAGACTGAACAGGTAGGCAGAGCATTACTTATAACTCACCGACCAGGAGAAGAGTGCATGTGACTTAGTCACCTGATCGGTTAGCCCAATCCCTTGAGTTGCCTGGCCTGAACTAGCTCCATAAACTGCGCCTCATTTGTTGGTTTGATGCTGGCATGGCTGATGAAGTTAAGCCCAGGCAGAAAATGTAAACAGTTTGTGTATCCACTGCAGCAATTAGAAGGTAATTCAGCAGACTATTGTTTCTTCAGCAAAATCCGTATGGCTCTGCTTTAATCCCAATGTATTATGTGCAGGAAAAACAAAGAGTTTATATTCAAAGTTGTATTTAAAATGTTAAGGGCAAGCAGACCATGAACAGCTTTGACAACATCTTGGTGTGTTATCCTGCAAAAGTTTAAACATTTCATTAACACTTTCAGAGTCCTTAACGCTCTTTGCTAGCGATCTCATGTGCACTAGCAAAGCAATGAGCACAATTAAAGTACCACTGGCAGGGTGTGGGCCTTTGGTTCAGGAATACTTTTGTTTGACGATTCCGCCTGAACCCAACTTTAAATCCATTATTATGATGTCCAACAAAAGCAATTATTTGTGGCAGTTAACTACTTGAAACCTAGTGTCCCTATTCTGAGCTTGTAGACTGTCTATTTTCGGTTAAGATATTTGGTATAGAGGGGAAACAAGGAGAGGGTCTTGTACACCACTGGGAGACTTTGGTCAGTGAAATATTTACAGTGGGGTTTAAGTGGTTAATGGCTAATGATGCCATTTCATTTCATTTGACCAGTGCCCCTTTCCCCTCAGCACACCCTGTAGCAATTTCCCCATTTGGTGAAATCATCAGACAGACAGTAGTCATGACTCACTGAAAACATGCAGACATTTCCACATCCCATTGGCCTGGTTTACTGTGAGACGTGTTTGTTAGGGAACGTTGACTGGACGTTGTGCGCGGTGGTAGGAGACGGGCACAGTGTCGTATTGTGTCCAAAGAATCAATGCGCCCTTCTCTCTCTCTGCTGCGGAACTTATTTCCATACCGGACATGGAAATAATAGTTATGGTCAATCACACAAAAACATGAATGAGCAATTAACCACATGAACCCTAGCATCCCTATTCTGGGCATGCCATAATAGGCGAACATTTGACAGAAATCATTTAAGTTCATTTATTAACTTTTTGCGAACATTCTGGGAAAATAGCCGATCCCCAAGCTGAGCTTGTAGATTGGCTATTTTTGTCATTTGATGTACAACAAAGTGCTGCAACTATCGATTATTTCCTTGGCGATTATTTTATTGATTACTGTTTCGATTAATCAAAAATAATTTTTTTAATCCAAAATATTTCAGCGTATCTATTAACGACTGAAGCACTATTTTATACTTCGTCGCACAACTGTGTCGTGAAAAAATTATGAAAATAGCAGATCTACAAGCTCACAATGTGTCACATTCCGATGTGTTGTAAGCTTATATTGATCTGTATTTGAATTTCTCTCACATCATGTGGCCCTCTCTCACATGTTACATTGATCAAACAAACTGTCACTCATTCATTTCCGCAAATTTCATTCCTCAGAACACAAAAAGTTGAAATTTCAATGCAGATTTGACATTTTCTGTCCCTCTATTCAGCCACACAAAGTCAAATCGGATCATGTCACACCGGAGCAGCATGCCAAAGCCTGAGCCACAGTCCTATACTTTTCAACACGTTTGGTTTGCTGAATGCTTCAAAGCACTCAGCAACATATGACTGTGCCTAGGCTGAAATGTATCTGCTCTGCACACAGCGCGAGATTAATTGTGGGAGACATTTCAACGAGCGTGACGCCATACCCTCTGCTAAAAGCTGGCGGTGTTGCGCGGTGAAGACTCCAACACTGCATGTGTTGAAGCTCACTTTGAGGGAACCCAAAATTGTTCTTCAAGAACATGAACTTCTTGGAGAATGGCGATTGGTTGTACATCATTGTACAAAATATTTCTTTTTCTGTGCATTTATCACTGAGTTCAAGTCAAACGACACAAAACCATCAAACACCCAAGAGAAGGAATCCAAGCACTTGGCACTGGTCCAAGGAATTCAGAGGCATGCGGTCCAAGTCAGTACAGGCGTCATGCACAAACAACGCATGGTAGTAGGACATCATTCAAGAAATCCCTTGCTTCATCTACAGTATGTCTTCAAAAACTCCTTTTACTGTATGCCTGATATAATAAAATAAAGACGGAGCGTTAAATTAAATGTTCCAATTATGAGTTATCTAGCAGTGGAGTGAAACAATGCAGGGATCTTTTCAATAAAGCCATCTGCTTGAAGGATACCACCTGGACTTAACCCACCCTAAGGCATTTCGGCGTGCCGCTTACAAGGTATTTTACCATTACTGTAAGTCAATCAGCTGTCCAACAACTTGTTAAGGATGGAAACATGACTGAGGCTACGTTGCTGCCCCTTGTCACCCACCATAACCTTTTGTAGTGCTACTTGTTTCACACTCGACAGCTATTATATATACAATCCAGCTACAACTTAGAATTTAGGTTTGACCACAGGCTGCAATTATGGCTGACAGGCCTCGTTTTGTGGCATTTAAACAAGTTGGGCCTCTGTGTAACTACTGTCAAGACTATTGTCACGTTTTGCTCCATGTTAAGTATGACTTCATGGAGCCTCGTAGGTTTAATTTACTGATATTAAAATGGAGCTCATGTTTGAAACAAAGACCTATTTGAAAAACCTGGAGCCCGATACCGCTGACTCATTACCTGGACGAAAGCACTTCTCCACGGAGAGAGTGAGCGTCCCAAATTGGACATAACATCTTGCAAAACCGGAGGATTTAAAGCAATTACTACTGCAGCCTTTGAAACGGTCTCCAGGGGAGAGACGAAGAACACGCTCAGAGAGGGACTGCAACATTATACTAAGGCCTGCCAGCCTACAGTGGATAAGCTCAAGAGGGCAAAAGTCCTCACCCAGATCTGCTGAATAACCACAACCAGCTGTGTCAACACTCCCAAAGCTGTGCAGACTGACAGTGCAGGCACCAGTGAGGGTCTCTTAAAAGCATCTTAATGTACCACCATGATAATCATTGTCTCATTTACTTTATGGGAGCCACTGCTATTGTTTTAATGATAAAATGCAACTTTGGACCAACATCACTTTTTTTTATTGACTTCAGAAGATTTTAATCATTAGACTCTGGCCCATCTTATGGACCAGCCAATAGAGACAGTTACTGGACATATTTCCGTGGACGTTGAATTTAAATGTATTGTCATATCCGAACACTCAGGAGATTCTCTGACACTGTAGCCTGTCATTATCCCAGTACTACTTTTGATGCATCCTTAAACGTAACATAATCTTAGGTCGTTCTCATCTGGGAAACTGCCTGGGCTTATTGTGCGTTCAGCATCTTGGACTGAAACATGTGCTTTTCATCCTTGTCCTGTGATCCAAGACAGGTTGAGTGGATGACAGAGCAACTTTGTTAGGAAGTGCCATTCAAGGACCAGGAGAACTGTCAGGAGGGCCCTTAATTGCATGGTATTCCAGACAGATAGTTGGTTTAGCTCGAAACTACAGAGGCGTGTGCCGCGGGTGCACAGGAGACACGATATTCCCACGAGCCACGTATAGGGCAAGATTCTGTAAACTGCACATCCTGTCACTCTCTGTGTGCAGATTTGCCCCAAAGCGACACTGACACACCATGCCTTACATCAGCCATTTAACTTCTTCCTCCCCTTCCAGCTCTTGCAGAGTCCAAGCCTCGTTTTAATATTCTCCAAATACTGCCAAAGCAACTATTTTAACATCTGGAAGTCATCCCCCACCACCCCCACCCACACCCACCCACCCCAAGCCTCCATTTGCTGACTGCAATAATTTGGTTTATAAGTGGTTCCCATGGAGTGGACCTCGCAGGCGCGAGCCGCATTAAAAGCCTATCAGCTCCATCTGCCTGTGCCATCGAGTCACGCTGGGTTCAGTGCCCACGGGGGCTATCGGGCCAGACGACCACTAACTCTGTAGCACCCGTGGCCGGAGCGCATCAAAGGTGCAACCCAATACAATGTACTGTACAATCTGGTGAGCCAGAACTTCAGAAGAGGCGTGTGTAACCAAGTCATAGCTAAAAAATGCAGCATGTGTTTCTAATCAGGGGCCGTCTGCGGACCTGGTTGAATTCACATGTTTGGACATTTCGGCTCTAGTAGAAAACAGCCCATTTCTTACGATGTCAGTGATGTGGCAGCGGCAACTGGAACTAATTTGTGAGTTAGGAGTGACCTCATACAGGTTTGTTGACTCGTAGCGGCGAGTATTTGTTCCTTGGTCACAAGTTCCGCTGTGAGCTGGGGAAAATGTTGGAGTTGACTTGACCTCAGACCATGATAAATGTCTTCAAATCAGGCACTGGAGGAAAAGGTGACTGAAGTAAGGGCATTCATTTGAAAAGAAGAAGCAAAAAGCCTAAACAAAATTTGGAGTGTTCGGGCTCTTTGATGTACTGTGCTAAGTGGCATCTTTGAAGACGCTTTACAGCGTTGTTAGTCTGTGGGACGGGAGTGGGGCTGTCCAAGACACACGCACGTGTCTACACGTGCACTGTACACTCAAACACATACAGTTTGATATCCCAAGGGTTAAATACTGGGCAAAGACTGCTGTTTTTTGTTATTGGAGTCGATGGTCATCTGCCAGTTTTTTTCCCCTTCATGTTCACAAACCTGAGCCTTACTCCATATCTTGACTTGCACACACTGCACCTCCCTCTGCTGCAATTGTATTGTTTTTGGGCCAGCAGGGGTTCTACTGTACCCTCGTCTGAAAAATCAATTCTGTTTGGCAGTGGCGTTTGGTGTTGCAAACTAAACTCCAGTAAGATCTTCTACCTTCTTGTCTTGAACTCCTTCTGCGAATAAGCCCTCTAGCACATGTGCATGCATAGGAAATTTACTCAGAACCTTATAACATATTAATCACCGGGATCTTCAACTTTAGCTCTGAACATGTTTCCAGCCATCAACCACAGCCTGGTTCCTCAGAGAAGGAAAATAACCTCACGACCCTTCGCCACAACTTTCTGCTGTCTTTTTCCCCCCCGTTTTCTTAAGAACAGATAAATATTACTGTTATGTTCCAAGTTTCTGGAGACAGTGTGTCTGCTTGCAATTACACACTTTCATCAACATTCAACCACACTCAATTTGAAGTAACAATTTTCCATATAAAAGTCTCAATTAAATACAGAAAACTGGTAATTGTAGACGTGGGCTTATAGTACAATACTGCTATGCTTGTCTAAGTTTCAACTATTCTGAAGCTTTGCAGGAAACGTTTGAGAAGTTTGGATTTGCAAAATGAGATTCTGAATTGTGGGTGTGGCTTAATTTATTCTATGACGATAAAACCTCATTCCAAGTGGTGAACAAGTGGTGATTTCTAACAACTTTCCACCTGGCATGCCTATTTTTAGCTGCTATTTCTGATTTAGTTTTCTATTACAAAATAAATCTCAATGCGTCGACATGTAAGCTTGCAGGCTGGCTATTTTCACAACACGACACCGATGAAGTATAAAGTAGGTGTTAAGTGGTTAAATCAAATAACTGGTGAGCAGAAAGCACTTCTAAGTTAAATATAAGAGTCCATATTGCGGTGTGTTGTGTAAGCTTGCTGTGTGGTACAGAGATGTAACTGTAATAACCAAGCAAAACACACAAAAGCACATTGTGTATTCCTTTGGTGTACAGCAAAAGCCACCAACTTTCCACGGTTTTACAGGTCTGTATACTGCAATATATCTGTGACCACGGATATGAGAGTGCACGATGACTGAGCTCTGTTTCACATGAACAAATATGGACAGGGAGCCAGTTCTCCTGTTACAGGGTGGAGGAACGAATGATGGCAATGCCTCTACAATGTTTTTAACCCTGGAAAAATAAACTAACTAAATGGTTTCTCTTTCAACTTATTAAACCTGGCGTTCCTATTTTGGCCATTTCATTATTATGTGATAAGTTAAGTATGAGTTTTCAGAAATTGTAAAAAAAAAAAGGCAAAACAAAATCGATCTACAAGCTCACAACTCAATTATGTGACACAGTCATAGGTATAACACAGGGCTTAAATGGTTGATAACAGCATTAAGTCAACAAAGCCACAGAACTGTATACAGTATTATGTCTCTCAAGGTTAAGCTCTATCAAGTGTCATAATAAAAACCAAATACTCAAAGCAATACAATTTCAAGGCCGTCTTCTTTGACGGCGTTGTTGAGGGTCCTCCTCGCCTCGTGTAAAATAAGTTTGGAGCCTATTCTAACATTCACCACAAGGTGGCGCTCTCTGTGATGCCAACATTCACTGGCTAATCGATTTCAGATCCATGTGAACTTGAAATGATCCCCCCACCACCCGGAAAAATACATTATACATTCCTATACCAGTGATGAAATGAAAGCAACACTGATTTGATCCTGATGGAATAACAGGCAAAAAAGAGAAACTATGCCATCACTACTGGCACTCAAAAAGAATAGAAAAAATCACACCCTGTGTGAAGTGGGCGGTGTCTTGCTAGCTAATCACAATACTGAATGGAGTCAACCAATGATGTACAAAAGATAAATACATTTATTGAAACACTCTTTATGATGGACGAAACCATAACTTGAAAAAAACACATTTTTGTTTTTTTTCAAGTTATGGTTACTTATATAGGGCTATGCACATGTGTCATGTGACACTGGCCAATCACAGTCCTGAATAGACTGTGATTGGCCAATCACAGCGCAGGATAATTGTACAAATTTCCTGGGCCCAGATCACAGCGCAGGAAAATGTACATTTTTCCAAATCTCACTTATAGGGGCGGTTTCACCGCCCAAAAATAGAGGCCCCCCCAAAATGAATGTTCCACTACCCATAACCTCCCAGCCCTGAGCCCATGACATCATCCCGTGACATCACAGTGGATCAAACACTGAAAGCGGGAAGTGTGTGTGTGAGTTTGTGTGTTGGGGGTGGGGGGGGGGGGGCATAGCTCAACTAAAACAAGGTGCTCAGGTGCTCCATCCCTGGGCGTTGCCAGCTCTTCTGGGCGACCAAACAACCTACAGTGTAATGTACCACCATATGTCTGTGTGACTCAGTACACCCCCCCTCCCGTCCCCCGCCCGCCAATGTCTCTTCACATCTGCACTGAATTAACATGCAGGCCGTGTTCCCTCGAAGGCGCGTGAGCGAGCTCTGGTGTCGAAATGCTTTGCGCAGATGTACACGTTGAGGGATGTAGGCAACACTCAACCAGCGTTACAATGTGCCAGAGAGTTGAGGGCTTAAAGAAAAGCTCCTGGGGTGCCTCTCTCTCTCCGCTGCAAATTTTTAGTGCCTGAGGGTGACATCACTGGCAAAACACTGACAGATGTGCACATTGCCGCTTCCCTGACTAGCATGGCTTGTTTGCCGAATGCAGATAACTTGCTCTAGTCCAGAGCTCCTCTCAAAACAAAGTATATCAGAGAGAGAGAGAGAGAGAGAGAGAGAGACACTACATTTTCGATGCTGTGATTAGGTTATCATCCATCTAAACACAGACAGTAGAAGAAATCAAGTTATCATGCACAGAAGGAGAATTCCCTTTGCCACTTCTAACCCCAATGAGGAGGAATGAGGCTTGAGAGAAATATAAGCAATGCCTGGTTATCTAGTTAATAATACAATCATGTGTCCATTGGTAAACAGGAGCAGTAAGCCAAAAATAATGATAATCCAGTTAATTGATTTAAATAATCTGGCCAATTGGGGATGTTGTCAGTTATGCCAAACTGCTGCAGCAAGAGAGCAGAAGACAAAGGTACAACAAGCTCATGTTCACAGGTAGTCAGCAACCCTATAACCTTTTGTCCCTATCAGGCAACTAGGTGTTAAAACAAGCAGGCGAGTTTACTTACCACTGTTCCCAGCGTCTTGGCATTTTACAATCAAAACCACAGAGACCAGCAGCAAAAGTAAAGTCCTTAAATGTACAAAGCCCATCATGTCTATAAGAAAGACATGAGCCTTCCTCGTGTGCAAAGCGGGGGGAAAAAGGGATGAAAAAGGAAGAAAAAAAAAATTTGGTCAGGTTATCACTGTTCCACCATGAAGCCAAGAGTGCCTCTCCTTGTAAGCAAGCAACCAGACCCAGCCCAGACTGCGCGAGTGCCTTCTTTTGTGTATGTGTGTGTGCGTGTGTGTGTGTGGAGCATGTAGTTACAGCTTTAAATGAGAAGAATGCTGGTGAGCCAAATCTTCCTCCCCCTTTTGTCAGCCCTCTCCCATAACCATCCCCTCACAGGCCTTTGTGGCTGTGGGAGAACTACACCCATGTTCACAAGTTCTCATACTTTCCAGCAATTCGTTTCGCCTGTCCGGTTATCTCTGAAACCGAACCTACACTACTTCAAATCTAAATCGGAACGTGGGATGACATGCACCTGATAAGGAAACAAAGAAAGGACTTTTCTGTTTTCTACTGTCACTGCTTTTTTTCCTCTTCAGTTTTTTGTTGCTGTTCCTCAGAAGTGGTTGCTAAGCAAGACCATAAAAGTGTGGTTTTATTGCAGTCTGCAGGGCACCAAACTTAGCAGCGAGCTGAGAAGCTCTTTTTATTAGGCAATGAAGAGTAAGAATAGAGTTTATAACTCATTGTCATTTGACGACAGATCCGAAAGGGAAAGACACGGCAGCATAGAAGTCTTGAAAAGATGCAACCTAAAGTAAGAAGGACAGGTGCTTGACTTGTTTGATCCTGGCTAACGGTAATTAATGAGCTTCAGTGATCAATGAAAGGGTTGTGTGGGCTTGCAGAGCCCAAACAAATCAGGGACACCATCTGTGGGTGGTCATGACTGTAGGTGGTCACTGGCCATGACAGGGAATCCTGGGGGTAAATTTAGAGAGAGAGCACCGAGGTCGGCCCCTCCTGGCACGGACATGGAATCTGCTAAGAATTACATTACCGTTTTAAGATCTTGTGATGGTGCAACATTTCCAAATCTGCTTAGAACTTATCTCTTACTTTTTTCTTTTTTTTTTGTTTCTCAAATAGTTAAAAATAACATTAAGCTCTACTGGATTTCACTGTGCCGTGAAATACAGTTTTTAACCCAATTTGACGGCACTAGATTATGCACATAATGTGAACTCACTAAAAGGAGTTAAAGGAGTGCAGATGGAATAAGTCATTTATATTTTCCTGCAAGGGATGGAGGAATCTGTTGTACTCCACTCCTTGAAGTCACTTCTTTATGGCGTGGCTCATAAAAGCCCCTGATTTATCTGTGGGGAATTACAGATACAAAAGTGAAAATCACAGGCAAGGTTCTCTAAGGAGTAATGCTTCAAGAGCCCATCCAGTTGTGGTCAATCTGGATTGGAAGCAATGGACTTGAGTATAAAATAGTTTAAATATTCACACCAATCGACACTAATGGCGTATGCGTTGTGGACAATAAACCATACGGATGTCAGGCATTCCAAACGTCGTCCTCCATTAAAACACAAAACAAGAACTCAATAAAGATGTCATACAAATATCAATTGCTTGTAGCTGGGGTCGCAGATTTCTGTTTGATTTGCTGCCATTTTGAAGCACACATTTTGGTCCCTCTTGGTAATCATTTCAGTCCAATCCAATTGGGGACCTAAAATGACGTAAGGAAAGCTGAGCCGCAGACATTTTCCACCAGCCTAGGTAATAAAGGCCAGAGGATCTTGGGGATTTTAAGAGGTAGGTTGAGAGCGTGCCCATGTTTTCAACCGTTAACGATCTGACTGAACGGAGCGCAATCAACGCCACGCACATGAACTCCAAATTTAAGGTGTAAATGAGAAAGCATTTTCCAAGTTTTCTTTGGAACGTCATTTACAGCCCAGTTACGATTAAAGGATAAGTAACGCACGTAACGCCAAGTTTTGTGTTACCTGGTCCATGCCACACAATCAGCCCCTGGACCATGTAAGTCCCAGCACCTACTGACAGGAAACAGCTGTGTGCCATGTTCAAAAGGCGCTAAAAGCATCAGGTGATTTACTCTCTGTAAGACAGGGACGGGGGGGTAAAGGGGGTGGCGGGGAGGTGGGGACTGCAGTAGAACTAAATGAGAAAGACAGCTGTTCTCTCGTAGCACTGCCTACAAAGTGCGTGGCCTCTAGCCAATTGTGAGACCCTCTCCGCTACAAGTCTTGGGGGAAACATCACTTGAATATTCTCCGAAAGAGGCCGGAGGGGAGGGACATGGCAGGGCCCTGGTAAGGCTGCCTGTTGCAGCCAGGATGCCAGAGATTCTGTCATTACAGCGAACGCTGCCAAAGGCAGTCAGGGTAGGTGCGCTGGGGAATCAATCTGGATGAATCACAGCTGTTTTCCTGCCTCCCTGTGTGCGACCTAGGCTTGTAGCTGCCTTGCAGGAAAGTGAAATGTTACTCCTCCTCTGCAATGTTGTCGGTGTGCGCGCATGAATCTACGCGATCCGGTGTGCATGCAGCATCTGTCATGATTTTAAGTATTTATTGTAATTTGTCAAAAATGGTTTCTTTGGCTTTGCTGTAAGCCATTCTCCCGTAGTTCCTTCTCAAGGAAGAACAATATTTCAAATGGAGTGAGAAAAATTGGATAATCAAGGCATATACCATGAAAGTCCTATGAAAACGACTGCTGTTGTATTATGTACATGAAATGCAGTAAAAATGCCCACAAAACTGGAAACAAAACACCCAGTGGAACAAATGTTGGACAAATGTTGAACTCTGATTTCCACCATCCAATGCACAATGGCTGATTTATGTGAAACAGCTTCACCTGGGCTGATGCCATACACAATCAAGTACAGGCTAGTCCTGCACTCCCCTCCTTTGTTTATTAGGCCGTAACATAAACAGAGAACATGATGGTGGGATGACAGAAATGAAGGAGCTCTTTCTTGTGCAAGTATGTGTACTGTCCTGCCGACGGCATCAACCTGAGACGCTATCCAAATTGAATGGTGTGTTCTGTTTCGTCAAGTGGCTGCCCATGATCACGTTTCATAAACGTATACATTATAAGCATTATTATTTTAATTATTAAAGCAGTTTAAAAAGTGTTAAGGCCTAATTAACCTTCTATAGTATGACTTTATTTTGGGGGTAAAATATATATTCACCCCACAATAATAATACACCCAGTTCCTCCTGATAATTGTCATTAATTATGATATATTGTTGTTCATATATCTTAGACTTGACCTTCATCTGTTTGACCAGTACAGTACATGCAGTGAGGGGGCCTATCCAGTGAGTCAGGCTGAATGAGAGGGCCCTTAGTCGGCCTAAACCACCGGCATGCATCACATGGAAGTTTTAGAACCACCACAGACCAAGCCCCCAGAACCGAGAGGGAGCAGTAAAGCGCATTGCACATGGTGGCCGATCATAGGTACTGCAGCTTATTACGGCTGGGGACAGACACATGAACGAGCGAAAAACGGTTTCGACCAATGGGCTCGACTCACGAGCTTGCGCACGGAGGTGACATTACTCGCTCATGCAAGACAACACGCATAGTGACTCAAAACGTGCCACATAGGCCCCAAATAGGCAACCGCCCGTCACATTTTTCCCAACCCGGAAGACGGGGTGAAAAAGGAGTATGCGCTGGGTGAGCAACTCCATACAAGTGAATGGCCGGGGATTTCCGGTGCCCTCTCTATTATTTTTAACTCTATGCCACACACAGACACGCGCTTCTCCTATCCACCTGTGAGCTCTCATCTCGGGCATACAGTATGACCTCCACCATCGGCTGCCTAGAATTCGGCCTGAACAAATGTGGTCAAGGGTAATAATCTTGCCTTTAGGCAACAAACGTCAAAACTAAACGGTATATAAATAAACAAAATAAGTCTTTTAAACAATCAAACATAATTCTTTATATACCGTATTCATGCAAATGCATATAGTGGTTCCCAAACTTTTTGGCTCAAGACCCAAAAGAGAAATTAGACATTTGCGCGGGACCCAAACTAGTGAAAATAGCAGATCTACAAGCTTGTAGATCTGCTATTTTCACCACTTCTTAAATGTTTATTTTTATTTATTTTATGGTAATTTATTATATTTTATTTATTTATGTATTTTTTGTTTGTTTTTAATTCATGAAAAGTTTAGATTCTTTTTTTGTTTAAACCTTTTTTAAATCTTTTCAAATAATATATTTATTTATTTTTAATCTAAGAAACAAAAAAATTGGTCCGCGACCCAGACATGGGTCCGACCAGGGCAGGAATTTCGGAGAGGTCACGAAGGCCATGGCCCTCGTTGCCCCTCAGTTTGGCCTTGTGCCCCTCAAAAAAATGGCATGCCCTGAGGCCACAGTTGCCTTAATGCCCCAGCAGACTGCACCACTTTCTCCTCTGTTTCATTCTTGTCAATATGTAGACACCAGTGACTCTTTCTTGTCATGTAGACACCAGTGTCTTTTGTTGAGATTCTGAATTCTTAACTCCCCTGAGTCCTAATCTTTAAACCAATCCAGTGACTTTGATTGGTGCAGGGCTGAGCATGGATCAGATTGTAAATACCATAATTTATTTATTTCCCTGCAGATAGTGTACATATTAAATTTAAAATAATCCTTAACCCTTAAATTCAATAAATTCTTTCAATGGACTAAAATCTTGTTTAATTTGGTGGCCTTCCTGCCCTGGCATTTGGCCTTTGTGCCCTCAAAAATGGACAACACCAAAGGCCAAGGTGGCCTTGCCCTTAAAATGACGAAATTCCAGGCCTGGTCCTGACACACTGTTCTGGAATCACTGATCTATACTACATGCATAACCCTAAACATGTTAAAACGTGATTCATCTTAGCAATTGGTGGCACTGTGTCCCATGTAGCTTTGCTTCTTGAAACGACTACCATACCCCCACCCCCACCACCCAGACAAAAGGCCAAACTCACTCCAGCCCTTCATTTTATTGGACACAGACATGTCTGGTGTTTGTTTGTTTTTTAGTTGTCGTTTGTTTTTGTTTTTTTAATGACGGGCGGTGTGAAGTCCAAAAAGGTAGTTAGAAGGTTAATGGCTTGATGCAGTCTTCTACTGAAATAACATTTTGCATGTCTGAACACAAAGAAAAATATAGGTCTATTTTAAGTTTGTAGGCATATCTGTCTGATATGCAGCAAAACCGTGTACAACCCTTGGTTTCATTTTACTTAAGGGTACAAAAGTCATGAACCAATGACAAATACCCAAATTACGCTGTCATCACTTTACTTAGATAGATTACTTAGATTCAGATCTCATGAGTCTCAGAAAAGTATTCACTACCCCCTCCTTACATAACGCACAAAGAAAATCGGTGACCTTTCCTTGACTGAATTGCAAAACGCAAAACCCCCTTGAAGTCACGGTTCACACAGCATTATACTGTGAAGGTAACGGCCTAAAAAAAAGTTAGCTTGTTAGATGGATATTGAGGCTGTTCAGACTAGCATTCAAATGCTGGAGCCATTGGATTGTCTCCAACAACTTTTATTTGGATAAGACGTGCTGTAGAAGGAAGCAGCTTACAAGAACTCTGATAGGACTCAACTTGCATCCATCATTGCTCCTCCCACTATTCTCAAATGATGTGACCTCCTATTTCCAAATACTTTCCACAGTCAGTGGGAGGAGAGTCTTTACACGGAACTGGCATCCCTTGACTGCCCACAAAAGAACTCAACTAATATCTGCAGTCCTACAAATGTAGACCATGCCCAGTTTTCCAAAGCCACCAATCTTACTCAAGCTCTTGACTTCTACAGTTTTTATATGATGTCTGCCATACGGCGCTGGATCCGCCATATTTCATACCCTCAGTGGCTTTATGAACCGGGTCAATTACTTATTATTTTAATAATCTAAAATGTACTCTGGAGTCTGTGAGAGAAGACATGGAGTTCTGTAACAATGTAGATGACTTCTATCTCAGAAAATTGTCCTAAAACTTTAATGCGTCACATCTGGATGAAATGCATGTCTTGAAAAAGAGCAGAGAGCAGTAAAACACACTTTGGATGATGATCCATCTAATGACTCCATAGCCAATACTCCTTTTCCAGACGAGCTGTGTTCCTGTGGATAAAATGCTACAGAGTGTGGTATGGGGGTGTGGGGGGAGGGGGATTCTGTGGTATAGGGGGGCGCAAAGAACCCCAGCCTGAAACTTGAACAGAGAATGGAAATAATTAGTACGGTCGAAGTCTCCAAGGCTACGCCTGCCAAAATATTGCAATAAACAGTTTCTGGAGCCAAGGCTCTCACGCCAGCCGAGAGAGCGCTGTTCCCTGTTCGCAGCAGCCATCCATGACCAAGAACCAGCATTGTTTCCACACAGGGTCCTTCGAAGCACACATTTTAATGCCTGCGTGATGGGATTCTTTTGACTCCCGTTGAGTCTCTGTAAACCAAGCGATTGCATTGGGAGACGGGGTGAATGTGTCATCAGATGGAACACACGTGTTGGCCTATTGTAAAAAGCGGTACGTACTGGAATATATGATGCTGTCAAACCATCTAATGGAGAGGGAGTAGGCTTGTTTTTACAACCTAAAGTTCTTGAATATTTTACACAGCTGCTGCATAATATGTGAGAGTAACGGAAGAAATAGTCTTTTTTCTTTTTTCCTTTTACATTGTAACTAAATTAAAGACTGCTGACGACAGAGTTGCCATTTTGATCCTCCAACTACAGATATGACTATCAGAATACACGCTCGACTTCAGAGATCATCGCTTTGTTGCGTGGAAAACAAACCGCCTCCTTGAAAGCCCCCATCGGATTGGCAGAAGCCCTCTTCGGAATTCTCCGTGGCAATGTTAGCCATAGAGCAGACTTCCTACAGAGGAAAGCCTCCCTCCCCCATGTGCTATCTCCTGCTTGTACTGCAACAATCCTCCCACGGCAGAAAGCTAAGCCTTCGCCGTCAGAAACACTTCCATAGTACGATGGAGCTCCTTCCACCAAGGCCATGATGACTTTCCCTGAGATCCTTTTTACAATGTGCAGTTTCATGGCCTCAGCCTCAGCTGCTAAAGAGATCTTTATCCCCCGCCCCCTCGCATACAAGGCCCTGGAGACTAATGAAACAGAGTCAAAAACAGGAGATAGCCCGAACAAGAAAGACGAAGGAAAATCAGTGCATGTCCAATGTGTCTATGTTTGGTATCTCGGCTCACCATGGCTCCCAGGAAGAGTCCAGTTCAACCAATAAGAAATGAATATGTCATTATTTAGCATGTGTCGGTACAATTTATTTATTTTCTTGTAATAGTGAGATATATTTGTTGGCAGTGTGTCCGTGCGCACCTGTAACAGTACTTATCGTAATTATAATAGCAAACCAAAGTGCTCTCTGGGGAAATCCAAAATCCAGGATTACAGATCAGTAACAGTTTGTTGATGTAGAAACAAAAGTGAGTTTCCACAGTCTTGTAAATGTGTGCAGCTGGAGCGATGAACAGTTGTAAGTCTGTGCTCATCTGTATGAATGTCAAGCTTTCGCTGTTGTAATCAAACATCGTGAACCACTAGACAGATATTTTCCTACCTGATGGGTAACTCTCCCTCAATTGCAGGGTTTTAAAGATGCTGTAAGTGCTATTGTATTTGTTATTCCCATAGTAATAATTGCTATAGAGTGTTTTTTCAGTAACAGGGATGTCCCCATCTCTCCAGCTCTTTAGTAAATAGAAAATACATTTTTGTGTCAGGACAACAATTTCATCCAATCAGGAGAAAGAACTCAAAGAGGATACAGGATAAACAAGTGAAACTGAAAGTAATCTAACAAACAAATGAGCAGACACAATTGGAACTGGACCACTATAGAATTTAAGCGGATAAATCGGTTCTTTCAGCTTATTGGATGAAATTGGCAACCCACCTGAAAATGTATTTTCTGTTTACTAAAGAATTTGAGAGATGGGAAGGCCCCTGCAAATGAAAACATTCTAATAGCATGGGTATTCAACAGGGGGTCCGGGACCCCGAGGGGGTCAGTTACGATAGAGGGGGCTGCCAAATGTTTGTGTGATAGGAACTTTTTTCCCCTTCACATTAACTACTTGAACTCTAACATCCCTATTCTGGGGGGTACATTCGCAGAAAATAGCGGATCTACAAGTCCACAATGTGTCACAAAAGTAGATCAGCTATTTTCAGCGAAGAGATTTGGTGTGGAGAGAAAAAAGAGCAGACCAAGGACAGGGCCAAAGATCAAGTTTACTAATTATGGAGGGTTTTAAATATCTGCACATTAACATGAATCCAACATATTAATAGAAAAGATAATGTGTAAACAAACAAAGAAAAAACACACATTTACAACATTTTACATAACACTGATGATAGTGCTGTCAAATAAGTCTATGAAGCTATCTATGAAATCTATTGAAAAAGTTTAATCTGCAACACACTTGATTCACTCTCTGTCAGCTAAGAAGTCTTGTCCGTGGGCTAAAAAACATTGAAGACCCCTTGCTCTATAGCAATGATTTTCATGTTTTAACAAACCTTTTTGTTTTAACCAAAAAATATCACTTATGCCTCCTTTTAGGCATTTTTTAAAGACATACTATTAATAAAAATGTCATGATTTTAATATATTACATAGTCAGCCTTTCCACTTGCATGTCTGTGTATGAATTCAAGACTTACCACGGTCTACTTGGGGTTCCCAAACGTTTCCATGTCAAGGACCCCCATTTAGCCGAGTTTGAAGTCGGGCGGTCCTCAAGATATGTGAACTACAAATGGACACATGGACAGAGATTCCGTGCATTATAGTAGGATATATTTTCATACATATTTGAAACTTTTATTTATTTGTTTAATTTATTTATTTTACCTCTCCTTTCCAGTTGTTAGCTACTGCTAGGGACCGCGGCCCCCACTTTGAAAGGCTGCGGCCTAGTACACTGCCTAAATTACTGCTTGAGGTTAGGTTGATGATATTAACCTGTCATGTTTCAAACACTGCTGGAAATGTAACTAAACAGCGTAACTACTTGAAGAAATAACCAAAGCAGCATTGATGTTGACCTAAAACTGTGATCTTGTGGTTTCCTGTGGTAATTGATCATATAAATACTTCCTCGCCTAATTAGCGTCTTTGATCATGTAACCTGAGACACCTGTGGTCTGCAGAGGACCATGATGTTTTTTAGCCTGTGCCACCTTCCTGAGCCCCCCCCCAACGTACGCACGTACATGTACGCACAGGGAGACATACAGTACAGGGAGACAGTGGTTGAGAGGTTGGGAAACGCTGATCTAAATCCAGGGCTTTTAGTGTCCACTGTCCATATGAACACCTCATGCCGCAGTAAAACCCAAGGTTGACTTCCAGTCCCCCAAAGAGAGAAGAATTCCTTCCGTTGTTTTCATGGTTGAACTCTGGATTCTAGGGCACAGCATCCGGAACAAAATGGGGCCATAGGAAGGCTTAGCAATGTGTGAATCATCTGGATGATAAATGGACTCTTAAACTGCTGTAGCAGAATCATCCGGGTAGAATTAGAGGGAGCGCAACAGACAACGGTCATCTACAACAATATCAGGTGCATTTGTATTATGGAAATGGGAAGTGTCTGCCATAAATAGCAAAAAAAATACGGCTTTGCAGGTACCAGAATGGAGTTATAGAATCATCTTCAAGTGGAGGTATTTGCTTGTAGCGGACGCCCCTACAATGATGACTCACTATGTGTTTAATCGTCAGTTGGGTTAATGGTGGGTAAAAGCAGCTGAGCTGCTTAATGACGTCTAATCTATGCATTCGATGAAGACGTAGACGCTATTAAACGATGTTGGCGAGTCCCAGGAGCAAAGGGAAACGGAGACATGTGCAGAGACATCCGGCACAGCGTCACAGATGAGATGCACAGTCGGGGCCAAGAATATGGAGCACATTGCTACTGGCACTGGAGTGAGATTGACTGACAGGACTGTGTTGAGACCTATCGTGAGAAAGTTTAGTAGCGATGATATTTGATATTTTATTGACACCAATGCATTAGCAATTCTGCGTGTCAGTCTGATTGTTTATCAATTCCCCTTATTGATTCCTGATCAATTTTCAGTCTGTAAAAATTGTAGGCCTGCACAGGTTTTCAACTGTTTTTATTATTACCAGCTGGGACAGCGGGCATGGCTGGTATTGTTTTCCTGTTGTGAGCTTGTGGTATTTATATGTCTGTGGACAGACCTTTGTCACCACGATACCAGCACAACTATGCAAGATGCAGTCACGAAACTTCACAGGCGTGTAGTTCAGCATGTTGAGTCTTCTATGCTTTTCTATTATATAAAAACATATATTATAAAAACTAAAAAACAGTATGTCAATACTAGCACAGGTTAAAAGTTGATCTGAGGGCCCTCAAGGCTGGCTGAGAGGGCCCTCAGTCAGCCTAAACCACTGCTATGCACCACATGGAAGTTTTTGAACCAACACAAACAGACACTGTCTGCACTTCTCCTATCTGCCTGTGACTCATCGCTTTTACACACCACAAAACATTTGCCATCCCATGGCAGCCATTTTGTTCTTATGTCATACTCGGGGGGGGGGGGGGGGGAGGAAAACCCCATTGCTGATGTGTGAGCAAAACGGCTGAATGAATGCAACATAGAGCTGTGCCAATTCTGACTCACCGCTGGTTATACCGTTGAAGATGCCATCGTTCTTTATAGCCACGAGTACATGATGTGAAACATCTAGTGGTTGGAGATGGATCTATGCCCAAGACAAAATCTGAGACCCAGATTGTTCTTGTTTTGTGTTTAACCACTTGAACCTGGCATATCCTTTGTCGTGGTGAGCTTGAAGATCTGCTATTTTCGCTATATTTGAAACTTAAAAAAAATAAATAGTTGTTGCCCAAAACAGGAGCATCAGGGTTATGTAATCTATCTATTCATGGCATGCTTGAGTTGAAATCTCTGTGAGTGAGTATTTTTGGTAGATCTACTAGCCTACTTTACTTTTTGTCACATTAAAAAGTGTTGAACACAAGTACTGGAAAATAAATCCAGCTTGCCTTTGAGCAAACGATTTATGCCAGCTCATGGTTTTGACAAATGTTGACTGTGTTCTTTAATCCACAATAGTTGATCCGAATTGGCTTTGGGAAAGGAATATAAATAACATTGCCCTGTCTGTGTAGTGTGTCTATATTACAAGTACCCTTGTGGTCACATATTTTGTGACTATTCAGCCAGCAAATGTTTTCTGCCCAGCTTGGTGTCAGAGGAAACACTTAGCGGACTGGTGAATTACTGTGTCAATTGTTATTTTGTAATGGTGGATTGGTTTGTTGTTAAATCAATCCACCATTACAGAAAGCTACGCTCAGTAGAGCACAATGTATCTCCACAAGGAGGGCACGCCCTTCCTCCCTCCATCTTTCTGTCTGTCTGTCTGGAGCATGTGAATGTGATGTTTTGCCGTTGTACACATGTATGAAAAGGTACGGGGCAATGGAAGGAAGGGCTATGATGAATGGAGGCTGATTGTTATCCCTGTGTCAGTTGTGTTTGTACAGGGTAGGACTGAGAACACATACAGTATCACACTGTTTTTATTTGAATGACAGCGGCCCCCATACAGTATGTCCAAACTGACATAAAAATAATAAAGTAGTCAGATCATGCAGACAAAGCGCATCCACCAGCTGATCAGTCGGCCCATGAAAGTAATCCAACCCAAAGGGACCAGCATGATCGGACAAGTCCTTTACTGTACGTGCATTGTGCAGGCTTATGCAATAAACGTATATTTTGATGACTTTTGCAGTTTGGACTTTATGGCAGGAAATGGAGAACAAAAAGATCACAGAAAGAATGTTTAGCGACAGTAACGGTTGAATTATGTTATTAACTTCATATTCAAATGCATTGTCCAGCAGACATATATCATATGGGGAAAAAATAGGTATGGTAAAATACTGTACATTAAATAAATGTAACTAACGTGCACAAAGCAAGGACTGCAAGGATTAACCCTCAAGTAGTTCTATAGGCTAATCCGCAATGTGCAGCTTGTACAGAATGATAGTTGAGGTAAACAAAAAATTGTCATGACATTTAATACGACATAGGATCTTTGTGAATGTCACACTTGAAAATGAATCACTTATAACCCATAATTTCAGTATATTGCTTTGAACCCATAATTATTATGATCTTAAAGCCTCACTATGTAACTTTTCTTTAATGAATAAAATGTAATGTCCAATCTGTATGGTAGAGTATGTTGATACAATATAACTTATACAATTGGGGTGGTTGTATTCAATTTATACCCTGAGCAAGCAGGCAGGCTCTATTAGCTCAATGGTAAACCAAGTTCAAATCCGGGGTAGAAGAGGAAAGTTACATAGTGCTGCTTTAAACATGTATGGCAGTCAATTAGTCATTAGATATGTTCCTTTAATTCATTGTGGGTACATTAAAACACATCACATCCAGGCAGGACACGCACACGCACACGCACACACACACACACACACACACACACACACACACACACACACACACACACACACACACACGAAAAGCATGTCAAGCAGTTTGTCCTTGCATATAGTCTCCACCATGGTTTACTGTGCTGCATGAGGATGCTCTAATCGCTCAGAGAAAAGAGCGTGAACGTATGTTTGTATGTTTCCCCACTGACACAGACAGGACCAATCTTAGTGTCATTGAAGATTAAAGCAACACAAATGGTGTGAGGTAATCATATTCAAACATGGCATTTGCACCTTTTCACAAAAAAAGACCACACCGAAATCTTAATGTTTATTTTATTAAACATAAAGACCGGGTGAGCTGTTGAGACTGGTGCAGGATGAGGGTGCTGTCTCTTTACAGGGAGTCTTCAGGCGCCACTGTACCCCTGTGTGGTCGTTGTGCTGAAAGAGAGTGAAAGTTCAAGTTTTATTGGAAAACGTCATTGCATAACAGTATGAATTATGATGATCTTAGAGGACCACTCTAAGATTACATTAAAAAAAACTTTAAAAAACGAATCATCAAACATCAAAACACATCAAACGATAAAAAAGTTTCTATTACTTCTGGTAAAGCTTGTATGCTCTTGGGAGCAACGACATCTGGTGCCTTTGTGTGTGAGCGTCCTCCCATTTCTTAAATTGTTGCGATTTGTGTTTGTAGACAGGCTCTGGATAATTGGACTGGTCCCTTCTCTCAGTAGTCGATTGTGAGAAATAGACACGAGAAAGGGTTAGTGATATTAGTCTGGCCATGACAGGCAAACAAAATTATGCCAAATTTGACTCACCCACATCCTATCTCCTATGCACGAGTAAACTTTTAGACATACTGTAGTTAAAACACATATTCCAAAATGTTATATTGATATAATTTATATATGCTATACTGACTGCAGTGCATCACTTCATGTTGTTTGTAAGTAAGTAGTAAGTCAATTCTATTTATAAAGCACCTTTTGAAACAATGTTACAAAGTGGTGTACAATGGAACACAATATAAACAAGATTAAAACAAGTTAAAACAGGGTTTAATAACACAATAGAGTAACAATACAACAAGGATTAAAACAAAACATTGACCTGCACAAGTGAGTCGGGTAAAAACTTCATGAGACAAAATGCTTATGGAACAAATGGGTTTTTAACATGCTCATAAAACCGTCGACTGACTCAGCATTTTTTTGTTTGGGACCAAAGTGGGTGCTAATCCATGCTGCTGTAATGTTCGTGGCACACAAGATTGTTTCCATGGCGTTTGCTCCGGCAATCCTAGACACTGAAATCAGACCTGGCTTTGCTCTGTCAAGAAAGTTGATGTTCTGTGTAATGAGGGATAATACACACCTAAGAGCTTCCCAGTACAAGCAAACCAGTTGGCCAATTATGGAGTTTGTAAAGTCGAGCATTCCTAATTAGCATTGCTCTGTCTTCTACTGGAGGAATTGTACTAGTTTGAAATGTGAATCCAGCAGTTCTCGGTTCACTAGACCAGTGGTTCTCAACCTGTGGGTCAGGATCCCCAGGGGGGTCCCCACACGATTTTTACTGTCTTCCCCAGATGACAGTAAAGTGACAATTTAAGGATTTTTAAGACCTAAAAAAATAAAGAAAAAAATAAATGAAATGAAAAAAGACCATTACTGCATCAAAAGTAATCAACAAACTATACTAAAACTGGCCAAATTGTCAAATAAAAAAAGAAAGAGGAAAAACATTTCAAAATAGCCGATCTGCAAGCTCACAACGCCTCGCGTTTTCTCAGATAATGGATTCCATCCCATTGTCTGGGAAACACTGCAGGTACACCGTGTCTCTGGGCTGCTGGTGCCCGGACTGACCTTGGTGCAACCAATAAGTCTTGCCACCACTTTTCCCCTGGCATCCTCACATTTGTACTCACTCAGCCCAGCAGGGGTGATGACGCTGCCAAGGTTGATGAATGGTCTCAAGTAGATTACCACAGCGCTGTCGGAGCGAGTGCCAAGAAGACTTCCCAAACGGATCGACCACTATAGTATTGTCAGGTGACGGACGAGGAGACGAAACCCCAAGTGCAACATCTGTCTCGTTCTCTGACAGGCTAAGCCAGGGGGCACGCAGCGTGGTTATGGAATTTCATCTCAATCACAAGAGATCATAGACATGAAAGTACCAGAAGAATTAGTACAGGCATTTTACTTATACTAGAGGTTCAGGCTGCTACGAGGCCCTCACACAGACGGGGCCCCTGGGGGCCCCTCTGTTGTGTCAACAAAAAAAAAATCTCCATGCTTTTGGTTGTGTTAGACATAAGTTCACGTTGAATGGTTTTTGTTGTGTCTGACATCAGTGCATGTTGATCTCCATTATGTTCATTTGACTGGGGCTAGATGCGCAAATTGTGCATTTGACTCTATATGCATTTGACCGTGGCTATGTGCAAATTGTGCATTTGACTCCATATTATATGCATTTGGCAACAGCTATAGCATGTGAAAACTGTGCATTTGACGGGGCTGCAGTGGTCCATCGACTGACCCACCCACCCATTAGGCAATTTTAATATAGGATTGTTACCAAGCATAAATGCCTGAGAATACGAGGCCCGGAAAAGAGTAATGAGGGATAATACATACCTAGGAGCTTTCCAGAACAAGCAAACTAGTTGTCCAATTATGGAGTTTGTAGCGGCGAGCATTCCTAATTAGCATTGCTCGATCTTCTCCTGGAGGAATTGTACTAGTTTGAAATGTGATCCAGCAGCTCTCAGTTCACTAGACCAGCGGTTCCTAAACTTATCAGCTGAATTAAGCACTTGTTAATTAAGCGATGTTTAATAGTGAAAATAGCTGATGGGATATGTATGGGATATTTACACCCATTGTCTGGGAAACACTGCAGTAGTGTCTCTGGGCTGCTGGTGCCCAGACTGACCTTGGTGCAACCAATAAGTCTTGCCACCACTTTTCCTCTGGCCTCCTCACATTTGTATTCAGCCCAGCAGGGGTGATGACTCTGCCAAGGTGATGAAATTGTGCATTTGACTCCATATATGTGCATTTGACAGTGGTCCATCGATCGACGGACTTACCCACCCAACCCACTAGACAATTTTAATATAGGATTGTTACCAAGCATAAACTGATGCCTGAAAATACAAGGCCCGGAAATACAAGCCTGCCTACAAATCACAGACTGTATCAAATATAACTAGAACCGCATAAACGATACCGAATCGCCTCCCTGACAGAATGCCAATTTTTTTTAACACAATGCAAGTGATCATCAGAGGGATTTTTGAATGGGAAATGTCTTTATGACCCAGGGGGTGTGGTTCTGACATCAGACTTTGGTACTCTAGGGTGAATGGAAAAAAACTGTTTTTAATTTATTAATCTCCTTATGACAAAAGATTGTTTCTAAATTACATCTTTGACGAATAGTGTTGTGGAAACAAGAGCTACATTGGCCTGTTGCATGTCAGTATCCATGCATATCATATTTTGTACCGTAAATCATGCTCATCTTAACCTCCCATTCATATTCCCGGGCCACATTGAGCAATGATGAAGAAACCTGCTCTTTACAGGCTGTCAGGAACCGTACAAGTATTTGCCAGTACTAAAGACCTCTAACCACAAAGTGAAACCAGAGTCTTTGTGTGTTCTTGTGTGTAAGGAGATACAAATCTATTGAGATTATATAGAAAATGTAAATATGGTGAAGGCAGCTCAGACAAGCATTAAGATATAGGCTCTGTTAACACCTGATAGTCAAAATTGAAAGGCAATTTATCTATTTACTTAGCCATCTGTCTTTTACAATTACTGGAGGTTTGGGCTGCTATGCGGCCCCGCATATCCGAACTACTCGACGGCGGGCACCGCACTCCCTTCAGTCCTCGCTGCTGCGCACGCCGAGTTTGAAGTCAGTCGGTCCCATATATGCATAAGACCATATATGGATATAGCGGTCGGATCTGTTGCGCTGGATAATTAGATCTCCATATATGCCTATACATTAAGCCTACAACTTGAGTAGATGAGTACTGTACTTAAGTACATTTTTGGAGTATTAGTTTTTTTGTTTTTGTTTTCACTCCGCTACATTTTAAATAGAAATACTGTAGGCTACTTTTGACCCCACTGCATTTCTAGTAAGGGACTCTTGGCACCGAAACTTACAAAAAATTATATATAATGGATTAACCACTTAAGTCCTGTTTCAAGTATGGTAATAAATAGCCAATCTACAAGCTCACAATGCATACTTTTGACTATTCTTTACCATTTTGAAAATTTCTGACAAGTTCTGAAAATATGAAGGGAAGAAACAATCCGCACTCTCTGTAGGAAGTCTTGGGAGTCTTTTTTATTATAATGATCCACAGCAGCAGTCATAGGCCTGATTATGATGATCCACAGCAGCAGTCAACCAAGTGAATAGTAGACCTTATCGGTCTCGTGTTATGATGTAGAATAGATGGAGTCAGACAGCTTACCATTTGAGATGACTTGGCCTGTAAATCCATAATACATGCATTTGATAAGGTTGACCAGCTTTATGGGTATTACATAAAGTTGGAGCAGCTTCCAGGGACGTATAAGAGTTAACTGAATGCCTTTGATTAATGTTTCTAAAGTCATGGCTTGAGTAAAGTGATCAGTGCTCAGGAAAATGCATGGAATAGTTCTGATCATGACGATTATTGATTGATTGACTGACATCTTTTATCTCCTCACATGTCATACTATGATGACTACGTCCCTTCAAGCCCCATGTCCCAGCTCAGTTCACCTCATTGACCTGGGGGTCCACTTAACCCCTGCTTGATCGCAGCCAAAGAAGTTTGCACGATCACTCCACCTCACCTCCCATCCCATGTCTCATTATCATTTCTTAGTACACGGCTTGGTTGAATGCTTGATTCTGATTGATTACTGAATTCATCGCTGCGTAATCAAAAGCTCAGAGCGCCTGGCTCATGTCAATCTGTACTGCTTGATTTCTGCCGTATCCAACATTGTAGCCATGTAAAACAAACACTCGATGTAATTTACAGCTAAACAGTACTTTCAGTAATGCTTTTGAAAACATTTGAAGCGAGAAATAGACAATGCAGTGACAGAATATTGATTCTATTTAATCAACATTTCCCGTTGTTTTCCGAGACGACCTCGTTGCACTGGACGCACCTGGCATAAATTAATGGACTATTTTCAATACAGTAAGCAATGAAATCCTTTTAAAATCAATCAAATAATTTTGTTGTTCAGGGTGATAAAGACCCTGTCAGGGTTTATTTCTTAATAATGACCTGCTCCCCATCCTCCATTGATTATCCTTTGCTCAATAAACAAGTACATGAATGGATAAATAATGTAGTCTGCCATATGCCCCGTTTCAGTTTCAAACAGTTACAGATCAGTGTCTCTGTATTTGCTGTGACAAACGTGACTGAGATAGGAAAATATATATTGTCACACACAAGGAGCAAACAAAGTGTTGTGAATTTCGTATGTTTTGGAAAATTGGAGCTTGGGATGTACAAAAGTATTGAGATCAAAATATACCAAAATGTACCAAAGTAAAAGTACTCAAAGTTAAAAAAAATTGTCAAGCTTTAAGAAGAATGTGCAGGTCTACAAGCTCATTACAGGCCACATTGTAGATCGGCTTTTTTCGAGAATAGGACTTAAGTGGTTAATATATGTTTTGTATTAATAATAAAATCTGCAAAGTAACAAGTAACTCAAGCAGTCAAATGCTGTAATTGTTGTGGAATAGACGCAACACAAATGGAAAGTAAAGTACTACCTAAAAATTGTACTGAGCATTGTAAGCACTGTACATTATTGCATAGTACTTGAGTAAACGTATTTGGTATATATGGGTTTATCGGGTTTGTTTATGGTTATGTATAGGTCATAGTGACGTGGGTTTGTTTATGGTTATGTCTGAGTCATAGTGACGTAGCCGTGGTCCTGCATATGGCCGTATCGGGTTTGTTTATGGTTATGTCTGAGTCATAGTGACGTGCATATGGGCGTATTGTTTTTTTTTATGGTTATGTCTGAGTCATAGTGACGTAGCCGTGGTCCTGCATATGGCCGTATCGGGTTTGTTTATGGTTATGTCTGAGTCATAGTGACGTAGCGGTGGTCCGTACACCCTCCCCCCTATTAGCCAATTTTAATATAGGATTTGTCATAGTATATAGGACTCAAGTGGTTAATTTCATCTCTTTACCACATCCTGTCACTGCGATTACTTTCACTGATGGGTGATCAATAAGCATGTCGCACCAAAACATACTTGTACTTCTTCTCTTTTAATTAACATTAACTGCCTGAGTTATAAAACACGAGTGACATGAATGCTTTCTTCACCACGTGGCTTGGCTTGCCAGCCACATGTACATTTGGTTTTACATGGTTAGCGGGGAAGTGATTTGCACCTTGTGGAAAATGTGAGGAGTGCTGGGACCACTGAGCATGAGTCACTGGCTAGCTATCTTAGAGGGGGATGGAAGGTCCTGTCTTTGAATGCTGGACTCAGACATTTGTTTACTTTTCAGACAGAGGAGCTGAGAGGCTCCTGTGAGGGGAAAATGGAGGGCAAGATCATCACTTTCCACCATTCTGCGTAACAGGCATTGGGGTCAATTCTAGCAATCCATCATCGCTAAAATAATATAAAGTTCTCTCAAGAACATTCGTGGTGGGACATTGTTGGATTAAAGTCTTTATAATGTAAAAACAGGTTGATTTGACCTTGTCATGCATGTCTGGGCAAGTGGTGGGAAAAACTCCCTAAGACGTCTTTTTTGAGACAAATTAAGGAGACGGATTGGAAAGAAAATGGCCTTGGCTGCAAAAATATAGTTGCCTTTACAGTCATTCATTTCTGACAAGTCATTATGCTGGATATATCCTGATGCTTGGGAAAACCTTTTCTTCCCCGCTCTTCCGTCTTTGTTAAGCATGAGTACCACCACATCATGTGCATACTGTAATATGGGCCCAAAACTCAGGCCTATGTGCTGACATGGGACGGGAGCCATGTGACATGTTGTGACCCTGTACCAGATTAATTAACAAGCCCCGATAACCGACTTAACAAACAAATGTTCTATTGGGATTTTTCAATTAATTATTATTGGACTTGCAAAATATTTGGTAAGGCAGGACTTCAATATACTGTATTTTGGAAACAAATGATCTTGTAGTGTTAGTAAACAGAAATGGTCAGAAGAAATTTTGTGCAACCCTAAACCGAGAATGTATATTCTGAATAACCACTGAAGTGGTTGTATTCATTTAAAACCCTGAGCACTATGTCACCGCTAACCTGACCACAGCACAGAGATCTGTTTGTAGTATTTTACCTCTGGTGGTGGAAACCAGACGCTTCCATTCAATCCCAGAGGAGAATAGAAAACGTTACCTTTGTGATCTGGGAGAGGACCTGCACTTTCGGAACTATTTTCCATTATATCGTGATTTTAGATTTTTCGTAAAATGTCTCCAGATTTGTTTTCTATGAATGTTGAATTAAGTCTCTGTTTTAAGACAAAGTGTTTCACTTAGCTCACTTTGTGTTAGATACTTCCCAATAATGCAAATTGCACAAAGGTGCTTTATCGTTGATATGTTATTGTTGCTTTAGGTATGTCTATTGCCTACTGTAAGTTGTATTACAATAATAGGTGTAATGTAGGACTGGTCATATTTGTTTTGACATTGATTGTCATGTGGAAGGGTATATAGATTTTGTTTTGTAGTGTCTTGTAAGCCCATGTGGGCTGTGCACATTTTGGTGCATGACACACAATTAACTTATCTTACCTTACCTTCTCATGCTATACATACCATACCATAATTGTCTGAGACAGATGTGAGATACAGGCTCAAGTTTGAAGAGCAACAGACTAGGAAATGATGACTACATTCCCAGTCTTGGGAACTCATCCAAGTTTCTGGTGTCCTCACTGTAAGAGGCTATGAGGGAGCAGAGACACACCGAGCATCTTACCAAGTAATGAGCACACAAGTAGAAACAGATGAAATCGATTAGATTTACAGCAACCTGAACTTTTTAACATTGAGTACTTTCATGAATACACATTTATGAATATACATTATTCTCAAATGAGTGCACTGAAGCGTAGATATATTTAAGTCTAATGCAATACATTATTATTACATTTTTAAGCTCAACTTGCATAGAAAACCATCAGTGAGTCAACCACTTGCATTATTGTTTTATATTATTATTATTATAATGTAGTGACTTTTAGGGCATGAACACTTATTTGCTTGGTCTGAATGAGCCAATGTTTTAATTAAATTGAATGCCATTTTGTTGTAAACATTTACACATTTTGTTTATATGCAGATAAAACATCATTTGCTTACAATTTGGTTTAATAAAATATTCAATGTTGGCTACCGAAAGCTGTTTTAGTGTCTTGGAAAAGTCGGTGTTGGATCACCAGTGCATTCATGTCTAGGCTGTGTACAGTAATCATAGTTAAAGATTTTGAAATTGCCCCATTCGAGTAGGATACAAAACACTTTAATTCAGTAAAACCTTAACGGTTGCATCAGACTTTACTTTACTAAAAACCCTTCACAAGGAACAGGACTCAACTTGTGTGTTTGGAAGCTTTTATATATAGGCTTAAATGTCACTGGGCCTTGCAACAAGGTTGTCAAACCATTTGGAAACTGGCAGACAACTTATCAGTTTGCTGTAGGCCCATTTGGGTTTGACGGGCCCTCACATTTGACCTGAAGTGAAGAAATACTAGGAGCTCATAGTCTTCAACTTCATCTGACACTCTGTGCCCTGGAGGAGTGAAGCCACTAGCCATATAGAAAGGATTTTGACAATGATGGATAGCCATGGTGGTACCCGAAGTGCAACAACCGTCTGTGACTCTGCAACACATTCTCACCCACAACTGGTCACATAATGCAGCTCTGACAGTGGCCCCTAAACTACGAAATATGATGCTTTTGGCTCTTTCCTCTAGCATCAGTTTGGAACGCAGTACCTAAGGGTAAAACTATGAATGGCACCGTAACACAAGCGCTTCAAACCTGTGTTGATTTCGTCGACTAAAACTATGACGAAAAATGTTCGTCGACTGCCTTTTTTCACTGACAAAAACTAAATAAAAACTAAGCTATGATGGCTAAAACTAAGACTAAATGTATTGACAATTTCGTCAACAAATAAAAACTAGATTAAAATGTTAGTGAGGGACTTGTGGAGAAGAGATTTAGTAGAAGTAAAAAACAAGTCATTTTATGTTTGGTTGCGCTCTGAAAATAGCTGATCTACAAACTCAGCCGCGACGCGTTGTGATCTTGTAGATAGGCTATTTTCAGCATGCAACCAAGTGTAAAATCAGCCATCAAGGCACCACCAAAATACATTTTAGTCGACTAAATCAACTGTAGATTTAGTCGACCATAATCTTATATTTAGTCGACTAAAACAACAGTAAAACATTTCAGATGACTAAAATGTGACTAAAACTAAATGGAATTTGATTCAAAAGACTATGACTAAAACTGAATCAAAATTTGCTGTCAAAATCAACACTACTTCAAACGCGTTGTAGCCGATGCAAGCCGAGGCTTCCGATGCGCCAGTGTCCCATGGTGTCTTGTGGGTTGTGGGCAGTGCTGGTTTTCTGGTGTGTGGTTCATTTGATTTACGTTGGAGTGGTTGTCTCACTGAAAAAAACTACAAGCAAAATGGCTGCAAGACGGGATCAGTGACGGCGCTGCTTTCCTGTTGGTTGGCACCCTGTCATAGTTCACCATTGTTGAACTCCACACGCATCTGACTTCTCACCAAAGCCGTCAACGTGCCGAAATCGGACCCTCCACCCCTTTGTTCCCATAGAATGGAAGTGAAACGGGGAAGCTGACTCTTCTGACGCATATGAAGCGCATGTGTGACCGTTCCCAATCGCTGTTTTTGGCTCCCTCTAGCCTCAGTTTTGGATGTTCAATGCTGTTCAGAGAACGTGTTGTACTTAATATTACGAACAGAACACTTTCAATGCAACACTATCTCATTGGGTTGGTTTGTGTAACACAAAAGTGGGGTGCAGGCAGCACAGTGAAGTTAATTGCCAGCTATGGATTTACAAGAGAACAACGAGAGTGTTCCTCTCTCTCTATGACATTTAGTTTTTTTGTACTTTGGAAAGGTTGTGCAGCTAAAATTATATTCAAGAGTGCATGGACCTCTCACAGCAACTGATGCCAATTATGCCAAACTAATTACCACTAACTCATTGGATGCTAAGGAGGGCATCATCAACTAATGCAAACCGTTTCATCTCAGCAGCTATATGAGCAGTTTGCACTGTTCACTTCCATTCCATACCATACCACACAGAACATCGCTACAACAATTAGGAGTCCTTTTGGTGTAACGGCAAAAGAATGACGTTTCATCCAAGCCCCAGTGACCACAAGCTAGGGAACAATTCTGCATACGGATGCAGAAATGTCCAGGCTCCGTGGAACTTGGCTAATGAATCCATCTCTCCTTACAGTACGCTAGAGGAGGTCAAATGAACTCCATGGTCCCTGGGAACGTCAAAGGGGAAGTTCTCTGGCACTCTGGTGTAATAAAAATGACACCTCAGGCTACGGTGCATCGCTGCGTTCAACTACGCTACACGTTGAATTCCACCCTCATCAGTTCTATTGTTTGCACAGGATAAAGACATTATGACCACATGCAATATTTCTGCACTAAATGCTGAACCTATCGATAGTTTTACTGTTTCATTCGTAATGGTAGCGTCTGGCTGACCAGCCCTAAGCTGTAATGAGTGAATCAGTGCTGCATCCACTCCATTTTGATTAGCCACTTCAACCCTGTACTTAGTTGACCAGGGTCCCCCGGGGGCTCTATACTACTGTAGGTGTGCTAGTATTTCTCTCTACACCAAATCTCTTTGCCTAAAATGGCCGATTTACAAGCTCACAACAACGCATTACTACGCCACATGTTGTGAGCTTGTAGATTGGCTATTTTTGCCAAATGTTTGCCCTAGAATGGGTTCAAGTGGTTAGTTAAATTTGCAATAAAGTCAACAGAACAAGAACCCGAGAGAGAGTGAGACCATGTCGACATTAGAGAGAGAGAGGGAACTGGAGCCTAATTTCCTTGCAAGAAACGTACACTCTATGACACCAGGATAATCACTAGGTATAAAACAAATCCATGTATGCTGATGATGTCATTCTTTTATTGGGGCGGCGTGTGAGCTCCCTTTTTCCATAGCCGAAGGGGGGAAAAATCCACATATCCGTCTTTTATTCCACATGCTTCCACAGATGGTTTGGCCCACCCCATATGTCTGGTAGAGTGGGGTCTCCTACAAGCCATATTGGAATGTACCAGTGTGGTTTATCTGCCTCAAGTCCATGAGTCAAAAGAAAAAGGAGCTACTATTTCCTTTGGAAAAAGAAAACGGTTACAGCCGATCTATATTTAAAGTGTTCCATCGTGAAGCGTTACAAGAGGAACATTTGATCCAACACGAATGTATCATGTAAAATAAAAATCTTAGATTTATATCTGTTATCAAAGGAAATATCTGTCAAACACAAATAACTCTTGAAGCTAACGCTTGCGTTAGCCTTTCTAACAGGATTTTTGGAGTAGATAATCAAGCTAGCCAAAACAGCAATGACGGCTCCACTCCTATCATCACCTCAACCTCCCTTGACTCCTAAGACAACATTGCATCTGTATCCCCTGGAATAGTCTTTGCAACATGCCTGGCTGCATGCCTCTACAAGAACCCCCTTTTTAATGTATGTAAAATGTCTTAAAGCAGAACATGATTGTCTTTGCTGCGGAGCTGACTGATGGGGAGCTAAAGCTTGCCGCAGGCAGCTAATGTTACAAATAGCTGATAGGTGAGTAATGACAGGTGTGTGCAGAATGTTATTTATACAGCCATGCCGGGCTGTGGTTCGTACAGGTAAACGTGTTCACTGTGCCCTGCCTGCAACAATCTGTGTGTCTCTTTTGTCATTTGCTCTGTTGCAGGCGATTTAGTATGGACTGGCTGATGATGGGTTGAGCTTCTTGGCTCGTAATTCATGACACGATTCATGTGTCAATCACACTATTATACTCTGGGGAAAAAAAGGTTGTGCGAATCATTTGATCTGCTATTCAGACCTTTTGAGAGGAGTTAAGCCCAGTTAACTCACTCTTGCGCAGATGGAGTTACTCAGACTTGACCTTGAGAATTTCAGAAAGTACCTTTTTTCTTTTAGGGTCCTAGAAGTCTTAGTGCAGTTACGTATTGTGGAAATCTGTTTCTTGTTGGCTCTCCTTTCTTCACACAGTGTTTTATTTTTGCCTAAATGCATTTCAGCACTTAAGTCATTGTGGAGAAAAAATAACTCCTTTTGATTTATAACATCTTTAGTTTTCACAAGTGGACATTTGATTTGTGTGGTTTAGATCTAGCAGTCTGGCCTCCCTGTCCAATCTTTTTTTCTTTTGGGTTTCCTTTCTGAGCCATTATTTGACAGGTACAGTAGAGAGAGACAGGACAAATGGAGAGAGAGTAGGGGACTGACAAGCAGCAAATGGTGTCAGGCATTAGAGCCCATGTGGTCGCGCCCGAAACACCCGGAGCAATTTATGTGTGCAGTTCATAAACGAAGTCACACAAATCACAATGTGGTGTTCGGTGGTGACGTCGTTTTTACAGTAGACACACAAGTATCCAGATGGCATTGTCCCTGCACCGACGAACTGCTCACTTGAGGGCATGTCAGCTAACGTGGTGACATCTAGGTCCTTGTCTCCATTTGGCCAAATGGAAATAGTAATCATTATAAATAATTCACCTACAGTATAAGTACAAAACTGCTTCACAAGAACATTATTAGTACTGTATAACTAGGACATTCACTGAAAAAGTTTTACGTGCATAGATTATCCTGTGGTCCAACTTTCGCACACTTTTTCATGTTTCACTTTGGTATTTCCTGGATGTTCATGCCATGTTCGTTTATGGCCAGAGCTGGTTCTGTTTCATGACTATGTGATTGACTATTGTCACGGGACATAAATAACAAACCCTTGGCCCCAAGCCACAGTGCAAAGAAAATATCCCTGTAAATTACATTGACACCACCTATATTATTTTATAGTTATATGCATGAAAAAGTACGTAGGTAGGCACACTTATATTATCATTTTAGAGCTTGTTATATGAGGGCTTTTAATACTTTTAAGTGCTTCAACCACTTAAGTACAGTACTTAAATACGCGTGTAGACATGCAATCAATGTGGTACTTTTACTACAGTAAGTCATTTTGTGTCAGGGTATTTAGGCATGACACTTAAGGCCAAATGTAGATTTATTTTTCATGTCATTTCAGCCTCTCAACCTTCATCTGATGAACGTGGAGAGACCAAAAGGTCTGATATTTTTGTAGCATGACTCAGACGTGTCACATGCATCATTGGGGACTGAAAGTTTATGACACAAACACAGGCTGTGTCTGAGGATGATATACGTTCTCTTCTGTCGATGAAAAGACCACCCGCAAAAAAACACTTACTTGTGCAGTCGTTTTGGGGTGCAACAACAAAGCAGTGTCTTAAACTTGCTTCTAATAAACTTCTCAATAGTCTTTCTCTCAGTCAATAACAGTGTCCAGACTGTGAAGAACATTGTTAATAGGCACGGATGGGGGTTGAACCCGTGATCTTTAGTTTACAAGACCAATGCCTTGCCACTTGGTGACCATGCCTCCACTCTGACTGATTGAAATACAGTTCTTCTGTATTTCATCCAAAACTCTTCTGAACTTTTCTTTTGGCCTAATGCAGTGGTTCTCAACCCTTTTTCTGTCAAGGTCCATTATTTATTCGGCATTTGAGCCACGGACCACCATTTGATGAGACCCAAGACCCAAGACTTAGAATATTTTGTTATCGTTGGATATGATTTTGTCCACAATTCCATGCTGTATTGATGTTGGTACCATTAGGAGAGATAACAGGCAAATGTTGATCAAAATAACAATTCTTTAATTAAGTAATGCCGATGTTTAACAATAATTTAACTCTTGAGAGCGTAAAATGAAACCAAATGGACTCGACTATAAGGCATGCTTTTACGGGTGCAGGTGTGGACAGTTGATAAAAGCAGATTCATATTGGCTGCTTATCATCTAGCTTAGATGAGATACGTAAAGCTAGTAGTGTCCAAGCACTGTCTTAAAGAAAGCCTTGAAATTACAGTTAAATACGTGTTACTTTAACTCTCACAGTTACAGCATATTAACACTGAGAATTTTTGCAGTCTTGCAGATCCAACCCAACAGGAATGTGTTGTGATTTTCTCCATCGTTATATCAGATTTCACAGTTTCATTATATGTCTTATGTAAATGTATTTGAGGTAACTATTAGATTGTTTTCAAGTTCGCGCCCTCACAAACTTGAGCGTTGTACTGTCAAACGGTACAATCTTTGTACTCTGCATTGCCAGCAATAACATCTCTAGATTGGAGAGAAGGTTTTCCAGCAGGATACTGGCTTTACTTGGCGCTGTTTTTGAGTTTTTTGTTTTTGTATCGTTTTTTTCATTAGAAACTCGATTCTACTTTGTAGGTCATCATGCTTCAATTTTGAATTCAGGAGGAGATCCAGTACTTCAGTCATTGACTGAGAAAGTAGATGAAGCTGACCTGAGACAAGCTATGCTTCCATACGTGTAGTGGTGGAGACAGTAACAAAGCACACAATTTACTAGAGTACTATTTTTGAGTATCTGTACTTTACTTGAGTATTTATTACTTTACTTTATTACAATAGGCTACTTATGACTTTCACTCCACTACATTCAAAGACATCAATTTTACTTCTGGCTCCACTACATTTCTAGGAAGGGTAAAATTGACACTATGAATTAACCTTTTAAACACTATTTTTCGATATGACACGTGAGTTTGTAGATCGGCTACAGTACTTTAAACTCAAATTTGACATTGTAGTTGAGTAATGTTTGACCAGGAGTATCTATACTTTGACTCGAGCACTGGTGTTGTTGAGTACTTTGTCCACCAATGCAGAAGTAGTGCACAGACCTGGAATGGCACACTCTGAGATTATGTTTAAAACCTGACAGTTTTTCACAAGCTGAAAATATTATCTCGATACAGTAGGGACAGCATAGACTTTTTTTTATTTTTTTTTCCTTTTCCTCTATGCAGTCAAAAGTGCAGATGTTGAGCACAGGGTTGCCATGTCCGCTTATTATAAGCAACTTTGGGCTTGTTTTTCTGTAAAGTTGCTTGCGTTTTTTTAGGCTTGTTTCTAAAAAGTGCAATTGCTCATTTGGGCTTCCTTCCTAATGTTCTTTAAACCAGTAGTTCTCAAACATTTTCATGTCAAGGCCCCCCCCCCAATCTAATATGTATTAGCCCGCAGACCCCCCATCGGAAAATATTTTCCGTACCAGATATTTGTGTTAAAATGTTTGAAAAAATACGTTTTTTTCACGATAAAAATAAATAAATAGCAGATCTACAAGCTTGTACATCGGCTATTTTCAAATAGCCAACGTATATAGGTTTAAAGTACTCATGTAGCCTATACTGTAGTTGCTTCTTTTGTGCTTTTTTTCATAGACCTGGTTGCTTATTTCTTTCGCAAAATCTGGCGCAGCCAGGGAGAAGGGGGTCTAGGGAGAGAGGGGGGAGGATGGAAGTCATCCTCGCCAAGATGAGTGGCCGACTATGACCTCAGCGCTGAGGTCTGCTCGCCACATCAGGTCTGGAAAGGCTGAGTTAATCACCGTCCTTCCTGGAGATGCGGGGTGGGGGCCCAGACGTGGTGGGGGCCCAGACGTGGTGGGGGCCCAGGCGTGGTGGGGGCCCAGGCGTGGTGGAGGTGGGGTGGGGGGGGGGGCAGACGGGGGTTGCACAGCGATGTGGTGAAGGTGGATCCAGTCTGGCCCCAGGGGGTGGCATAAAAAACTGTTGAGTCACATTTTTTCTAGTGGGTGTTTGTGGGAAAAAATGGGAGGGGGGTAAAAAAGACTTTATATACCAAATAATGCTGCCGTCATAGTGCTGACTCAGATCAGTGTTTCTCAACGTCGAGTCTGGGGACCACCAGTGGTCAAAAAATGTATCCTTATGGGTCTGTAACTCAGAGTGTACAGTGGGTTGTCTCTGGGACCACAATCTACACTGTGAAGTCCATAGTGTTAAATGAACTCAGTGAGTGTACAACTGGAACCAAATTGACCCGTCAGAGTTACTCTGAGTTACTGACCTGTATAAGGTAATGGTCCCCAAACCTGACTTTGAAAACCAGTGACTTAGATTAAACCACATGAACCCTAGTGTTATAGGTGAAAATAGGCGAGCATTCTGCAAAAAAACAATCTGTGAAAATAGGTCAACATTTGGCAAACAGCAGAACTACAACCACCAACAACGATGTTGTGAGCTTGTAGGCAATTTTCACTATTTCCCATACAGTGAAGCCTAGTGTTTAAAATGTTAACACTCTCCATGGGGTTTGTGAGTGGAATATGTGGTAACGCCATAGAGACTAGACTCACGGCCATAGAAGTAATTCTAAATGCAAAATGTGTGTATATAAAAAAAGAAATACTGGCGCTGTTAGTGATTTCCATTGATCACTGGCACAAATTCTTTGTCGCATCGTCAGTTTTTCATGTGGTACCTAATTTATGTGACACTCAGCCAGTGGTGGAAAGTAACTAAGTACATTTACTTAAGTAAAATGTTATACTTTTACTCCACTACATTTATTTGAAAACTTTATAGTTACTAGTTACTTTGTAGATTTTGATTATTATTACATATTATTATTACCCACATTTCGGCCATTAAAAAATAGCCGATCTACAAGCCCACAATGCGTCGCATCGCAACCCATTGTTAGCTTGTAGATCTGCTCATTTTAAAAGATTTTTATACATTTGAAAACTTGAAATGGGATATTCTGCATAATGAGTAATTTTACTTTTGGTACTTTAAGTACATTTTGATGCCAATACCTTTGTACTTTTACACAAGTACATTTAGAATTCCATACCTTTACTTGGAACGGAGTATTTCTACATTGCAGTATTGATACTTTTACTTAAGTAAAGCAATTGAGTACTTAATTCCACCTCTGCACTCATCAGCCATACTAGAAAGTTTGTAAGTCCTGTGGCGAGAGCAGGAACACTACATAAACCTCGTGTTTACCTTTGTTTAGATGCACAGTCGGGGTCAGATGCAAGTTGGTGCCATACCATGCACACTTTGGAGAGCTTGTATTGGGGGGGGGGGGGCTCGTTTGACAATGTTTACACGGGGACTCTCTGGCAGCACGCCCTCTGTTTCTCCTCTGTGTAGACATGTGTCTGGGTTTGTGTTTACGCAGGAGTGAGGACCTTTCACTGCCACCCCTGTAAAGACAGGGACCTGTCAAGGGTGGAGCGAGACGTGATGTATGGCTCGCACATGGGTAAAGGTTACGTTTTTCAAAGTAGCATTTAATCGTTCTCCCACCAATTTCCCCCCACCGACATTCTGGGTTCACTCATAAAACAAACCGAGGTCAACAAATGTTTCATGTTGACCGTGATGAGGTGGAAGTTTGGGCTTTACTTTGTTCATTCTAGAGAAAAGAAGATCTGCAATTCATTTAATTATGGGTAAACTTCAAGATGGGAAAATAAAGCCTTTGAGAACTTTGTTAGTCCTTTGTGAGTCAAAATGAAAGCTGTTTTAATCAAATGTTTACCAATGTCTTCTAGGTAAACACATACTTTGTAGCACCAGAGTACATATTTAGCTGTCAAATACTGCCTGTATTTGTATAAAAGCTTCACATGACAATTTAGAGAGTGGAAAACATCCGCAATCGAATGATTCACTATGCAATCAAAGACATTTGTGATAGTGTTTCACAGTGGGCAATAAGAGGTACAGGGACCATACTGTCGTCAGTACAGGGGCTGAGGGTCTTCGTTGGCCTACTGGAAGTGCGCGCGCAAAGTGTCACGCCGATTTGGTGCAGTGGTGGTGCCTGAGATCAGCTGTTCATGGAAAGACGGATGGACGAGGGGCGAAAACATAATCTCCGGAGAATAGGGGCTGGAAGCACATCTACTCTTTCTTCCTCTTTGCGAAATTCTAGATCTATGAATATAGATTCATGCCCACCGCTGCCAGTGCTACTCAAAGCAAAGTCAGATTTCAGCAAGTCGCTAATTTGCTAACTGGATGGTATGGTGTGGTATGGTAATTTAATAAAGAAAAAGAGAACGTCCGCACACCGTCTTAATGCTCCCAAAATAATCAAACGTTTCGCCTCTCCGGCATTTGTCAGGTATACTACTGAGTATAGCTGACGGAAGGCCGCAGAGACCGAAACGTTATCTTTTTTTACTGCTCTGTTAATACATTATTTTGGGAGCATTAAGACGGTGTGCGGACCTCTTCTCTTTGTCTTTATAGTTTTATGTATTTTGATCCAGCACCCGTCGAAATGTTTGGATGTGCGATTGTGCGTGCACCTCTTGACCGCTATGGTAATTTAATAAGTCAGGGTAGCACAATGAGACCTTTTCATTATGTGTTTTGGTATCATGGTGTATTTTTTGCGTTGAGTACTTTTATGAACGGTAACTGAGAAAAGATCGTTCTCTTGACACGTCCGTGTCTGTGAACCCATCCCTGTAATGCTAACAAAGTGCAAGCTTGATCAAAAACAGAAGTATTGAATTATTTGACTTGCTTGTTGCTATTGCAGTATGTCTGAGGTACGATTCAATAGACAGAGTCCTCGTTTGTTCAATTTCTCGTCTTATCCCACCCTTGGGGGTTAGTATGTGGGAGCAGCAACTGCACAGATGTTGTTTGCTAAGTCACATGTCGTGTTGTTGTTCTACTGTGCAGCTCCCTGCATTGTGCGGTTGACCACAGCTATCCATTTGTGTTGTTCAGAAGGGTCTGAGGAGTCAATCTGTCTTTTGTAGTGGGCTGCCCATTCTGTCACGGTGCTCTGTCTTCCATTCCTTTTCTTTGAGTGGGTTTGCATTAATGATGCGCAAATGCCTTGATTCATTTTCAAACAAGTTTCACCACAAAAACCCTCTATATTTAGTAAACAAATACTTACAGTAGATGAATGGGGTCACCCCCCCCCCCCTTTAGACCAAATCTCTTAGCAGATCTACAAGCTCACAATCTACAAGCAAATTTACAAGCAGAACAGGATCTGCTATTTTCAGAAAATGTTCCCCCCAGAATAGGGATACGATTGTAGGTTTCAAGTGGTTAAAGTTTACCCCCCCAAAAATCTTATTTTCTATCAATTACACACCCCATGAAGCATTGAATTCATGCCGGTTATTAAATTTGTCACATTCCTAAGCCAATAATTTGATTACCGGCGGAAAGATGCTAATGTATCTGGTAGGAGACACAACCGGAGAGGCCGCCAGTCATCAAATTATTGGCTCAGGAATGCGATAAAAACAAATAATCTCCATGAATTCAATGCTTCATGGGGTGTGTAATTGATAGAAAATAAGTAATTTTTTGGGTGAACTACTCCTTTAATGTTATTACAGTACAAAACATGCAACAGGAACACGCAGGAGTTTGGACTCACGTGAAGCTCAGTTCACATTCTGCTGCTAAACTCTTCCGTTTTGAATATTTCGTTCCGTTGAACTGGGCACCCAAGGGGCATGTTTTTCATCATCTGCAGATTTGCCGTCCATCTCCTGCCAGCTCCCCTTCAAAATGTCTGCTACTGGCTCCACTGTACGCCATTTTCCAGCACAGGCATGCATTTGTTATTATCCATTACAAAACATTATAATTTACAACTCTCTAGATTGCAAGTTTGGGATTGTGATCGTCACATAAAATAGTGTCTCTCACACTCAATGAAACAATGGAATACTTTGTGTTCAACTTGCTTCCCTGCTTTTAGATTTGATACCCTTAACTTTAAGACAACCCCCATGCAAAATCCGCAAAGGCATTTTTTGTGTCAGGAACAGCTAGAATGTGAACTCTCAAACTGGCACAAGGAAAGACTGATTTTTATGGTACTTACACCCAGTACATATTTTTGATGTACTGCAGTAGCCTCTCTAAACTATGACATTACATTGCTGCAGTCCATTCTTTAAAAAGACACGTTGACATTTTTATTTTAGTCTCTTATTTCCTTCATTGGGTATTTGTCATGGTAAGTAGCAAAGGTTCCTACTACTACTGTTTGTCACTCAAAGCACTGGATGCCAACCATTGAACAAAAGCATCAGACTATACAAGAATGCAAATCTCCTAATAAACCCATAATAATAATAATAATAACTAGAAAAAGTGCTCCCCGGAGCACAGGTCTCCGCCAGGTCAGGTAGGTTATTGTGGGCCAACAATGTTCGGAATTCGCCAATCAGGACGGAATATGAAAAATCGGACAGAACCATCTTGATCACTTGACTATAGAGATAATGGGTACCGATTTGCATGATGATTGGACAACATTTGTAGGAGTAATACAAAAAAGAAAAGTGTTGAAAAAATCGGCCTCCTGGTGGCGCTATAATAGGGCAATGTTAAAGGGTGGCATTTGTTCTTCAACATAGTGCAAATGTGCGTGCAAAGTGTCACCTCAATCGGACGCTGCGTTCATGATTTGTGGCATTTTGTTCAAAACAGGCCACTTCTGCAAACTTTAGATGTCAATGTTAGCCAATCAGGATGAAATATGAAAAATCTAACAGTTCCATCTTGATCACATGACTATAGAGATCATGTGTACCGATTTGTGTGAAATTTTGATAAAATCTGAAGGCTTAATATCCAAAAATGTGTTTTACATAAGTGGGCCTCCTGGTGGCGCTATAAAGGCAAATGTGAAAAATGCAGGGCAGATGTTTTTCCTTGGCCTCTAGGGAGTGTGCGTGCAAAGTTTCATGCAGATCGGTGCAGTTATAGTTAAAAACACAAATCAGCCTTTTATAGCGCCACCATGAGGCTGATTTAAAAAATGTCAAGTGCCATTTGTTCCTCGGCGTAGTGGGAATGTGTTTGTGAAATTTCACGGAAATCGCAAGCTGCGTTCATGATTTGAGGCATTTTGTTCAAAACGTACCAATCCTGCACATTTTGGAAGCCAACCTTAGCCAATGAGGATGGAATATGGGAAATCGGACAGATCCGTGTTGATCACATGACTATAGAGATACTGTGTACCGATTTGCATGACGTTTGGATAAAATCTGTAGGAGTGGCGCTATAACAAGCCCATGTGAAAAATTTGAGGCAGAGGTTCTGAATTGGCATCCAGGGAGTGTGTGTGCACAGTTTGGCAGCGACCAGGCCAACGTTGCCGGAGATTAGCTGGTAACACACGGACAGGACACACACACACACACACGGACGGACGGAAGGACGGACGGACGGACGGACGGGGGGTAAAACATACTCTCTCGCCATGCCTTTCGGCCTGGCGGAGACAACAATAAAGTTAATAGCATTGTATGCAGTGAGTGAACCATCGTATGCGTATCGTCATAGCAAGTGGCACAAAAGACAAAGAAGTATTTTGTGTGTCCCCTTGGGGAAGATGAATCTGTCATTACCCCCTCCTGCTAAACCGTCCCACAATCTCCATGTGAAGAGGGTTTGAATGGTCGTCCATGATGGCGTCCAGCTTCCTCGCTATACGCACCTTCGCCACCTCCTCCACCTCGTCCAGGGTATAGCCCCAACGTGGGAGCCAGCTTTCCTGACCTGCCTGTTCAGGTTGTTCGTGTCCCCAGCATTAATGTACCCCCCCCCCCCCCCAACACCCCCGCCCCAGCTGGCAATGGCAAAGAAGAGGGCACTAGCCATTACAGACTGATAGAACGTCTGCAGCATACTGTTACACACCCTGAAGGGACCTCTACCTCCTCAGAAAGAACAATAGACTCCAGCCCTTGCCATAGAGGGCATCAGAGTAGTCAGTCCAGTCCCAGGAACTTGTAACCGTCCATGATCTCCACCACCTCCCCGTGAATTACGCTACAGACCGGTGGAACCCTCTTGCTCGTGCGGTAGTCCACAACCATTTCTTTCTATGGTCTACCATCTCCACCATCTCCATGTACGGTGTTGGGACTTGGGGTGGGGGGGGGGTTCTTCTTATTCCACTGGTAGTCTACCACCAGCTCCTTGATTTGACCTATGTTGAGCTCTACAAAGCTCTCCACAAGAGCTCTGTACTCTGTACTGGGGGCGGCAGTGGCTCAGAGTGGCCGGATGAGGACCGCGAGGTTCCCAGTTCGATCCCGGGCTCCCCCAGAGTTAGTGTCGAAGTGTCCTTGAGCAAGACGGTGAACCCCTGATTGCTCCCGATGAGCAGGTTGGTTGCCTTGCATGGTTTCCTCCACCATCGGTGTATGAATGTGTGTGTGACTGGGTGAATGTAAATTTCAATGGGTCAATTTATGTAAAGCGCTTTGGATAAAAGTGCTATATAAATGCACCATTTACCATTCACTCCTCCTCGTACTTGTCATCCGTGATGCAGCTGACAATTCCGTAGGTGGCACATTCAGAGGTTCAGAGGGTGTGTAGAGGGTGAACAGGACAGGTGACAGCACAGTACCTTTGGGGTGCCGATGTTGCTCACCAGCACATAGGACAGGCTACCCTGCAATATAGGCTAATGCCCTTTAGTTAATTGGGGATATTTGTCACTGTACATTTGCTTATACATAATCTTACTGAGGTTTGCAGGTGAGGTCAAATATAAAATTATAAACGACTTGCTTAACCACTTTAACCCTGGCATCCCTATTTTGGTCATTATTATAAAGAATATTATTATATTTGTATTATTATCATTAAATAGCTAGCTCTGAATGTTCATGTGTCGCGACTCACGATGCAAAGCGTTGTGAAATAGGGCTAAAGTAACTGTACGCAAAACAAATCACATCATTTTTTAAATGTAATAGTAAAGTCACCATTTTGTTATGGATGAGCTTGCGTATTATCACGAAGCACAACATATTACTGACGGTTGTCTAGAGGAGGAGACCTGTAATCACTTGACAAACAGCCCCATACCAAGATCCAAGCATTTGTCACTGTGAGAGCCAAATGATACATCCTGTTGAGGCACCTGAGAAAGTATGTTTGACTTTGCATTCAGAGGGGGAAAAAGGAAGGAACAAAAGTTAATTAAAATTCAAGTGGTTGGAATGCTTTTCAGCAACAATATCTTACTGTAAAAAATTACTTTTTAAAATAACAATTTTCCTTCAAAGATTCTGAGCCTCAGCTTCATATCCAACTCTCTACTTATAATAGAAACACTTGAACTCCACATCTGGAGTTCAAGGACTTGTTCAAACTTGAAAAGTAAGAAATGATGTTTGATGAATACCAAGTGGAGTCTCCCATACTTTGGATAGTTTGATACTCTAATAATATTACGATGGCGTTCAGCATGTTTGTTGATGCTGTGGCAAGTTGATGGTCTTATACATTCTATGAATCTCCGCATGTTTGCCAACTATTGACACAATGGCACAGCGGAGGCTGTTCCTCCATCTGTGAAATGTCTGTCGGTCTGACACACACTTCAACAGATCCGGAGACAATGTGTCATGCACGTTTCAGCCTGATTTATATTGATTTCGTACGACGCAGTGGCACGCCTAAAATAGCCGATCTGCTAGACTTGATCTTGTTCAGATTTAAGCATTCGGCTCATGTGCAAAACATGTTACATTCTGTCCTTTTTTGCTGGATCACAAACAGCAAATGTGAAGAATTATGTAAAACAAAATAGGCATATTGTTCAAACTATAAAACAATAACATAAAAATTCTACGAGACATGTTATTCATTATCTATGATTGTCCATTGATATTTTCAGCTATTTCTGTGATGCCATCATACCAAAGCATTAAGCTACTTAATGGAGAAGTTATATCACCCAGCAGAAGTGCAGAAAGTTACTCTTTTGAGTTGTTGCGTTTTTATATTTGACGTTATTGCACCCTCTAGTGGGCATAATAGAAAGTACACAATGAAATAGAACATTCTATGGCTGCAAGATGCCTGTTCACCCTCTGCTCTGCTTCAGTGGTTTATCTTTGACTTCACAATTCTCCATTTTCTTCTAGTTTAGCCATGTTTCAGAATGATGTAAATGGAACGTATAATGAGGATACAGACAGTTTAGCTAATACTTTGGAATACTTGAGCTATACTAAAACATAGGAACCAAAGTAAAAAGTAGCAAATGACCAAAAGTAGTAACGCCCTGTTTCAAAGGGACTTGCATGTGTTTCAACATTTCATTTTGTATTTTTAAATAATTAGATATTAATGACATGTAGAAACATACGGACTGGACTCACTTGAGAGAGTCTATTCAGGAGAGCATTTGATGTGCACAAAATGAAAACAAAACGGCTGATAATCCACCTTCAGCATGTCAGTAGACCCTCATCAGTTGTTGATCAACAGCTGTGCTGTGCCATACAGTATGTCATATACACTACATTCATAACTGTCACTACATGCAGCTGTGGAACTGAAATGAACAGTCAGGTTCTGTCCAACATCCTTTTGTATACATTTTAAGAGTGATGTGCTGACCAGCGTCTCAACAAATATGTCATATTATTGTAAACTTACGAATGAAGCATTTGCCTTTGCTTCTATAGTGTATTTTTCATTTTATTTTTTTCCAATTCAATTCTGTTTATAAGTTGCTCTCCAACAGTGTCTCTGCAATAACATACTCAGCTAAGTGGTCGTTTGGCTGAGAAGTGAATGTACTTTAAATTCAGAGAATGCTAGTAAGAACTTAGCATACATGCAATATACCCTGCCTCATTTTCACTACTGACTGCAGCGCTTTAATCATGCTGTAGTACATACCGTGCCGCTGTGAAGTTAATTTTGGTACTGTGGTATATTAGATCTTATATCTTACAGGAATACGATCAAAGGATTCCAGCCACAGCTTTTACTAACAACATTAAAACCGATGTGTTTCACCATGTGGTCTTTGTCAGGGTTAAAAGAGAGTGCTGTAATTACACAGTCACGTGTGCTTAAATAGATCAACTGTTATCAAATCAACCAATGAAATAAAAGTTTTTTTCAAAAATTTTCATTGCCACCCCCCCCATTCCCGTGTGTGTGTGTGTGTGTGTGTGTGTGTGTGTGTGTGTGTGTGTGTGTGTGTGTGTGTGTGTGTGTGTGTGTGTGTGTGTGTGTGTGTGTGTGTGTGTGTGTGTGTGTGTGTGTGTGTGTGTGTGTGTGTGTGTGTGTAAACACACGCACAATGTATAAGCACTCTTGTGTTACAACTGCCATGTTCCAACTGTGCAATAATGAAAATGATGCCTTTTCAGATATTACAGCTCATACACCAGATGTTGTTGTTGTTGAGGAGGACAGTAGAGAAGTGACCATTTTGGAAGTGGCATGTTCATTTGACCACAGTCTGGAAGAGGCATTCCTTACCAAGGTGCTAAAGTACCAACGCCTTAAGGATGCTATTATACAGCATGGTTAAAAATTTAAACTGCTTGTGTTCATATTTGGAAGCCTCGGTAATGTCCATAAAGCAGTTGTGAGAGGCCTTGGCTAAATTCTGTTCAGAGTCTGTGATAATTGGCAGTCGCCATATATGGAGGAGGCGATGCTCCCTGTATCCGTGATCTGTATCCTGAAATACTTATTGTTGAGTTTCCCAAGCCTGTGCATATTGTTTGTGTTCAAGAAGTTCTTGTTAAATGTGAACACAAATAAAGTGTGTGTGTGTGTGTGTGTGTGTGTGTGTGTGTGCGTGTGCGTGTGCATGCTCACACGCAGATGTGGACTGTGGCTGGGTGCACTACCGGTCTGTACAATGATTAATTCAAAGCCATCTGAAAGGAAACAAAAGCATAGAGGCATGTTTTTCATGGACAATTTTAAAAGCATCTGTCTGTCTCTAGTGTTCCTGATATGCTTTGAAAAGTTCAAAGCCGTCATGGTCGGTTTAGAAAGAAGAGGAAGACGAGGAAAACATTAGACAAAAGTACAGAGGTGGCCAATAAACTTTCTTTTTAAAGCAATTTTATAAAAAAGGTTACAAAGTCATCTTCCTATGTCTTCAATCTCAATAAAAGCAAATAAACTACAAAAGGGACAAGGACTGACCACTTTAAAAACACAGCATGTGTTTATGGAGTCCTGTTGTGTCAAACGGGTGCCGCATGGTCAAATCATGCCCGAACTGGTCACTCCTTTGACACAACAGGTGTGAGAATGCATTGGGTCTCCATCGGGCTCAGGGGGCCAGAACAGCCAGAACCGCCACTGGGGGTGACTTAACTGTAAATGACAGACAATAGCAGTGGTGGAAGAAGTACTCAAATTTTTTTACTTGAGTAAAAGTATTAATACCACAATGTAGAAATAGTCCCAGCAGAATGTCCCATTTCAGTTTTCATACAGCATGTATAAAATTTCTAAAAATCCTTTGAAAATAGCAGATCTGTCAGCTTGTAGATCGGCTATTTTCAAATAGCTTAAGGATATACACGGCTGAAGTGGTTAATGTATATTTTGTAATAATAATCATACATTTCCCTGAATTACTCGGGTGCTTTTTTTCCAAGTAAGTCCTTCATGACATCATTTTCATGCTCGAGAAGGGCAGTGAAGAGGGCCTTAACTGCTACACTGCTGGTTGCACTGTCAAGGATCCTCCTCATGCGATCTTGGAGTGTGTTGTCAGCGTCGACGTTGGCGGCCATTTCGTCATGCAACCCTGCAGCTCGCAGATCATCAACGATGGGCTTCACGTTCTTGACTTTGCTGACTAAATCCCTCCGATTTTTCTTAAAGAACAGCCTTTTGTCTTTAAGCAAATACAACAATAATATAAGAACATATAAGAAAAATGTGTGCGTGCCTGTGTGTGCGTGCGCGTAATTGTAGGCACTTTATCTGTAGGCAGTATATTATTGTGAAGGAACACATGGGAAAATTAGTCTGTACCTTCAACAGAAAGGCTGCTCTTCATTGGTCCGTGTGGTCCTGTAGATGAGAGAAGTGAAAGACTTAATTAAACTATCTAATTACATGAAATAATTTCAGTCATCAAAATAGTAGCTGATTTAGCCGTTTATTTTATTTTATTAAGTTGCTTGTTGCTTAGTGCTTGTCGGTGTCACATTTTTGGTCAAATGCTGTTTAATAGCCTAAGATTGTATTGTGGCTGTGTGCGCCTGAAGGATGTCCTAGACATTACACCCACCCAGCAAAAAGATTCATGCTTTTGTCTTAATTACCTGGCTGCAAAAAAGAAGGATTCCATTCCTTGAGTTGTGGATAAGTGTCGAGGATCTTTTGTTTTTTGAGAAGTTTAAGGAACTGAGATGAAGGTCCCTCTCCTTTCTTAGTAATTTTATCAATAAGTTTAGTGCAAGCTTCTTCCGGCTGTACTATATTCATCAGTTGGTCATAAACTCTTTCATCAATAATTCCATCAGAATGTGCATGCTGTAGAATGTAGAGATCTGAGCGGAGCCACTCGACAAGTTCCACCTTGCTGGCGACCAATATCTTTACAGACGAGCCCTATAGAAATGAGTAGCAGGTATAATTTCTTTCCAATATTTATCAAATGTAACAATACACATTTATTATTTTGTGTTGCTATTTGCCAGTAACCTAGAGTATCTACCTGAGTGGAAGCCATGGTCTTCTCTGGAAGAGGCACTGACAAGCAAAGAAGGAATTTACTCTTTACTTATTGGAATGAGGAGTTGTGATTATGAGTGAAGTATACGTGTACTGATAAGCTTGTACTAGGGCTGGGCAATTAACTGAAAATATATCAAAACCGATATTTAGAACCAATAACAGACTTAATCTTGCGTAGGTTAATTGAAAGAAATATATATATATATATATATATATATTTCTTATATAGCAACGAACAAATTGACTAGAAGGTTTTCGACTAAACCGATTAGTCTGATTAATCATTTAACCCTGTATTATACTTTGTTGTACCAGCTCAGTGGCCTTGTGGTTTGAGTGTCCGCCCTGAGACTGGAAGGTCAGGGTTTGATCCCCGGCCGGGTCATACCAAAGACTCTAATAATGGGACCCAGTGCCTCCCTACTTGGCACTCTGCATCAAGTGTTGGATTGAGGTAAGTCCCTGCGACATACTAGCGTCATGTCCAGGGGGTGTACTTGTGCATCAAGCTGCCTTACGCTAAGGAAACAGGAGATAGGCTCCTGCCCTATGGGCCTCAGGGCTCGGCAAGGCTTACTTATGCTTTGGTGTACAATAGTAGCATCCATTTAAAAAAAAAAAGTTCATTAATCATAAAATTGAGGCAAACAAAATAATCGTGAGATTGAAGTCATATTGCTCAGCCCTAGCTTGTACTGTGTTCCTTCACAATCATATACTGTGTATAAACGGGATAATTAGTCTGTACCTTCAACTTCGTGCTTCCTTTTCTTTGGTTCAGGTGGTCCTGTGGATGAGAGAAGTGAAAGACTTTATTGCATGATCATGATTAATATTATAGTTAAATATTAAACTAGATTGCTCATCCCCAGCTTGTACTGTACTGTATATGCATTCATGCATTCGTGCATGCCTGCAGATAGTATGCATACATCAATATTTACATGCCGAGTGCCTGGTGTAGTGATGCTGAAAAGGTGATTTTTGTGTTGGTACGATCAAAAACGTGGTTATAGAGCGAGTTAAGAAATTGGGTTTGTGAACAGCTTTCTGCCAAATGGTAAATACATTAACAAGAGTCACAATGGAGGAGCCTGATGGAAGTCCTGTCACTCAGAAGGCTATTCTGTATGTCTCTGTGCTTTGGTAGTCACATTGTGTGAAAGAAGACAAGTGTGGCTACATAATGTCCAAAAAACATGCGTGAAAAGTGTAGTTTACCTGCTGGGAGTTGGTTATTAAACTCCACTGACATGTTTATGTCACCACTGATATCAACATCTTGTAGTGTATCTGCACTTGCAAAACTGTTATTGGATGCATTGCAAGCTGCTAGTTGTCCAGCAGTCCTCTCTAAAAAAAAAGAGTGAAAAGAGGATGAGACAATCACTTTTCTGATCTTTGTGCATTCATTTTGTACTGTCCTCCTGTATTATGTTGTCTCATAATAATACTCACCACTCTGAGGAGTTACTCCTGGGCTGCCAGTTACTTTTACTGACAGATTCAGGCTGTTTGCTTTGACGCCCTTAATGTTGCGAGCAATAGCAGCACTCCCACCATCAGCATGGACTGTTTGGCTCTGTGACCCTACAAAGGACAAAAGATCAGCAATAATATATATTATTATTAAAAAAAAAGTACTCACATGTTTTACTTAAGTAAAAGTATCAATACTGCAATGTAAAAAATACTCTGTTACAAGTAAAAGTACAAAAGTATTGGCATCAAAATGTACCAAAGTACCAAAAGTTTTCAAATGTATAAAAATCATTTGAAAATTGCAGATCTACAAACTCAATGCGTCGCATCCCAACACATTGCTAGCTTGTAGATTGGCTATTTTCAAATGGCCAAAATGTATATAGGGCTGAAGTGAGTGATGTATGTTTTGTAGTAATAATCAAAATCTATAACTAGTAACTAAAGTTTTCAAATAATTGTAGTGGAGTAAAAGTACAATGCCTCTGAGATGTAGTGGGGTAGAAGCAAAAGTACTGAAAATTGGAAATACTCCATTAAAGTAAAATACCTCAACATTGTACTTACTTGTAGGTACAGTACTTAAGTAAATGTACTTAGTTACTTTACACCACTGATTATAACAACAATAACTGAGGAAGGTCAGATTAGCCCAGCTGGCTCCTGTAAGGCTCACTGCTTCTTAAAGCTGCAATCAATAATTTTTTCATCTCCTACTCAGCATTCGAACCCGGGTCCCCCGTGCAGGGGCCAAACTGTGTACTGTTGAGCTATAGAGCATCGCAGTTCCCGCCCACTTCCTGGTTCCACTTCAAAATACTCAATGCATTTTTCCCATTGACATTTCCAAAAATATTTATATCAATTAATTTAAGCCTAGAATCAAGCCATCCAGGGTCCTGGTGAATCATGACCATAAAACTTTTTTTTCTGTGATTTATTTTATTTTATATTTAATTATATGATATACTATATTTAATAAATACCCTTTGTTTTGCCGTTTTCAAAAAAGTTTTTTCACAGAATCAAACGTTTTATGGTCATGATTCACCAGGACCCTGGATGGCTTGATTCTAGGCTTAAATTAATTGATATAAATATTTTTGGAAATGTCAATGGGAAAAATGCATTGAGTATTTTGCAGTGGAACCCGGAAGTGGCCGCAACTGCGATGCTCTATAATGGACAGCACATGTTGGATTTGCAAGTTATTAAGTTACAGTACCTCTTGTCAATCAGTAGTGGTCCTACTCAGCCACATAATCTAAATGTTCAATAAAAGAACAGGGAGACCAAATCCAACCACTGCTGTTATTTAGAGCCTATTGTATTAACATAGTCTACAGATTGGTCAAACATTACATTTTATTCACCAAAAGACAGATTGCAGCTTTAACATCTATACTACTTAGCTTACTAACTGCTGAATAAGAGTTGTGTCAAATAAAAGCATCAATGAGTGAGACTGACTTACCTTTCTGTTTGAAAAACTGCATGTCTGGATAGTGAGTCTGCTGCTCCTTCAGAATGTCATAGAAGCTCTGACATTTGCTTTCTCCACCTTCAGTGATCATCTTCAAAAGAAGTGTCATTTTCGCCAAAGGAACATCTTGCTTCTGTAGCTCCAGACACTGATTCATGGTTAAGATGTCCCCGCATTGTTTAATGATGTGATCAGGATCGGTTGAAAGCCACTTGCAAAGTTGGTCCTGGTCCTCCTGGATTTTCTTTAGAATGTCCATGTTCTGGTGAGAAAAAAGAAAATACTGTCCAGTTTATGGTAGGATACTTCAAACCCATTTAGACCTGAGGGTGATTCTAAAAACGCCGCCTTTTTTTCTGAAAAGCTTTTCTATATAAAAAATATACAAAAATAATGTTGTCTATATACTGTCAAGAGCAACAACAAACACATAGAGGTGTTCTTGGCTTGAAAGGTATAATAATTTAATATTTGGGCTTTGGGGGATTTTTCAGTACACACATGCTTAGTGGCTCCTATCCTAAATAGCACATTATGTGCTATTATTAGTCATACAGCAGGTGAAAACGTGAACCATTCTACATGAGTTCCAATGGGTTTTAATGCATTTTCAGGATGTACAGTATGACTATTTGAAGATCAGATATTACTTTTTTTTAGATAACTACTGACTGATAGCTATTGTACGTACCAACCTACCTACCTACATCCGTGCCTGCCTAGTGCCTACCTACACACACACACACACACACACACACACACACACACACACACACACACACACACACACACACACACACACACACACACACACACACACACGGTATGTATACATATTGTGCATACATACATACATGCCTACATACAAACTGTACATAACTACATACTGTACAAACAAACAAACTATACAGACGGTATATACACACCTACCATATTGTACATAATACATACTATATACATACCTACTGTACATAACTACATACTGTACAAACAAACAAACTATACAGACGGTATATACACACCTACCATATTGTACATAATACATACTATATACATACCTACTGTACATAAATGCATACATACTGTACACTGTATATACCTACATGCCTACTGTACACCACTACATACTGTACATACGCACACTAACTGAACATACCTACATTCCTGCTGTACATATCTACATACGTATAAGTATGTCTGTAATTTCAAAACATAAGGCCAAACAGAACAAATGTGGCATTTTTCCACATTAAATGTGAATGTGATGTGGTTTGCACTGTCTTGTCCTGTCTTGCACCAGTCCTGTTGCAAACTGCGCTCCACTGCATCAAACCAAATTCCTGACATGTCTACATGTCATGGCAATAAAGTCTTCTAATTCTGATTCTGATTCTAAATATAATCTTTGAGAAAAACATGCAAAGTATCAGTAACCAACGGCATTATTTTGAAATGAATAAACTACAATAGGTTTAAACGTGGCTTCCCAGCACATACACGGACCCGGGGCTCGGGGCAAAGCGGGGCTCGGAACTCATTGTTGAATGCCCCGAAGGTTTTTATTTTTTTCGTAACAGCATATATACAATGTTCCGACCCTTCCGGTCTTTTTCAAACGTCAAAACGTCGAAACGTTGTATATCTGCTGTTTGTCACAAGCATTCAACAAGTGAGTTGCGAGCCTCGCTTTGTTCTTATGATACTGTTCTTATAGTTTGGTACGGAGATGTGCGTCATTAACTTTTTGAACCTTTAACCACTTAAATCATATGAATTCTATTATCCTATATACTTTGTTGTACATGAAATAGCAAAAATAGCTGATCTGCAAGCTTGTAGATTTGCTATTTTTACTGAATTTTCTCCTATTTTTCGCCATGTGTTTCTCTATTTTCTAGAATGTTGGTCTATTTTGGCCTGTCATGACATGCCCAGAATAAGAACGCTAGGATTCATGTGGTTAAAAGAGTCCGAAAATAGAAAATAGCTTACCTTAAAGCTTGAAATGTCACAGACACACACGAGTAAAAGAAAATGAAACTGTTTCTTTCTGGCGGCAAGATGTTCATGCGCATGCGCTGTGCACTTCCTTTGTGTACTTCCTTTGTATGTTTGCATGACGTGTTCTGTAAAAGTTTAACTCTTTTATCACTCCTAATCAGGGCCATGCAGAGACCTTTAGAGGAGCATGTAGTGTAGTACTCAGACATCAAAAGGGGCACATGAAACAACAGTTTAAAACACCATACACCATAATTTATGTCATAACCTGTTGAATTATAGCAACCATTTTCAAACAGAATGTAACATGGAATCTTAAGACAAACCTCATGCATGTGTTTGGCGTGCGTGCGTGCGTGCGTGCGTGCGTGCGTGCGTGCGTGCGTGCGTGCGTGCGTGCGTGCGTGCGTGTGCACGTGTGTGTGCGGTGGAAGAAGTAGGCCTATGCAGATTTTTTATTTAAGTAAAAGTAGCAATACCATAATGTAGAAATACTCTGTCACAAGTAAAAGTCCAGCATTCAAGATGTCATTGAAAAAACACAGCAACCCTCACACATTAGAAGGACAATGTCAGTGTGTTTTCAGTGACTCTAACATGGTTAAAATGGAGTTTGAAGTTACAATGGGTTTGAAGGGGTCGTGTCTGATAAAATGAATATCAAATATCTAAATATTTAATCGAGCAACTTAAAAACTGTCTGGGGTGCTCACAAAAGACAGATTAGACATTAACATGACCCCAGAAGTGTTTTAAAGTTAAATATCCCTTTAAAATTAGCAGCAGAAACCATACACATGGTTAGATTGAATTGATGCATTCAGTATATTTTCAATTCCTCAGTACCAAATTGAAAATATGTTATTTGTCCTTTAATTGTATTGTCATAATATGATGAATAATACAGTTGCTGCAGGGTAAATGTTATTTTCTGTGTACACTATATACTGTATACTGTAACTGAATTTCAGTTATGGCAAACAATACTCGTACGTGCACGCGCGAGCACACACACACACACACACACACACACACACACACACACACACACACACACACACACACAGAGCAACTGTGACTCAAGGGGCACAGTGTTAATCTGGCAGGCAGAGAATAATATTTCCTCAAATTCCTCAAGTTCTATTATTGTTGTTGACCCCCCCCCCCCCCGACGGTTGCAGGTTGTCTTGTAGTGTCAGGTCACGTGGTATCTTAAGCATCCTTTGCAGGAGCAGCAGCGCAGCAGCAGGCAGGGTTCAGCGTTGCCATGTCGGCTTTTTATAAGCGACTTTGGGCTTCTTTTCCTGTGAAGTTGCTTGTAAATATTGGTAGTTGTGGGGTTGGCGTTCTTTTGGCTTGTTTCTAAATTGTAGTTGCTTATTTGGGCTCGTTTCCTAATGTTGTTTTAACCAGTGATTCTCAAACAATTGCATGTCAAGGATTTGTCTGTAAACCCCCCCATCTGAAAATATAGTATGCCAGGGACCCCCCATACAAAATTTGTGTTGTTAAAATGTTTCAAAAATATTCCAAATTTTTCTAAATGTCTTCAAGATTTTTATTTTTTGAAAATTGCAGATCTACAAGCTCACAACGCGTTGCATGGTGACACGTGAGCAATTTTCAAATAGCCAATGTAATATGTTTAAAGGGTGAAAGGCTCGCTGCTTTTGGGCTTGTTTTCCTAGACCCGGGCTTTAGTATTAATACCACAATGTAGAAATAGTCCCTGCAGAATGTCCCATTTCACATGTATAAAAATCATTTGAAAATAGCTGATCTGTGAGCTTGTAGATCGTCTATTTTCAAATAGCTTAAGTATATACTGAAGTGGTTAATGTATGTGTTGTATTTGTAATAATAGTCATCATTACATTACATTACATTACAGTCATTTAGCATTTTATCCAAAGCGACTTACAATAAGTGCATTCAACATAGTTAGGGAACGAAACTACTAATCACCAGAAGTATTAAGTGCATTCTCTTCTAAAACAAGCAACTAAGAGTATACCTAGTGCTACAGTAAAAGTGCAATATATCAGCTACCTGCTTTCTTAAACAGATGAGACAAAATAGGAAAATCAAATGAGCAAGAGCTAAAACAAATAAGTGTATCGAATAAACAAGATCCAGTAAAACAATAAAACAATAAAACAAGAGTTTGTACAACTAGTTAACAACAAGTAGGCAAGGCGAAGAGGAAGGGTTGCGTTTCCTGAAGAGGTGGGTTTTCAGCCTGCATCATGATCCACAAAGTAACTAACTAAAGTTTTCAAATAATTGTAGTGGAGTAAAAGTATAATATTTGCTTCTGAGATGTAGTGGAGTAGAAGTAAAAGTACAGAAAATTGGAAATACTCCAGTAAAGTACCTCAAAATTGTACAGCATTACAGTACACCATTGGACAATAGGCAGGAGGGTGACAGACATGCTGTCACAGTGGGAGTATGGTACAGTGGTACATAAACAAATGTGAGGACGGCTCCACTTCACATCACATCAGGCCTGTATCACCCTGTCAAGTTTTATGTTACAATAACGACTGGCTCATTGTACACCATCGCAGTTATTCCATGGCTACTTAAAAACAAAATCAGTCGTTTGTGATTATTTTACAAGCTCTGCTTCCATAGCAACGTAAGCAGAGGCAAAAGCAGCAGTCTTTGTAGAGCAGTGGTCTGTTATCAGGACAAAACGGACAGCAGAATGCTATGCCCAATCAGAATCAATCTGGATTATACAAATGTAATGCACTCTGTGATCTATATCTGTGTGTGTGTGACATGCCTGGAATCTTTTCTATCCGATGTAAAAGATGTGTGACATTTCCCTGAATTACTGGGGTGCTTTTTTTCCAAGTAAGTCCATCATGACACCATTTTCATGCTTGAGAAGGGCAGTGAAGAGGGCCTCAACTGCTGCACTGCTGGTTGCACTGTCAAGGATTCTTCTCATGCCTCCTTGGAGTGTGTTGTTAGCGTGGACGGTCCATTTCGTCATGCAGCCCTTCACTTTGCAGATCATCAACGATGGCCAGGACGTTCTTGACTTTGCTGACTAAATCCCACCGATTCTTCTTAATTAAAGAACAGCTGTTTGTCTTGAAGCAAATAAAACAATAAGAATATAAGGTGTGTGTGTGTGTGTGTGTGTGTGTGTGTGTGTGTGTGTGTGTGTGTGTGTGTGTGTGTGTGTGTGTGTGTGTGTGTGTGTGTGTGTGTGTGTGTGTGTGTGTGTGTGTGTGTGTGTGTGTGTGTGTGTGTGTGTGTGTGTTTTTGTTTGTAATTGTAGGCAGTATTTCTGTAGGCAGTATAGGATTGTGAAGGGACAAATGGGGAAATTAGTCTGGACCTACCAACAGAAAGGCTGCTCTTCATTGGTTCGTGTGGTCCTGTAGACGAGAGAAGGGAAAGACTTTATTGCATGATTATGATTCATATTATAGTTAAATATTAAACTATCTAATTAAATGAAATAATTTCAGTCATCCAAATAGTATTTTATTTTATTTATTTTTTATTTATTTTATATTAAATTCTTTGTTGCTTATTGTGCTTATCGGTGTCATATTTTTGGTCAAATGCTGTGTAATGGCCTCAGATTGTATTGTGGCTGTGTGCGCCTGAAGGATGTCTTATAAAGTAGACATTACACCCACCCAGCAAAAATATTCATGCTTTTGTCTTAATTACCTGACTGCTGAAAAGAAGGATTCCATTTCTTGAGTTGTGGATAAGTGTTGAGGATCTCTTGTTTTTTGAGAAGTTTAAGGAACTGAGATGAAGGTTCCTCTCCTCCTTCAGTCATTGTATCAATGAGTTTAGTACAAGCTTCCTCTGGCTGTGCTGTATTCCTCAGTTGTTTATAAACTCTTCCATCAATAATTCCATCAGAATGTGCATGCTGTAGAATGTGGAGATCTGAGCTGAGCCACTCGACAAGTTTCACCTTGTTGGCGACCAATATGGTCACAGGCGAGCCCTATGAGTAGCAGGTATAATTTCTTTACAATATTTAGAAAATGTAACAATACTCCTTATTATTATTTTGTGTTGCTATTTGCCAGTAAACCTAGAGTATCTACCTGAGTGGATGCCATGGTCTTCTCTGGAAGAGGCACTGACAAGCAAAGAAGGAATTTACTCTTTACTTATTGGAAGGAGGAGTTGTGATTATGAGTGAAGTATACGTGTAATGATGAGCTTGTACTAGGGCTGGACAATTAACTGAAAATATATTGAAACCGATATTTAGAACCAATAACAGACTTAATCTTGCTCGAGTAGGTTAGTTGAATAATTGAGAAGCAGTTTTTTTTTTAAATATATTTGTTTTTATTTCTTATTTAGCAACGAATCGACTAGAACGTTTTTGACTAAATCGTTTAGTCTGATTTACCATTTAACCCTGTATTATATTTTGTTGTACAATAGTGGCGTCAATTCTTTTTTACTTTATCATTTTTTTTTAAATAGTGGTTCATTAATCATATAATCGAGGCAAACAAAATAATCGTGATATTGATTTAAAGTCATATTGCTCAGCCCTAGCTTGTACTTTGTTCCTACACAAATACTGTGTATATAATTAGTAATTAGTCTGTACCTTCAACTTCATGCTTCCTTCTCTGATCATGATCATGATTAATATTATATTTGAATATTAAACTAGATTGCTCATCCCTAGCTTGTACTGTACACGTCCCCAGAAGTCCCCAGAACTTTTTTGTGTTATCCTTTTAGCCTTTTTAATGTAATGCAGATAGTATGCATGCAATACTATCTGTATTGTCCCCAGAGTCCCCAGAACTTTTTTGTGTTGTCCTTTTAGCCTTTTTAATGTAATGCAGATAGTATGTGTCATGAACTCACACAGACACATGAGTTCTCTTTGGCTTGTCTGCCATTTACTGGGTTAATCAACAAAATAGTTGCAGCTGGTCAGCCTTATATATCCCTGCCAGGCTACTGCAAGGGTGTATTAAATGAACACTAATTACATACAGCACATCTCCCTCCTTTTGGAGTAACTTTCTTTTTCTCTAAATAAAGTTGCTTTACTCAAAACATGAAACATAGGTTAACCTTAATTTACACAATAGGCTGTTAAATGTTAAACAGTAACAAACAAGCATTATTTTCTTGTTCACATTAATCAAACCAAAATATCACTAAACGTATGCATGTTTTCTCAATCAAATCAAATTGCAAACAGTTCAACTTGTCATAGAATTTTCACAGTCTATCTGTTCGGTTTCACTATGGTGCGTCCATAGCGGGTCGTCATCTTGGGTGACGTTGCTGCGGCTGGCGGTGCAGGGGTGTAGTGGAGGGGGGACGCGGGGGAGCGGCGCTCCCTCACTTCTCTAGCTGCTTAAAAAAATAAAATGTTATTTATTTATTTTTTATGATTGAAAAAAAAAATCATTTGCACATTTAAAAGCAACAAATTTGTAACAACCGCATAATATTGGGTTATGCAGGTGAATACATTAGTATAAACCCATTTTGTTTGAATATTTTATTAGGCAGAAATTGTTTTTTGTGATAATAAATTGGTAAAATCAGGCAAAAATATGAATTAAATAACATAACCCTAACCTAACTCCTAATCCTAACCCTAAAACCAAAATAAAGAAACCAAAAACTGAAAAAAAAAACGAACCCAATCCGCCCAGAACCGCGGAAAAAACGAACCCAATCCGCCCAGAACCGCAAAAAAACTTCCGCATGCAAAAAAAATTCAGCATTTTTCGCTGAAATATTTCGGGTGCACTTGTTATACCGAATGGCAACCTTCTGAAACAGTACCTCTTGAAGGGCGTTACAAAGGTTGTTAGTTTCATGTTCTCTTCATCCAGTGGTATCTGCCAGAAACCACTGGCGGCATCAAGACTGGAGAACACCTTAGCTCCTACTAGCTTTGGGATGATGTCATCCAGTGTCGGCAGTACAAATTTCTCTCGTACTACAGCTTCATTTAGGCGCTTCAAATCAACGCAGATGCAGAGATTTCCATTCTTCTTCACTACTGGCACCATTGGTGCACACCACAGTGTAGGCTCTGTGATCTCCTGTATCACTCCTAATTCTTCCATTCGCTCCAGCTCTTTTTTCACTTTTGGGAGCAACGGAATGGGAATTCTCTGTGCCACATGGACACTGTATGGCTCTGCTGTGTCTTTCAGCATAATCTTGACTGGGTCCCCAGTCAAGAGTCCAATTGAGCCGAAGACATCCTGGTTGACTTCTTCTATCCTCTTAATCAGGCCCATTTTGATGGCTGCGCCACGCCCGAGGAGATTGTCAATCATTGTCCCTCTAACTACAAAGATGTGGATCTGATACTGCTTTCCTTTAAGGCTTGCACATGTTTTTATCTTCCCAAGGCACTGTAGCATACCCCCTGGACTGTTCAGAATTATGCTTGATTCCCGCAGTTGTGGCTTTGGGTCCAGCATGTCATAACAGGTCTCTGACATGATAGTTTTGTCAGCCCCGGTGTCTATCTTGAAGTTAACATTTTTCCCTTCAATGTCCAGGTTGACTCTCCATGGGGGAACAGTATCCATGTCACTTTCAATACTGCCCAAGAACACAGACTCAGTCCCTGCAGCAGTTGTCACTTCATGCACTATTTTAGTGTGGCATTTTACAGCAAAATGGCCTATTTTCTTGCATTTTCTGCATTCTGCATTTCTGGCTGGGCATGCCTCCCCCTGGCCATGCTCCCTATTGCATCTTCCACACTTTTTAACATAGGTTGCATTTTGTGGTGGTTTCCCTTTAAACCCCCTCTGTCTGGGATTTTCCCTGTAATTAGTGCGAGTGGATTTCACCTCCTCCACATGTTTAACAGGGCTATCTTCTGCATTTTGGGTCTTAATTAGCTCGTGGTTACGTGCCATTTCAATTGCACCAGGTAGTGTCAAGTTAGCTTTTAGCTGTAATCTCTGTGACAATGCCTTGTCTCTTAATCCAATGACTATTCTGTCACGAATGCATTCTTCCTTTTTGTCTCCAAAGTCACAATGCTCTGACTCACCATCATGCTGGATTCTTTGGTGGAAGCAGGCACGTTCGAATATAACATTCCTTAATGGGATGAAGTGCTCATCAAACTTTCCAATCACTGTATCATAGTCGTCATCCTTCTCTCCTGCGGCAAACGTGAATGAGTTGAATATATTTTCAGCCTCTTTTCCCATCGCATAAATCAGTGTGCTGACTTGCACTTCGCCGTCCTCTGCTGCGAGTTTAGTCGCCGATCTGTACCTCATGAAGCGTTGTCTCCATTCAGGCCATTCAGACGGTTTGTCGAACTTAAAACTGTCCGGTGGAGGGAACTTTGCCATGTTAAACTGCACTTGACAATGGGTATGTCACTCTGCTATTTTTAACACTGTTTTAAACTTTCTTCTGACACCATGTCATGAACTCACACAGACACATGAGTTCTCTCTGGCTTGTCTGCCATTTACTGGGTTAATCAACAAAATAGTTACAGCTGGTCAGGCTTATATATCCCTGCCAGGCTACTGCAAGGGTGTATTAAATGAACACTTTACATTCAGCACAGTATGCATGCAGATAGTACGCATTCAGTACATCAATATTTACATGCTGAGTGACTGGTGTAGTTATACAGAAAAGGTGATTAGAACTGTAGTTTACCTGCTGGGAGTTGTTGTTGGGTATTCACCACCACTGAGAGGTTGATGTCACCACTAAGATCAGCACCTCTTATTTTATCTGTACTTGCAAAACTGCTATTGGATGAATTGACATCTGCTAGTGGTCCAGCAGGCCTCTCTAGGAAACAGAAAGAAAATACGATGAGACAATCACTTTTCTGATCTTTGTGCATACGTTTTGTACCATCCTCCTGTATTGTGTTGTCTCATAATAATACTCACCACTCTGAGAAGTGTCTCCTGGGCTGCTATTTACTTTTACTGACATATTCAGGTTTTTTCCTTTGATGTCCGTAAGTTCGCGAGCAGAAGCAAAACTCCCACCATCAGCATGGACCGTTTGGCTCTGTGACCCTACAACAGGCCCTAGGACAAAAGATCAGCAATCATATATATATATTATAACAACAATAACTTAAGGAAGGTCAGATTAGCCCAGCTGGCCCCTGTAAGGCTCACTGCTTCTAAAAGCTGCAATCCATAACTTTCATGTCCTACTCAGGATTCGAATCCAGGTCCCCCGTTCAGGGGCCGAACTGTTTAATGTTGAGATATACTGTAATGGACAGCACATGTTGGATTTGCAAGTTATTAAGTGGTCCTGCTCAACCACGTAATCTAAAAGTCTCAATAAAAGGATTTTGGATTGCAGCTTTAAAATCTTATTGACGTATTGTTGCCTGGAACATAAGGCACCTGTCTTTTGGTTGGGCCAAACGTCGAAGCTTGAGGATGAGAAGCGCTGGGCAGGAACGCAGACTTTGGACATAAGTTGGATCGGTGGCTAAATTAATTCTGTTCTGCGGTCGGGGTAAACCTCACAAATAGTATCTCTATACACGCCAAAAGCTACGTTAAACTCAGCTAGAGTAAGAGTTTTAGATAACCTAGGGTCGCTATCTTTTAAGATAACTGAAAAGCCGCCACAATCCACAATCCTTTTCTCTGAAGAGTCTGCTGCGCAAATAAGGATCGTGATCAGATTTACGTCCTGCCCTGTTAAAGCAAGCAATGCATAGGCTTATTTATCTTAAAAATAACACAAGTGTTGAGAGCGAGGCCCAAGCCACCAATGTGACCCCTAGACCCCGAGCTCCTGTGAGGCCGCCGCCCCAAGCACCAGCCGTGTCGGCCGGTAAGAAGAAGAGAGAGAAACTGAAGCAGAACCGTGCTGCGAGGGCACCAGCCAATGGGTGGCCCGCAGGCGGCGAGCAATGGAACAATTGGAATCAACCATACAACGCTGTCCCTACAACAGGGGGGGGTCCACCGACGTACCCCCACCCATATGCACCGAGGGGACCTCACCAAGGACCCTACCCCAGCCCTCATCCTAACACAGGATTCTATGGGGCGCCCCCTGCCCAATATCAACCCGATCCAAGAGGCCAGCAAGGTCCCTACTATTAGAGATCATTGCCACATGTAAAACAAATGCTTAGCTAGTATTTAGCCATAGCTTTAAAATGTGTTTGCTTAGAAAACTTCCTCCACAGAATTTCTCACCAGCTGCCTGTAAACTGATAACAGGGCAGACGAGCCAAGGTCACACACTGTCTGTTGGGAACCAGTGAGACGTGACAGGAAGTATCTACGTGCCTCGAGGGTGAGAGTTGGGCAGGAAGGGAGGGGCGGAGGGTGCTATGTAATGACAGTGTGCTGCCACAGGGGTTGATGTATTTAACCCCCAGTCGCCCAGGGTTGGGCACATCTCTTCCTGGACTTTTGCATCTAGACATCTGTTGTCATATACAGCTAATAGCCACCTCGTGGCCTTTTCTCTCTTCAATACTTTACTACTCTATATTTGTAACTCACTTCTTAATAAATACTTTTTATTGAACTTCACTTTGTGCGATGACTGCCTCCCCACTGCCTCATTAGCTGAGAAAGATATCCTGGGTTTTTGTCCTTTTCCTGTATTTCTGTGGTAAGATTGGTAACACAAATTACTACTTTAAGATAGGAGCCAGCCTGTGTTTGAGAGTTCCTCTCTAACTGACACAGGTTGGGACAGGCCCTGTCCACGGCCTTAGGTTTCATTCTCACGATATTTCCCCAGTGGAGATATCATATCTGATGTTTATTACTGAGTAAGGTGGTTGGCGCTAAGTCCATTTCTCAACGAGTGGCTCTCATTTATTTCCTATACAAGCAGGATACAGAGCGCCGCTCACGAGAGATCACTTGGCACCAGCCGCTTGGTGATAACACAGAGCCAAGAGTGAAATTAGGTCTGTACAGTTGATGTTGAAGCACACGCAGATACAACAGCAGTTGGGTCCCGTAGCTGCTGGTGAAAGACGCCTATGCAATAGTATTGGTCTCCGATCACTGAGTGTTTTTAAATCTAATTCTAGATTTGTGCCTGAGTTCTGAGCAATGTTTAGTCCAAGTCTGAGTCTAGTCATTGTCGGAAGCCACTTGTAATCTACAAAGTATAGATCCTCTAGGTTGAACTCAAGAGACAGAGTTTATCCATTCTAGATAAAGCGATAAGTAGGAGTAAGGTTAAAATTCCGGTAACCGGAGAGACTATAGCACATCTCGAAGGGGTTCCGGTGGGGAGTCTGGGTGATTACTGACCCAGGGTCTGATTCCCTCGACAACAAGCATGATTATTGCCAAAATCAGCGCTGCATTACATGCGATTATCTGGTTCTTGAGTGCGTCAGGAATGGCCCCAGCTGGAGATAGAAACGATGCTCCGGAAGACGGCGTGGGGACTGCAGTCCCCAGGCTCTTACGGGGCAGGAATGTGCGGTCAGCTGCTGACGTCGTCATGACGTTGGAGGTAGATGCGGAAGTAGCAGCGATACCGGCGTCCGAGGCCGGGTGGAGCAGATATATTATTTGCATATAAGACCTCGAGGATCCGCATTACTGGCCAGTCGGCAAAATGTTTTTGGTCTTGCTGAGTGGTACGGCGTGGTTGGGCAGCGGACACCGTACAGTTCTCCTCGTCGGAGGGAGTGTCTGGGATCTCCGACATATCATTGATTGAACCCCCTTCACTCCCCGTCTCTGACATGGTGAGGACTAAGGAAGGAGACACACAATACTTAAATCCTCAGGACAACCCTGGACAAAATGTATGTGCAAATGCATATTTTTTGTGATTTCCTGTGTATTAGAATTGTTGGGCCTGTTTTTACAGGAGACTTTTAAGGAGACCCATTTTCAACATATCTTCATAATTGGTCCTAATGCTCATTATAAAAATAATGGTAAAAAAAAAATTAAAACTACTCGGCCTGTGTCTCAGAGGAGGGCTGTGGACAGTTCAGAAACCCGCCTACCAGTGACATCCTTGTTAGGCAGGTTTTTTCATTTTTTATTCTGATTTTTATTAATGCGAGAACACTGGTTTCCATTATAGCATGCTAACTTTCCTGGAATAGAAAGCCTGCAGTTTCTATTAGCTTGGGTTCCCCATCAATGATGTCACTGGTAGGCGGGTTTCTGAACTGTCCACAACCCTCCTCTGAGACACAGAGTGAGTAGACAAAAAATGTACCATATTATAATGAGCATTAGTGAGGACCAATTATATGAAGAAGCTAGGTTGAAAATGGGTGATGTAGGCCCGGACCGCTGGCGTAGCGGTCCGCACCTAGGCTCAATGTAACCTGACAGCGCGTTGCGGGTTCGAGTCCCGATCCCAGCGGCCTTTGCTGTGTGTCACTCCCCATCTCTCTCTCCCATTTCCTGTCAGTATACTGTCCTATCAATAAAGGCATAAAAGCCCCCCCCCCCCAAAAGAAAAATGGGTGAAGGCGTCCTTTAATGGTTTTATTATTTTGTGTGTATTAGACATCCAACCAGCTGTGTTTAGATGTTTTCTTTGTGTGGCGATGGCGTCTATACGAGGACAACAGATGCAAATGAGCTAATAGCTATATCTGGTGCAACTAATTTGTTGTATATTGTCTTATGACAAATAAACAAATACATAAATAAACAGCAATGAAAAGTTACCCATAATTCAAGCTAAATGAATAAGTATACCTTTAGCCCTCAGTTTGCTATGCTTCCACACGTGCTTCTCCTCAGGTCCTCGTACCTCCAATGAGACGACTTCTGTATTGAGATCCATGAACACCTCAAATGTTGGATGGTAATTTGGTCCATAGTGCCGATAATAAGGCTGCGAAGCCTGAAGACACATAGAACTGTTTTACTATTGCATTGTTCTATTACTGTAGTAGTGCTAGCAATAGTAGTTTTTTATGTATTATTATCATAAATAAAATTAACTAGAAAAGTGCATGCCTCGGAGTGCGGTTCTCCACCAGGCCCAGGTTCCCTACCCAGGGCCTGCAAATTTTGGAAGTCAGTCATAGCCATTATACAGTAGTTTTAGTGTGTGACACTGGTACCTTAGGTTGTGCGTCATGTGGAGGACAGTGAAGACTGTAGACTTCATTTGGGGTGAGAGAACAGTCTGCAGAAGTGTCGATGTATTTATCCTCTTTGTTGTTGGGCTTTGCCATCACCTACAAGAACACCAAGACAAAATAGAGCTGGTTGGTCTACTCTGCACTGGATCCTGTTTGTATGGCTGGTACTGGGTGTTTTTTACTCTAATGTTCTATTTATTTATTTATCTATCTATCTCTTGAACATTGGTTTTATGACTGTCTTTGTTGTTGAATGTTATTACTACAGTGATTTTTATTTAGCTATAATAGAATGACACGTGCTATCAGTTAGATAATTTACCTATGCTGCAATTATTTATTCTGGGACCGCAATGGAATTAAGTCTTCTGACTTTGTACTATGCACCTTGGTGAATTGTATTATGAATTTATCAAATAAATCAAATCTTGACCAGATTGACAGACAATCATAATTCAATTACTAGAAAAAGTGCTCCGAGGAGCACAGGTCTCCGCCAGGTCAGGTAAGTTTTTGTGGGCCAACAATATTCGGAATTTGCCATTCAGGATGGAATATGAAAAATCGGACAGAACCATCTTGATCACTTGACTATAGAGATAATGGGTACCGATTTGCATGATGATTGGACAATATTTGTAGGAGTAATACAACAAAGAAAAGTTTTGAAAAAATCGGCCTCCTGGTGGCGCTATAATAGGGCAATGTTAAAGGGTGGCATTTGTTCTTCAACTTAGTGCGAATGTGCTTGTAAAGTGTCACCTCAATCATGATTTGTGGCATTTTGTTCAAAACGGGCCACTTCTGAAAACTTTAATGTCATTGTTAGCCAATCAGGATGAAATATGAAAAATCAAACAGTTCCATCTTGATCACATGACTATAGAGATCATGTGTACCGATTTGTGTGAAATTTGTGTTTTACATAAGTCGGCCTCTTGGTGGCGCTATAAAAGTCAAATGTGAAAAATGCAGGGCGGATGTTTTTCCTTGGCCTCTAGGGAGTGTGCGTGCAAAGTTTCACGCAGATCGGTGCAGTTATAGTTAAAAACACAAATCAGCCTTTTATAGCGCCACCATGAGGCTGATGTGAAAAATGTCAGGTGGCATTTCTTCCTCGGCCTAGTGGGAATGTGTTTGTGAAATTTCACGGAAATCACAAGCTGCGTTCATGATTTGAGGCATTTTGTTCAAAACGGACCAATCCTGCAAATTTTGGAAGGCAACCTTAGCCAATGAGGATGGAATATGGGAAATCGGACAGATCCGTGTTGATCACATGACTATAGAGATACTGTGTACCGATTTGCATGACGTTTGAATAAAATCTGTAGGAGTAATATAAAAAAATGGGTTTCGCACAAATCGGCCTCCAGGTGGCCCTATAACAGGCCCATGTGAAAAATTTGAGGCAGAGGTTCTGAATTGGCATCCAGGGAGTGTGTGTGCACAGTTTCGCAGCGACCGGGCCAACGGTAGCCTGGTAAACCCTCCCTCCAGAAATCTCATTTGTATTTTATTTCACTCCTGGAATCAAATGGAAATGAGATTTCCGGAGGGAGGGTTTACCAGGCTAGGCCAACGGTGCCGGAGATTAGCTGGTTACACACGGACAGGACACACACACGGATACACGGACGGACGGACGGAAGGACGGACAGGGGGTAAAACATACTCTCTCGCCATGCCTTTCGGCCTGGCGGAGACAATAATGTCTGGTACGTGGGCAGGTTTTACTGGCTATGTTGTACGCAGGCATTGTTACCAGGGTACTTTGACTTTGCTCTTCTGTCCTTATACTAAAGTTTATCATAAATTGTTGTCACAACTACAGACTATCCTGTCTGTCTTTTCAAAATCTGAATCCATTTAATGAATTAGTACAACTAGTCCATACCCGGGGGTATGCACACTCAAAGTATTTGCAGACATTGGGTTATGCACTGTGTACATGCATAGCATTTGTATTGCTGAACATCCCTAAACAAAGTAGTAGTAGCAACTACTAGTACCATTCAGGTGAACAAAATGTAATTTTTTTTAGGCAGGTCGACCCCCAGTGAATGCTGCATTACCCGGGGATGTGCCCAGGCAAAGTATTTGCAGACTTTCAGTTATGTATGGGCAAGGTCTGTGTTTCTGTTGGTCGATGTCTGATTAGCTGCGACAGTTATCACACACACACACACACACAGCTCAGGTCCACGCGTTAGCCCGAATTATTTTACATAATTTGGGAAAAGGTGAAAAATATCGTGCGGAGTGTCTGCACATGGTAATGATCATTGCCCATGTGCAAGTTCAGATCAATTGCTGAACGCACTGAGGAGAAGAAGCCGATCAGACTGGAGGATAGAGATTTGTAGAATTATAGTAAGGATAAACTTAAATAGATTCAAAGCCTCCGAGATGCTAGTTACTTAACAGAGCATATTTTACCTCTTCAATAAGCACATTGCTTGGCAGCAGAAATACTTTCATCTCAAGTCTGTTGCTTGGTGGTCGAAGTAACAGCAGAACTTGACCATAGGTTGGTCGGAAAAGGTTGGAAAACTTAATCCACAGCCCATACAAAGACAGATGGGACACCTTTACAACCACGTGAGTCTTGGTCACTTTCAGAGGTTTTAAGAAGTTCACCCCCTCATCTGTGATGTGGGCCACAGAAAGGTCATCATCTGTGAAAGGTGTTTAACATTGTGCAGATTATTTGATATGAATCCTATCATTCTGTTGTGCGGAGGACGTGAAAATCAGTCACAACGCAAATGTGTTCTGTGTGCCGAGGGCTTGCCCACTGAGCTTTATGTAGGCTGATGGATTTCATTTTCATTCTCACAGAAGGTATTTGAAAATGTCAGATTTTCACATCCTCCTCACTATAGGATAGGCAGGGTGTAATTGAGATATCAGCAATGTTCCTTTTTTTTAAATCATAGACTCCATTTTACAGTAAACAAAACTTCCAAAAAGAAAAGATTTAACAAACAATTATCTCTTTAACAACATGCCTAAACCATCAAATACAACATCTCACATTGGATTACAACATATTATTGTTATAATATTATTGTCGGTTTCACGGTGTCACTTTGAACTTAACACATTGGGTGCCAAAACCCGGTTTTGCAAAAAGTGACGGTGAGTGCCAAAACCGGGAATCTCTGTGAAGTCAATCTTTTTTTTTTCTTTTTTTTTTCCTCCACAATGGGGGGGGGGGGGGTGGGGGCTAGCGCAGCTCTGGAATCACCCACGGTGACTCTGAGAAGGAAGGGACAGATGGATCACCGTGCCAAAAAAACTGGCTCCCGTCTGCTCCCATTCTATCTCCTTGCAAAAAGATTCCTTTCCTTAACTTTTTACATTGGGGAAAACCACTCATTTTCGATCCGAGATCACTCCGCCGTGGTGACTCGCGTGAGAGATGTTATTGTTCCAGGCGTTAGCCAGGACCAGCCACCATCGTGCACATATATGTTGTTTACAATCGGGTGCTCGCCGTGGAGTCTGCAGCTGTAAAGCGCAGACTCGTAGCGCTACAAACGGTGAGATCTCTGGCACTCAACGTCACTTTTTTAATAAAACTCTCGCACCGAATGTGTTAAAAACAAAACAAAAAAAAGCAAAACATTTTGGTGAGAGAAAAAACTAAAAATTATTGATGAAAGAAAAAACTAAAAAATATTGATAATGAGAAGTGTAGCGCCTCACCGATTGTGACCTCACAGTGCTTCAGGTGTAGCCGGCAGACAGAGTCCTGAGGACACTGGATGTCAAACAGAGGCCCTGCAGGAACCCCTCTTTTAGACTGGAGACATCTTTCATCCCACTGAACAGCCCTGTAGAGGACTTCTCCTTCCCCTGTCGTTACAAACACCAACCCTGTCAAACTGCACTGGAACAGCCCTGTCCCGGGGAACTTGAACCTGTGACACAAAACAACCATTGTTTCTGATATCATCTATTGACTTCATTATGTGTAATCATGCCACATGTTGTATCAAGTTAATGTATAATCACAGTGGAGAAATACAGTTACCTGTATTCATTGGTTGTCTGTACTTTGTGCACTGTCGGTGTAAAACTAGTCTGAAAGAGAGAAAGCAGTCAGTAAACAATCATTAACGGTCCTGCTGTTCAATCTGTCTGCTTCTATAGAGGAGCTGGTTTTACTCACAATGTGTGAATGATCAACCTCAACCTCTGATGCCATCATTGACACATTTGGCTGGCTCGGGCCGGCAACTGGATGGTGGATTAATTATTGCTTGGATTCAGTTCAAATGAACATGCATAATTACACAGTGTGACTAGCACAGACTGACTGACTAAATGTTTGACTAACAGACAAACGGACAGACCAAAATACTTCTGGTACTCTTTCACTGCATGATGAACTCGACCCAATCCGATTATTGCAGATACAGTAGGACCCCCTCAATGTACCTGGTCATCTAGATATAGACATGAAATAATTTCAGTCATCCTTATAGTAGCTGATTTAGCTGTTTAAGTTCTTTGTTGCTTATTGTGCTTATTGGTGTAAATATTTTTGGTCAAATGCTGTGTAATGGCCTCAGATTGTATTGTGGCTGTGTGCGCCTGAAGGATGTCCTATAAAGTAGACATTACACCCACCCAGCAAATTTTAATATAAGAAAAGCAAATAACAACTTACCTTTTTGCGGAGGCGCAGAGGAAGAAGCAGAGGGTTTGCTCTTCTTTGGAGGGGCATTGACGGTGTTTTCAACTGCACCTGCGGCATGCTTTTTAGCCGGGGTTTTTCCCTTCTTGCCTTTACTGGATTGTGGTTCTGGATCTTCGGCCGCAGAGCAAACCTTCTCCAGCAGAAACTGGAACAGATCTTCATGACCTAGGCCGGGTGGAGCAGATATATTATTTGCATATAAGACCTCGAGGATCCGCACTACTGGCCAGTCGCCAAAATGTTTTTGGTCTAGCCGAGTGGTACGACGCGGTTGGGCAGCGGACACCGTACAGTTCTCCTCGGCGGAGGGAAGCGGACCGGTCCCAGTGTCTGGGATCTCTGACACATCATTGATTGAACCCCCTTTAGTCCAGTACCTTAACCCTATTTTTTTACATTATCGATACGAAGCTGATAATAGCGCCAAATTTTGCATGAGGCTTCTTTAGGACCTACTGATGGATTCTAGCCTTGGGTACCAAACTTTATTTTGAATATTTTCCATACAATTAGCCATATCAATATCCATAAAAGATTCACTTTTTGGCCTATAACTCTTGAACCGTAGGTCATAGCATAAAAAATGTCCCAGTACTCCTTGGCTCATGACGCAACTTCTTAAATAGGTCCCGCCCCTTTTCCGATTTCAAGATTTTCCGCCATTTTGCGTTATCTTCAAAACACATATTTTGCTACTACTCCTAAAAAATGTGTCCAAAACTCACACAAATCGGCACACACTCTGTCTTTGGTCATGTGATCAAGATGTATCAGTCAGATTTTTCATATTCCCTTCGGATTGGCTACGATTGGCTTCTGTAATTTGTGGGAGGGTCCGTTTGCCAAAAAATTGCACAAATCATGAACACAGCGTCCTATCTGTCCCAATTATTTTTATCATTGAGGGGCCACTAATAAACACAGAGCCAATGCGATTTCACTTCCACCCATAGGGGGGCGCAACTAATTCTACAAATGTCGCTGTTTTTGCACCAAATTAAGTACAAATGGTCTTGTGAGTCATGTGACAATGACCGTCCAACAGGCTTTTGATATTCCATACTGTTTGCCTGTAATTGGCTTCAAAGAAAAAACATTTGATGATTATGTAGATGACGTTTTCATCCCTTATATCTGCTGAAGCAGCTGTAGGAAACCAAGCGGTTGGATGTTGTATGGGACACATATATCCCAGATAGTTTGAATTGATTGATGGATTGATTGATGTACCTTTATTTAGTAAGACATGAGAATAGCAGTACATGGAAGTACAAATTCACAATACAAGGTCTACTAAACTGGAAGACTCATTAAGCACTGAGCTTGTTTAAGATGAGAACCCCATGCACACAAATCATGATGACATATAAGAGACAGACAGATAACAGGAGTCCACCCGCGAAAAGAGAGGACAAGGTGTTCGCAGGAAAGTGTCAGGTCAGACAAAGCTACCAGGCAATTGGATGGATTTTCTTCGTGACCCAACAAATAAGAAGGAGCTGTTTGCCTTTTTGACTTCCAGGACTGAAAAGTTCAACTGGCCACCATCCAAAGCTGTTTATGTCAGGATAAGCTGTATCGTCTTTTGGTTCCATTAGTACTATGACCTGTTGCAATCATGAGGAGGTAGACACCAGGATTCTGGTTCATATACGGCATGCACTGGAGCAAGGAGCAAAAACTATCCTAGTGCGTACTGTGGACACATGACAAATCCAGTCCTTTGAGCTCCATCAACCAGACTAGAAAATAACTCTTCTGTCATGGGAATAGGTCAATGGAGAAACTGCCACCCACCCAAGATGCACTACTTCAGCATGTTAAGCGGGCAGTGTATCAAGCAGGCATCTGGGCGACCAGCCTACAAACAGAACAAGTTATTCCTTCCCCACAAGAGTATGGATGGACCAAGGAATCTGAGGCATGGGTGCCAGTTTGGATGACAATTCCAGAAGTCTCCAAAGCATGCAGAGAGCTGATCAAATGCTCTTGTAAAGGGGACTGTTCCACCTGCAAATGTGGCAAATTAAATTTGGACTGTTCTCCACTTTGCAATTGCAAATGTTTGACTCACAAGACCATTTGTACTTAATTTGGTGCAAAAACAGTGACATTTGTAGAATTTGTTGCGCCCCCTATGGGTGGAAGTGAAATCGCATTGGCTCTACGTTTATTAATGGCCCCTCAATGATATGAATTTAGGACAAATAGGACGCTGTGTTTATGATTTGTGCCATTTTTTTCCAAACAGACCCTCCCACAAATTTCAGAAGCCAATCGTAGCCAATCAGAAGGGAATATGAAAATTCTGACTGATAAATCTTGATCACATGACCAAAGACAGAGGGTGTGCCGATTTGTGTGAGTTTTGGACAAAATATTTAGGAGCAGTAGCAAAATATGTGTTTTGAAGATAACGCAAAATGGCGGAAAATCTTGAAATCGGAAAAGAGGCGGGACCTATATGCAAAGTTGCGTTTTTTTTGATGCTATGACCTACGGTTCAAGAGTTATAGGCCAAAAGGTGAATCGGCCTGTTTTTTTTAATGAATATTGATAAGCCTAAATGTATGGAAAATATTCAAAATAAAGTTTGGTACCCAAGGCTAGAATCCATCAGTAGGTCCTAAAGAAGCCTCATGCAAAATTTGGCGCTATTATCAGCTTCGTATCGATAATTTTGCTAAGGGACCCCACTACTTCACTCCCCGACTCTGTGGAGGAGGATGACATGGAGGAGACACACAATACTTAAATCCTCAGGACAACCCTGGACAAAATGTATGTGCAAATGCATATTTTTTGTGATTTCCTGTGTATTAGAATTGTTGGGCCTGTTTTTAAAGGAGACTTTTAAGGAGACCCATTTTCAACATATCTTCATAATTGGTCCTAATGCTCATTATACAAATTATGGTAAAAAAAAAAAAAAACTACTCTGCCTGTGTCTCAGAGGAGGGCTATGGACAGTTCAGAAACCCGCCTACCAGTGGCATCCTTGTTAGGCAGGTTTTTTCTGTTTTTTTTCAAACAATATTTCACATTTTTTATTTGGATTTTTATTAATGCGAGAACACTGGTTTCCATTATACTGTAGCATGCTAACTTTCCAGGAATAGAAAGCCTGCAGTTTCTATTAGCTTGGGTTCCCCATCAATGGTGTCACTGGCAGGCAGGTTTCTGCACCGTCCACAACCCTCCTCTGAGACACAGAGTGAGTAGACAAAACATTTACCATATTATAATGAGCATTAGTGAGGACCAATTATAAGAAGAAGATAGGTTGAAAATGGGAGATGTAGGCCTGGACCACTGGCGTAGCGGTCCGCACCTAGGCTCAATGTAACCTGACAGCGCGTCGCGGGTTAGAGTCCCGATCCCAGCGGCCTTTGCTGTGTGTCACTCCCCATCTCTCTCTCCCCATTTCCTGTCGGCCTACTGTCCTATCAATAAAGGCATAAAAGCCCCCCCCCCAGAGAAAATGGGTGAAGTCGTCCTTCAATGTTTTGTTTGTGTGGCGATGGCGTCTATACGAGGACAACAGATGCAAATGAGCTAATAGCTATATCTAGTGCAACTAATTTGTTGTACTGTATATTGTCTTATGACAAATAAACAAATACATAAATAAACAGCAATGAAAAGTTACCCATAATTCAAGCTAAATGAATAAGTATACCTTTAGTCCTCAGGTTGCTATGCTTCCACACGTGCTTCTCCTCAGGTCCTCGTACCGCCAATGAACTATGCTTCCACACGTGCTTCTCCTCAGGTCCTCGTACCTCCAATGAGACGACTTCTGTATTGAGATCCATGAACACCTCAAATGTTGGATGGTAATTTGGTCCATAGTGCCGATGATAAGGCGAAGCCTGAACACATAGAACTGTTTTACTATTGCATTGTTCTATTACTGTAGTAGAGCTAGCAATAGTAGTTTTTTATGTAATATTGTTATCATAAATAATATAACTAGAAAAGTGTATGCCTCGAAGTGCGGTTCTCCACCAGGCCCGGGTTCCCTACCCAGGGCCTGCACATTTTTGAAGTCAGTCATAGCCCTTATACAGTAGTTTTAGTGTGTGACACTGGTACCTGAGGTTGTGCGTCATGTGGAGGACAGTGCAGACTGTAGACTTCATTTGGGGTGAGAGAACAGTCTGCAGAAGTGTCGATGTATTTATCCCCTTCGTTGTTGGGCTTTGCCATCACCTACAAGAACACCAAGACAAAATAGAGCTGGTTGGTCTACTCTGCACTGGATCCTGTTTGTATGGCTGGTAGGGGTACTGGGTGTTTTTTAATCTACTGTTCTATTTATTTATTTATCTATCTATCTCTTGAACATTGGTTGTATGACTGTCTTTGTTGTTGCATGTTATTACTACAGTGATTTTTATTTAGCTATAATAGAATAACACATGTGCTATCAGTTAGATACTTTACCTATGATGTAATTATTTATTCTGGGACCGCAATAGAATCGTCTTCAGACTTTGTACTATGCATGTCATGTACAATGCACCTTGGTGAATTGTATCATGAATTTATCAAATAAGTCAAATCAAACACCTTGACCAGATTGACAGACAATCATAATTCAATCATAATGTCTGGTACATGGGCAAGTTTTACTGGCTATGTACGCAGGCGTTGATACCAGGGTACTTTGACTTTGCTCTTATACTAAAGTTTATCTTAAATTGTTGTCACAACTACAAACTATCTTGTCTGTCTTTTCAAAATCTGAATCCAACTAGTCCATACCCGGGGATATGCACACTCAAAGTATTTGCAGACATTGTGTTATGCACTGTTGACATGCATAGCATTTGTATTGCTGAACATCCCTAAACAAAATAGTAGTAGCAACTATTAGCACCATTCAGGTGAACAAATTTTTTTTTTTTAGGCAGTTCGACCCCCAGTGAATGCTGCATTACCTGGGGATGTGCCCAGGCAAAGTATTTGCAGACTTTAAGTTATGTATGGGCAAGGTGTGTGTTCCTATGGTCGATGTCTGCTTACAGTAGCTGCGACAGTTACCACACCCGAAATCTTTTACATAAAAACGCTATTAAACAGCTTACATTTGGGAAAAGTTGAAAAATATCGTGCAGAGTGTCTGCACATGGTAATGATCATTGCCCATGTGCAAGTTCAGATCAATTGCTGAACGCACTGAGGAGAAGAAGCCGATCAGACTGGAGGATAGAGGTTTGTAGAATTATAGTAAGGATAAACTTAAATAGATTCAAAGCCTCCGAGATGCTAGTTACTTAACAAAGCATATTTTACCTCTTCAATAAGCACATTGCTTGGCAGCAGAAATACTTTCATCTCAAGTCTGTTGCTTGGTGGTCGAAGTAACAGCAGAACTTGACCATAGGTTGGTCGGAAAAGGTTGGAAAACTGAATCCACAGCCCATACAAAGACAGATGGGACACCTTTACAACCACGTGAGTCTTGGTCACTTTCAGAGGTTTTAAGAAGTTCACCCCCTCATCTGTGATGTGGGCCACAGAAAGGTCATCATCTGTGAAAGGTGTTTAACATTGTGCAGATTATTTGATATGAATCCTATCATTCTGTTGTGCGGAGGACGTGAAAATCAGTCACAACGCAAATGTGTTCTGTGTGCCGAGGGCTTGCCCACTGAGCTTTATGTAGGCTGATGGATTTCATTTTCATTCTCACAGAAGGTATTTGAAAATGTCAGATTTTCACATCCTCCTCACTATAGGATAGGCAGGGTGTAATTGAGATATCAGCAATGTTCCTTTTTTTTAAATCATAGACTCCATTTTACAGTAAACAAAACTTCCAAAAAGAAAAGATTTAACAAACAATTATCTCTTTAACAACATGCCTAAACCATCAAATACAACATCTCACATTGGATTACAACATATTATTGTTATAATATTATTGTCGGTTTCACGGTGTCACTTTGAACTTAACACATTGGGTGCCAAAACCCGGTTTTGCAAAAAGTGACGGTGAGTGCCAAAACCGGGAATCTCTGTGAAGTCAATCTTTTTTTTTTCTTTTTTTTTTCCTCCACAATGGGGGGGGGGGGGGTGGGGGCTAGCGCAGCTCTGGAATCACCCACGGTGACTCTGAGAAGGAAGGGACAGATGGATCACCGTGCCAAAAAAACTGGCTCCCGTCTGCTCCCGTTCTATCTCCTTGCAAAAAGATTCCTTTCCTTAACTTTTTACATTGGGGAAAACCACTTATTTTCGATCCGAGATCACTCCGCCGTGGTGACTCGCGTGAGAGATGTTATTGTTCCAGGCGTTAGCCAGGACCAGCCACCATCGTGCACATATATATTGTTTACAATCGGGTGCTCGCCGTGGAGTCTGCAGCTGTAAAGCACAGACTCGTAGCGCTACAAACGGTGAGATCTCTGGCACTCAACGTCACTTTTTTAATAAAACTCTCGCACCGAATGTGTTAAAAACAAAACAAAAAAAAGCAAAACATTTTGGTGAGAGAAAAAACTAAAAATTATTGATGAAAGAAAAAACTAAAAAATATTGATAATGAGAAGTGTAGCGCCTCACCGATTGTGACCTCACAGTGCTTCAGGTGTAGCCGGCAGACAGAGTCCTGAGGACACTGGATGTCAAACAGAGGCCCTGCAGGAACCCCTCTTTTAGACTGGAGACATCTTTCATCCCACTGAACAGCCCTGTAGAGGACTTCTCCTTCCCCTGTCGTTACAAACACCAACCCTGTCAAACTGCACTGGAACAGCCCTGTCCCGGGGAACTTGAACCTGTGACACAAAACAACCATTGTTTCTGATATCATCTATTGACTTCATTATGTGTAATCATGCCACATGTTGTATCAAGTTAATTTATAATCACAGTGGTGAAATACAGTTACCTGTATTCATTGGTTGTCTGTACTTTGTGCACTGTCGGTGTGAAACTGGTCTGAAAGAGAGAAAGCAGTCAGTAAACAATCATTAACTGTCCTGCTGTTCAATCTGTCTGCTTCTATAGAGGAGCTGGTTTTACTCACAATGTGTGAATGATCAACCTCATGCAACTTCTCTGATGCCATCATTGACACATTTGGCTGGCTCGGGCCGGCAACTGGATGGTGGATTGATTAATTGCTTGGATTCAGTTCAAATGAACATACATAATTACACAGTGTGACTAGCACAGACTGACTGACTAAATGTTTGACTAACAGACAAACGGACAAACCAAAATACTTCTGGTACTCTTTCACTGCATGATGAACTTGACCCAATCCGAATATTGCAGATACAGTAGGACCCCCTCAATGTACCTGGTCATCTAGAAGCAGTACTGTGTAGGACCTTATGTCTACCAAAGCTTTTTTTTCCTTCTTTTTTTCCCTAGGTGAAGATGCAAGGCGCTTGCCTAAATTGATTGATTTATTGATTGAATACTTTATTAGTCAGAAATGTAAACAGCACGTAGTACAGTAAGACATTAAAGAACAGCTGTTTGTCTTTAAGCAAATAAAACAATAATATAAGAACATATAAGAAAAATGTGTATGTGTGTTTACGTGCGTGTGTGCATAATTGTAGACAGTATATGATTGTGAAGGAACAAATGGGAAAATGTGTCTGTACCTTCAACAGAAAGGCTGCTCTTCATTAGTTTGTGTGGTCCTGTAGATGACAGAAGTGAAAGACTTTATTGCATTATTATGATTAATATTATAGTTAAATATGAAACTATCTAATTATATGAAATCATTTCAGTCATCATAATAGTCGCTGATTTTATTTTATTAAGTTCTTTGTTGCTTATTGTGCTTATCAGTGTCATATTCTTGGTCAAATGCTGTGTAATGGCCTCAGATTGTATTGTGGCTGTGTGCACCTGAACGATGTCCTATAAAACAAACAGACCAAAAGACTTCTGGTACTTTTTCACGGCATGATAAACTTGACCCAATCCGATTACTGCAGATACAGTAGGACCCCATCAATGTACCTGGTCATCTAGAAGCAGTACTGTGTAGGACCTTGTGTCTACCAAAGCTTTTTTTCCCTTCTTTTTTTCCTTAGGTGAAAATGCAAGGTGCTTGCCTAAATTGATTGATTTATTGATTGAATACTTTATTAGTCAGAAATGTAAACGGCACGTAGTACAGTAAGACATTAAAGAACAGCTGTTTGTCTTTAAGCAAATAAAACAATAATATAAGAACATATAAGATGTGTGTGTGTGTGTGTGTGTGTGTGTGTGTGTGTGTGTGTGTGTGTGTGTGTGTGTGTGTGTGTGTGTGTGTGTGTGTGTGTGTGTGTGTGTGTGTGTGTGTGTGTGTGTGTGTGTGTGTGTGTGTGGGCAGTATGTCTGTAGGCAGTATAGGGGCCGGGCATAGCGACGTCGCAGGGTCGAGACGCCGTTAAATCAGCCCACTTTCGCCGCCATCTCGAGTGAGTAGATTGACAGCTGCCACAAGTGTAGAGTAGTGTAGTGTAGTCTGTAGTCCTGTGTTTGTTGTCCAGCAAGTAGACGGTGTACATTATTATCTATCTCCAACTTGTCTGTTGCTCTAATTTAACAATGGTAGGACAGTGCTGCATTATCGGATGCAATGCCAACAAAAAGTTAAATTGCATACATTTCCAACCTGGAAGAAAAGCTTTGGAGATGGTATCTTAAATACAATGAGATTGAGCTAACAGCTAAATTGTGTTTCTCTATGTGTCCAGTCTGAGAAACGTTGTCTAACGTGTGTGGCTCACAGTCACGGTGGCTGAGTAAACAGCCAGGGACTCTTGTCTGTCTGTCAGCAAGTGTTCAGACGTCGGAGATATCAAATAAATTTAGTATGGCTTGGGTGTCAGCTGACGAAATAACATAACCTTCAACAACATTCCCAAACAGCATCAGCGTTGCCATGTCGGCTTATTATAAGCGACTTTGGGCTTCTTTTTCTGTAAAGTTGCTTGTAAAATTAGTAGTTTTGTGTGGCTTATTTATAAAGTGTACTTGCTTATTTAGGCTTATTTAGGTACTTGCTTATTTAGGCTTTAAAAAAAATAAAAAATGTAATAAACCAGTGGTTCTCAAATCTTTTCATGAAAATGTTTTGTGCCAGGGAGCATTTGTGATGATAGAATGTTTAAAAAAATATTCCAAATATTATTTATTTTATTGCAAGAGTTTTTTTTAATAGCCTATGTACAAGCTCACGTGAGCTTGTAGATCGGCTATTTTCAAGTAGCCGATGTCACTAAGCCACTTCTTTTGGGCTTGTTTTCATAGACCTAGTTGCTTATTTCTCTCGCAAAATATGGCAACACTGATCACAACAGGTCCGTTGTGCACTTTCTCAATGATCAATGAACAATATAAAATCAATAATAATACTTCGCTATAATAATATTATAAATGTATATATACATAATCAGTACTCAAGATGACTATATTTTATTTCGGTTACACAACTAAGCAACAAAACGTTGTTCTTTTCAGGTAAAATGAATGATTGTGACTGACTGGGCACTGTCATTACATCTGGTCTAGGGCACAGATGTAATGACTTTTTTCCAGGTAGCGTGCCTTTGAGTCTGAGTTCAGCTTCTCTCTGTATGGTATCTCTCTGTCACGCACATGCCCGGTCCATCTTCTGTCCTTTACCAATAAATTCGCTGTAGTTCAGGACACGTCGTGACTCGTGAGTAACTGTCAATGTTGTTGATACGAGCTGTTGTTATGGAGCTCACCTAATATGGCCACCGGAAATACTTCCGCCTAAGCTTGGCCACGCCTTTTGCCCGGCCCCTATAGGATTGTGAAGGAACAATGGGAAAATTAGTCTGTACCTTCAACAGAAAGGCAGCTCTTCATTGGTTTGTGTGGTCCTGTAGATGACAGAAGTGAAAAACTTTATTGCATTATTATGATTCATATTATAGTTAAATATTAAACTATCTAATTAAATTAAATAATTTCAGTCATCCAAATAGTAGCTGATTTAGCTGTTTATTTTATTTGATTAAGTTATTTGTTGCTTATTGTGCTTATCGGTGTAATTATTTTTGGTCAAATGCTGTGTAATGGTCTCAGATTGTATTGTGGCTGTGTGCGCCTGAAGGATGTCTTATAAAGTAGACATTACACCCACCCAGCAAAAAGATTCATGCTTTTGTCTTAATTACCTGGCTGCTGAAAAGAAGGATTCCATTCCTTGAGTTGTGGATAAGTGTCAAGGATATCTTTTTTTTTGAGAAGTTTAAGGAACTGAGATGATGGTCCCTCTCCTCTAATAGTCATCGTATCAATAAGTTTAGTACAAGCTTCTTCTGGCTGTGCTGTATTCTTCAGTTGGTCATACAGTCTTCGATCAATAATTCCATCAGAATGTGCATGCTGTAGAATGTGGAGATCTGAGCGGAGCCACCCGACAAGTGTCACCTTGTTGGCGACCAATATGTCCACAGACGAGCCCTATAGAAATGAGTTGCAGGTATGATTTTTTTCCAATATCAAATGTAAGAATACACCTTATTTTGTGTTGATATTTGCCAGTAAACCTAGAGTATCTACTGTACCTGAGTGGATGCCATGGTCTTCTCTGGAAGAGGCACTGACAAGCAAAGAAGGAATTTACTCTTTACTTATTGGAAGGAGGAGTTGTGATTATGAGTGAAGTATACGTGTACTGATGAGCTTGTACTAGGGCTGGGCAATTAACTGAAAATATATCGAAACCGATATTTACCAATAACAGACTTAATCTTGCTCGAGTAGGTTAGTTGAATAATTGAGAAGCAGTTTTTATTTTTACACATTTGTTTTTATTTCTTATCGCAACGACTCGACCAGAAAGTTTTTGACAAAATCGTTTAGTCTGATTAACGATTTAACCATGTATTATATTTTGTTGTACAATAGTGGCGTCCATTTTTTTTACTTTGTCTATTTATTTTAAATAATCGTTCATTAATCATAAAATCGAGGCAAACGGAATAATCGTGATACTGATTTTAAGTCATATTGCTCAGCCCTAGCTTGTACTTTGTTCCTTCACAATCATATAGCCTACTGTGTATAAATGGGATAATTAGTCTGTACCTTCAACAGAAAGGATTCATTCTCTTTGGTTCAGGTGGTCCTGTGGATGAGAGAAGTGAAAGACTTTATTGCATGATCATGATTAATATTATAGTTAAATATTAAACTAGATTGCTCATCCCCATGCAGCTTGTACTGTATATGCATTCATGCATTCATGCATGCCTGCAGATGGTATGCATACATCAATATTTACATGCCGAGTGCCTGGTGTAGTGATGCAGAAAAGGTGATTTTTGTGTTGGTATGATCATACATGAGTTCCAATGGGTTTTATTCATTTTCAGGATGTACAGTATGTCTATTTGAAGATCAGATATTACTTTTTTTTAGATAACTATTGACTGATAGCTATAGACCGCCGAAGTCTGACGTCATTTACACATCCTTTGTTTGTCTACCTGGTTCGCAGTTTTCCACCCCCGTTCTGAATCCCATAGACGTAGTATATATACGACGTTTTGACCCATCCAGTCTTTTTCAAACGTCGAAACGTCGTATATCTGCTGTTTGTCACGAGCATTCAACAAGTGAGTTGCGAGGCTCCCTTTGTTCTTATGATTCTGTTCTTAAAGTTTGGCTCAGCACCAAGGAACGGAGGACGTGCGTTATTTGTCTTTTGAACCTTTAACCACTTAAATCATATGAATTCTATTATCCTATATGCTTTGTTGTACATGAAATAGCAAAAATAGCTGATCTGCAAGCTTGTAGATCTGCTATTTTTACCGAATGTTCTCTTATTTCTGCCACGTGTTTCTCTATTTTCTAGAATGTCGGTCTATTTTGGCCTATCATGACATGCCCAGAATAGGAACGCTAGGATTCATGTGGTTAAAAGTGTCAGAAAAGAGAAAATAGCTTACCTTAAAGCTTGACATGTCACAGACACACACACGAGTCAAAGTGAAAGTGAGTTTCTTTCTGGCGCCAGGATATGCGGTATGCGCATGTGCTGTGCACTTCCTTTGTATGTTTATGTTGTCATGACGTGTTCTGGTGGGTTAAAGTTTAACTAATTTATCACTAGGCAGGGCCATGCAGAGACCTTTAGAGGGGCATGTACTCAGATGTCAAAAGGAAATGAAACAATAGTTTAAAACACCATACACCATAATGCATGTCATAACCTGTTCAACAGGTCCTGTTGAATCATAGCAACCATTTCCAAACAGAATGTAACATGGAATCTTAAGACAAACCTCATGCACACACACACACACACACACACACACACACACACACACACACACACACACACACACACACACACACACAGTAACTCAAGGGGCACAGTGTTAATCTGGCAGGCAGAGAGTAATATTTCCTCAAGTTCTATTATTGCTGTTGACCCCCCCCCCCCAGACAGTTGCAGGTTGTCTTGTAGTGTCAGGTCACGTGGTATCTTAAGCATCCTTTGCAGGAGCAGCAGCGCAGCAGCAGGGTTCAGTGATGCCATGTCGGCTTTTTATAAGCGACTTTGGGCTACTTTTCCTGTAAAGTTGCTTGTAAATATTGGTAGTTGTGGGGTTGCCGTTATTTTGACTTGTTTCTAAATTGTAGTTGCTTATTTGGGCTCGTTTCCTAATGTTGTTTTAACCAGTGATTCTCAAACATTTGCATGTCAAGGATTTGTCTGTAAACCCCCCCCATCTGAAAATATAGTATGCCAGGGACCCCCCCATACAAGATTTGTGTTGTTAAAATGTTTCAAAAATATTCCAAATTTTTCAAAATGTCTTCAAGATTTTTTTTTTTTGAAAATTGCAGATCTACAAGCTCACAATGCGTCGCATGGTGACACGTGAGCTATTTTCAAATAGCCAATGTAATATGTTTAAAGGGTGAAAAGCTCGCTTCTTTTGGGCTTGTTTTCCTAGACCCGGGTTTTAGTATTAATACCACAATGTAGAAATAGTCCCAGCAGAATGTCAAAATTTCACATGTATAAAAATCCTTTGAAAATAGCTGATCTGTGAGCTTGTAGATTGGCTATTTTCAAATAGCTTAAGTATATACAGGGCTGAAGTGGTTAATGTATGTTTTGTATTTGTAATAATAGTCAACATTACATTACATTACAGTCATTTAGCAGACACTTTTATCCAAAGCGACTTACAATAAGTGCATTCAACATAGTTAGGGAACAAAACTACTAATCACCAGAAGTATTAAGTGCATTCTCTTCTAAAACAAGCAACTAAGAGTATACCTAGTGCTAAAGTAAAAGTGCAATATATCAGCTACCTGCTTTCTTAAACAGATGAGACAAAATAGGAAAATCAAATGAGCAAGAGCTAAAACAAATAAGTGTATCGAATAAACAAGATCCAGTAAAACAATAAAACAATAAAACAAGAGTTAGGCAAGGCAAAGAGGAAGGGTAGTGTTTCCTGAAGAGGTGGGTTTTCAGCCTGCATCATGATCCACAAAGTAACTAACTAAAGTGTTCAAATAATTGTAGTGGAGTAAAAGTATAATATTTGCTTCTGAGATGTAGTGGAGTAGAAGTAGAAGTACAGAAAATTGGAAATACTCCAGTAAAGTACCTCAAAATTGTACAGCATTACAGTACACCATTGGACAATAGGCAGGAGGGTGACAAACATGCTGTCACAGAGGCAGTGGCAGTATGGTACAGTGGTACATAAACAAATGTGAGGACGGCTCCACTTCACATCACATCAGGCCTGTATCACCCTATCAAGTTTTATGTTACAATAACGACTGGCTCATTGTACACCATCGCAGTTATTCCATGGCTACTTAAAAACAAAATCAGTAGTTTGAGATGAAATCTTGATTATTTTACAAGCTCTGCTTCCATAGCAACGTAAGCAGAGGCAAAAGCAGCAGTCTTTGTAGAGCAGTGGTCTGTTATCAGGACAAAACGGACGGCAGAATGCTATGCCCAATCAGAATCAATCTGGATATACAAATGTAATGCACTCTGTGATCTATATCTGTGTGTGTGTGTGTGTGTGACATGCCTGGAATCTTTTCTATCCGATGTAAAGATGTGTGACATTTCCCTGAATTACTTGGGTGATTTTTTCCCAAGTAAGTCCATCATGACACCCGGTTCATGCTTGAGAAGGACAGTGAAGAGGGCCTCAACTGCTGTACTGCTGGTTGCACTGTCAAGGATTCTTCTCATGCCTCCTTGGAGTGTGTTGTTAGCGTGGACGGTCCATTTCGTCATGCAGCCCTTCACTTTGCAGATCATCAACGATGGCCAGGACGTTCTTGACTTTGCTGACTAAATCCCACCGATTCTTCTTAATTAAAGAACAGCTGTTTGTCTTGAAGCAAATAAAACAATAAGAATATAAGATGTGTGTGTGTGTGTGTGTGTGTGTGTGTGTGTGTGTGTGTGTGTGTGTGTGTGTGTGTGTGTGTGTGTGTGTGTGTGTGTGTGTGTGTGTGTGTGTGTGTGTGTGTGTGTGTGTTTGTTTGTAATTGTTGGCAGTATGTCTGTAGGCAGTATAGGATTGTGAAGGGACAAATGGGGAAATTAGTCTGGACCTACCAACAGAAAGGCTGCTCTTCATTGGTTCGTGTGGTCCTGTAGACGAGAGAAGGGAAAGACTTTATTGCATGATTATGATTCATATTATAGTTAAATATTAAACTATCTAATTAAATGAAATAATTTCAGTCATCCAAATAGTATTTTATTAAGTTCTTTGTTGCTTATTGTGCTTATCGGTGTCATATTTTTGGTCAAATGCTGTGTAATGGCCTCAGATTGTATTGTGGCTGTGTGCGCCTGAAGGATGTCTTATAAAGTAGACATTACACCCACCCAGCAAAAATATTCATGCTTTTGTCTTAATTACCTGACTGCTGAAAAGAAGGATTCCATTTCTTGAGTTGTGGATAAGTGTTGAGGATCTCTTGTTTTTTGAGAAGTTTAAGGAACTGAGAAGGTTCCTCTCCTCCTTCAGTCATTGTATCAATGAGTTTAGTACAAGCTTCCTCTGGCTGTGCTGTATTCCTCAGTTGTTTATAAACTCTTCCATCAATAATTCCATCAGAATGTGCATGCTGTAGAATGTGGAGATCTGACCTGAGCCACTCGACAAGTTTCACCTTGTTGGCGACCAATATGGTCACAGGCGAGCCCTATGAGTAGCAGGTATAATTTCTTTCCAATATTTAGAAAATGGAACAATACTCCTTATTATTATTTTGTGTTGCTATTTGCCAGTAAACCTAGAGTATCTACCTGAGTGGATGCCATGGTCTTCTCTGGAAGAGGCACTGACAAGCAAAGAAGGAATTTACTCTTTACTTATTGGAAGGAGGAGTTGTGATTATGAGTGAAGTATACGTGTAATGATGAGCTTGTACTAGGGCTGGACAATTAACTGAAAATATATTGAAACCGATATTTAGAACCAATAACAGACTTAATCTTGCTCGAGTAGGTTAGTTGAATAATCGAGAAGCAGTTTTTTTTTTAAATATATTTGTTTTTATTTCTTATTTAGCAACGAATCGACTAGAACATTTTTGACTAAATCGTTTAGTCTGATTTACCATTTAACCCTGTATTATATTTTGTTGTACAATAGTGGCGTCAATTTTTTTTTACTTTATCAATTTTTTTAAAATAGTCGTTCATTAATCATATAATCGAGGCAAACAAAATAATCGTGATATTGATTTAAAGTCATATTGCTCAGCCCTAGCTTGTACTTTGTTCCTACACAAATACTGTGTATATAATTAGTAATTAGTCTGTACCTTCAACTTCATGCTTCCTTCACTGATCATGATCATGATTAATATTATATTTGAATATTAAACTAGATTGCTCATCCCTAGCTTGTACTGTATACGTCCCCAGAAGTCCCCAGAACTTTTTTGTGTTATCCTTTTAGCCTTTTTAATGTAATGCAGATAGTATGTGTCATGAACTCACACAGACACATGAGTTCTCTTTGGCTTGTCTGCCATTTACTGGGTTAATCAACAAAATAGTTATATAGCCCTGCCAGGCTACTGCAAGGGTGTATTAAATGAACACTAATTACATTCAGCACATCTCCCTCCTTTTGGAGTAACTTTCTTTTTCTCTAAATAAAGTTGCTTTACTCAAAACATGAAACATAGGTTAACCTTAATTTACACAATAGGTTGTTAAATGTTAAACAGTAACAAACAAGCATTATTTTCTTGTTCACATTAATCAAACCAAAATATCACAATAAATGTATGCATGTTTTCTCAATCAAATCAAATTGCAAACAGTTCAACTTGTCATAGAATTTTCACAGTCTATCTGTTCGGTTTCACTATGGTGCGTCCATAGCGGGTCGTCATCTTGGGTGACGTTGCTGCGGCTGGCGATGCAGGTGCAGGGGTGTAGTGGAGGGGGGACGCGGGGGAGCGGCGCTCCCTCACTTCTCTAGCTGCTTAAAAGAATAAAAAAATGAAATGTTTATTTTATTTTTTTATGATTGAAAAAAAAAAAAATTTGCACATTTAAAAGCAACAAATTTGTAACAACAGCATAATATTGGGTTATGCAGGTGAGATTTAGAAAACCCTGTGGGGTGGTCCACAGGCCAAATAAGCAGACTTGGCAAGAGTCAGACTCAACACAATGTGTGTGTGTGTGGGGGGGGGGGGCTCCAGGAAAAAATAGCGTGTGAAGTAGTTTCAACTACGCTACCTGGCTACTTCTATAGAGCGTCGCAGTTCCCGCCCACTTCCTGTTTTTTTTGGTGCCGGAAGAAAAAACTCAATGCATTTTTCCATTGACATTTCCATCATGACATGACATGAATCATGACCATAAACGTTTGATTCTGTGATTTTTTTTTTGTTGAAAACGGCAAAACAAAGGGTATTTATTAAATATAGTATATCATATAATTAAATATAAAATAAAAAAAAATCACAGAAAAAAACGTTTTATGGTCATGATTCATGTCATCTCGTGATGGCTTGATTCGAGGCTTAAATTAAAAGATATAAATATTTTTGGAAATGTCAATGGAAAAATGCATTGAGTTTTTTCTTCCGGCACCAAAAAAAACAGGAAGTGGGCGGGAACTGCGACGCTCTATTTCCAGTAGTATTTCAAAATAAAACGTGTGTTGAATTATAACACATTTCAAGTATAGATTTAAAAAAACTCTTATTTTGAAATGCACATCGCTTTGAAAGGAAACAGACCGTGGCCGCTTGCTTGAATACGTTCCTACGTTCTTCTCACACACTAAACAACAGCAACACACAGACGTGGACATATGGAATATAAAGACTTAAAGTTTGGGGCAAAAGTTCATATTTACCACCATGCTCTGCTCTCTGAAACCAAGACAATCTTTGCAGAAGGTGAGTAAGTAATTTTAATCTAACGCTGACAGTGAGAGTGAGTGGTGGAAAGTAAGTAAGTACATGTACTCAAGTACTGTACTCGAGTATAATTTTAAGGTATTTTTATTGAGTAATCAGGGGCACCCAATCGAAAAAATAAGAATTAAACAACATAACCCTAACCCTAACCCTAAACCCAAATTAAAGTAACAAAAAAACGAAAATAAAGTACCCAAATCCACGAAATTAACCGCAAAAAAAAAAGAATTAAATAACATAACCCTAATCTAACCCTAACCCCGAAATAAAGTAACAAAAAAAACAATATAAAGTACCCAAATCTTTGTTGTCTAATATAATCCACAAAATACATTAGTATAAACCCATTTTGTTTGAATATTTTATTAGGCAGAAATTGTTTTTTGTGATAATAAATTGGTAAAATCAGGCAAAAATATGAATTAAATAACATAACCCTAACCTAACTCCTAATCCTAACCCTAAAACCAAAATAAAGAAACCAAAAACTGGAAAAAAACGAACCCAATCCGCCCAGAACCGCGGAAAAAACTAAACCCCCGCGCGCGCGCGAGGGGTCCGCATGCGTCAAAGAGGTGCGCTCCCCCACTTCCAAAATTAGCACTACAACACTGTGCAGGTGTATCTGGCACCCGTGCAGCTGGGCTTGGTGGTGGTTCCAACTCAGGAGGGGCCTGAGCTGGGCACTCAGTTTCAACATCATGCTCTCGTTGGGTTTGGAGGGAGTCAGGTGTTGCTTGGAGGTGTCTCCTGTTCATCCGGAACTCTCCCTGCTCTGTTGCTATGATGTATGATCTGGGCTGGCCTGCCTCTTGCCTCACAGTTCCCTTAGTTTTCCAACTTTTCTCTTTATCCGTCCTCATGAGCACAGGGTCACCGGTGCGCAGTGGTGGTAAGGCTCTGGTTCCATGGCGACGGTTATAGAAGAATCGGTAGGCGTCCTTCGCTTGGGCGTCCCGTTGAGCCACAGCCTTCAGGTCAGGCCACTGTGGTTCAAGATTCTTCTCTAGTGTCGGGAGCGTCGTTCGGAGTTGGCGTCCCATTAGTAGCTGTGAGGGGCTACAGCCTGTGGCTGCTATAGGAGTCGCTCTGTAGTTCAGCAGCGCAAGGAACGGATCATCCTGTTTCAGGATCTTCTTTGCCGTTTGGACAGCTCTTTCCGGCTCCCCATTAGCTTGTGGGAAGTGCGGGCTTGATGTTTGGTGATCAAAACCATACTCCTTCCCGAAGGTCCGGAACTCTGCAGAAGTGAACTGCGGCCCATTGTCCGTCGACAACTCCTCCGCGATCCCGTGACGGGCAAATATACTTTTCAGCTTGCAGATCACGGCTCTGCTGTGCGTGTCTGGCATATGAGCAATCTCTATGAATCTTGAAAAGTAGTCCACGACGACCAGGTACTGACGCCGGTCCACTTCACAGAGATCTGCTGCTATGTGTTGCCACGGCCTTGACGGGAGTATTGTTGTCATCAATGGTTCTTTTCGCTGTGCTGGTTGCACACTTTGGCAGTACTTGCAGTACTTGACTTTAGTTTTGATCTCAGCACTGATTCCAGGCCACCACAATGAGAGTCTGGAACGCTCTCTGCTCTTTGTTAGGCCTTGGTGACCTTCGTGGATCTTGTCGATCATTTCACTCCTCATGCTCAGAGGAATCACAATTCTCGGTCCATGGAGTAGCAAGCCTTTTGACTCGCTCAGAAGGCCCTGTTGGTTGAAGTACGGTTTCGCCTTCACTGGCACAGACTTAATATGCCTCGGCCATCCATGTCTGGTGAATTTCAGCACTGTCTGGATTTCTTCATCCACTGCTGCTGCTTGTCTGATTTCTTGCAGCTTCTGCTGTGACGCAGGTCGGTGTGCCTCCACTGAAGCAACGTAGGCCTCTACGTCTTCCTCCAAGTCTGTCGGTTCCCCACCATTGATAGGGTGTCTTGACAGCGTATCAGCAACGAGTAGTGTCTTGCCTGGGGTGTACTCGGCTCTTGGATTGAATCTTAACATCCTGATCAACAGGCGCTGGCAGCGCAGTGGCACCTCGTCCAGGTTCTTGTGATTTATCAGGGGCACTAATGGTTTGTGGTCTGTCAAGACTTTGAACGAATCCAAACCACACAGATAACGGTAGAATTTTTCACACGCCCACACTGATGCCAGGCATTCCTTTTCTATTTGGGCGTACCTTTGTTCTGCTGAGGAGAGGGTGCGTGAACAGAAGGCCACTGGTAGCACCTTGTCACCATGCTGCTGAAGCAGCACTCCTCCAATTCCATAACTGCTAGCATCAGCGCTCGCGACTGTAGGCAAGGAGACATCATAGAACGCCAAGGCAGGAGCAATTGTCAACAGTTCCTTGACTTTCTTGAACGCCTTGTCTTGATTTGGCCCCCACGACCAGACTGCATCTGATCGGAGAAGGTTGTTGAGCGGCTGCAGTATGGTGGATCCATTTGGTATGTATCTGCACAGGTAATTAATCATGCCGAGGATTCTTCTCAGTCCTGCAATGTCCTGTGGCACTTCCAGGTCCTGTATTGCTTTGATCTTTCCTGGGTCCGGGCTGACCCCATCCTGGCTGATCTTGTGCCCCACAAAGATCAGTTCGCTTTGATGCAGGCAACACTTGTCTTTGTTTAATTTCAGACCTGATGCACTTATGACTCTGTAGACCTCTGCTAGCCTCTGGTCATGTTCCTCACTTGTGTGTCCGTAGACGAGAATGTCGTCCATGTAGCATGACACCCCTTCTAGATCTCTCAGCACTTCCAGCATTTTTCGCTGAAATATTTCGGGTGCACTTGTTATACCGAATGGCAACCTTCTGAAACAGTACCTCTTGAAGGGCGTTACAAAGGTTGTTAGTTTCATGTTCTCTTCATCCAGTGGTATCTGCCAGAAACCACTGGCGGCATCAAGACTGGAGAACACCTTAGCTCCTACTAGCTTTGGGATGATGTCATCCAGTGTCGGCAGTACAAATTTCTCTCGTACTACAGCTTCATTTAGGCGCTTCAAATCAACGCAGATGCGGAGATTTCCATTCTTCTTCACTACTGGCACCATTGGTGCACACCACAGTGTAGGCTCTGTGATCTCCTGTATCACTCCTAATTCTTCCATTCGCTCCAGCTCTTTTTTCACTTTTGGGAGCAACGGAATGGGAATTCTCCGTGCCACATGGACACTGTATGGCGCTGCTGTGTCTTTCAGCATAATCTTGACTGGGTCCCCAGTCAAGAGTCCAATTGAGCCGAAGACATCCTGGTTGACTTCTTCTATCCTCTTAATCAGGCCCATTTTGATGGCTGCGCCACGCCCGAGGAGATTGTCAATCATTGTCCCTCTAACTACAAAGATGTGGATCTGATACTGCTTTCCTTTAAGGCTTGCACATGTTTTTATCTTCCCAAGGCACTGTAGCATACCCCCTGGACTGTTCAGAATTATGCTTGATTCCCGCAGTTGTGGCTTTGGGTCCAGCATGTCATAACAGGTCTCTGACATGATAGTTTTGTCAGCCCCGGTGTCTATCTTGAAGTTTACATTTTTCCCTTCAATGTCCAGGTTGACTCTCCATGGGGGAACAGTATCCATGTCACTTTCAATACTGCCCAAGAACACAGACTCAGTCCCTGCAGCAGTTGTCACTTCATGCACTATTTTAGTGTGGCATTTTACAGCAAAATGGCCTATTTTCTTGCATTTTCTGCATTCTGCATTTCTGGCTGGGCATGCCTCCCCCTGGCCATGCTCCCTATTGCATCTTCCACACTTTTTAACATAGGTTGCATTTTGTGGTGGTTTCCCTTTAAACCCCCTCTGTCTGGGATTTTCCCTGTAATTAGTGCGAGTGGATTTCACCTCCTCCACATGTTTAACAGGGCTATCTTCTGCATTTTGGGTCTTAATTAGCTCGTGGTTACGTGCCATTTCAATTGCACCAGGTAGTGTCAAGTTAGCTTTTAGCTGTAATCTCTGTGACAATGCCTTGTCTCTTAATCCAATGACTATTCTGTCACGAATGCATTCTTCCTTTTTGTCTCCAAAGTCACAATGCTCTGACTCACCATCATGCTGGATTCTTTGGTGGAAGCAGGCACGTTCGAATATAACATTCCTTAATGGGATGAAGTGCTCATCAAACTTTCCAATCACTGTATCATAGTCGTCATCCTTCTCTCCTGCGGCAAACGTGAATGAGTTGAATATATTTTCAGCCTCTTTTCCCATCGCATAAATCAGTGTGCTGACTTGCACTTCGCCGTCCTCTGCTGCGAGTTTAGTCGCTGATCTGTACCTCATGAAGCGTTGTCTCCATTCAGGCCATTCAGACGGTTTGTCGAACTTAAAACTGTCCGGTGGAGGGAACTTTGCCATGTTAAACTGCACTTGACAATGAGTATGTCACTCTGCTATTTTTAACACTGTTTTAAACTTTCTTCTGACACCATGTCATGAACTCACACAGACACATGAGTTCTCTCTGGCTTGTCTGCCATTTACTGGGTTAATCAACAAAATAGTTACAGCTGGTCAGGCTTATATATCCCTGCCAGGCTACTGCAAGGGTGTATTAAATGAACACTAATTACATTCAGCACAGTATGCATGCAGATAGTACGCATTCAGTACATCAATATTTACATGCTGAGTGACTGGTGTAGTTATACAGAAAAGGTGATTAGAACTGTAGTTTACCTGCTGGGAGTTGTTGTTGGGTATTCACCACCACTGAGAGGTTGATGTCACCACTAAGATCAGCACCTCTTATTTTATCTGTACTTGCAAAACTGCTATTGGATGAATTGACATCTGCTAGTGGTCCAGCAGGCCTCTCTAGGAAACAGAAAGAAAATACGATGAGACAATCACTTTTCTGATCTTTGTGCATACGTTTTGTACCATCCTCCTGTATTGTGTTGTCTCATAATAATACTCACCACTCTGAGAAGTGTCTCCTGGGCTGCTATTTACTTTTACTGACATATTCAGGTTTCTTCCTTTGATGTCCGTAAGTTCGCGAGCAGAAGCAAAACTCCCACCATCAGCATGGACCGTTTGGCTCTGTGACCCTACAACAGGCCCTAGGACAAAAGATCAGCAATCATATATATATATTATAACAACAATAACTTAAGGAAGGTCAGATTAGCCCCGCTGGCCCCTGTAAGGCTCACTGCTTCTAAAAGCTGCAATCCATAACTTTCATGTCCTACTCAGGATTCGAATCCAGGTCCCCCGTTCAGGGGCCGAACTGTTTAATGTTGAGATATACTGTAATGGACAGCACATGTTGGATTTGCAAGTTATTAAGTGGTCCTGCTCAACCACGTAATCTAAAAGTCTCAATAAAAGGATTTTGGATTGCAGCTTTAAAATCTTATTGACGTATTGTTGCCTGGAACATAAGGCACCTGTCTTTTGGTTGGGCCAAACGTCGAAGCTTGAGGATGAGAAGCGCTGGGCAGGAACGCAGACTTTGGACATAAGTTGGATCGGTGGCTACATTAATTCTGTTCTGCGGTCGGGGTAAACCTCACAAATTGTATCTCTATACACGCCAAAAGCTACGTTAAACTCAGCTAGAGTAAGAGTTTTAGATAACCTAGGGTCGCTATCTTTTAAGCTAACTGAAAAGCCGCCACAATCCACAATCCTTTTCTCTGAAGAGTCTGCTGCGCAAATAAGGATCTTGATCAGATTTACGTCCTGCCCTGTTAAAGCAAGCAATGCATAGGCTTATTTATCTTATAAATAACACAAGCATGATTATTGCCAAAATCTGCTCTGCATTACATGCGATTATCTGGTTCTTGAGTGCGTCAGGAATGGCCCCAGCTGGAGATAGAAACGATGCTCCGGAAGACGGCCTGGGGACTGCAGTCCCCAGGCTCCTCCGGGGCAGGAATGCGCGGTCAGCTGCTGACGTCGTCATGACGTTGGAGGTAGATGCGGAAGTAGCAGCAATACCAGCGTCCGTCGTATTGGAGTTAGCTTCTAGCACGAGCAGTCTCTGGCTCATGCTGGACAGCGATGATTTAATGTCAGAAAAGCAAATAACAACTCACCTTTTTGCGGAGGCGCAGAGGAAGAAGCAGAGGGTTTGCTCTTCTTTGGAGGGGCAATGACGGTGTTTTCAACTGCACCTGCGGCACGCTTTTTAGCCGGGGTTTTTCCCTTCTTGCCTTTACTGGATTGCGGTTCTGGATCTTCGGCCGCAGAGCAACCCTTCTCCAGCAGAAACTGGAACAGATCTTCATGACCGAGGCCGGGTGGAGCAGATATATTATTTGCATATAAGACCTTGAGGATCCGCATTACTGGCCAGTCGGCAAAATGTTTTTGGTCTTGCCGAGTGGTACGGCGTGGTTGGGCAGCGGACACCGTACAGTTCTCCTCGGCGGTGAGAGTGTCTGGGATCTCCGACATATCACTGATTGAACCCCCTTCACTCCCCGACTCTGTGGAGGAGGATGACATGGAGAGGACTAAGGAAGGAGACACACAATACTTAAATCCACAGGACAACCCTGGACAAAATGTATGTGCAAATGCATATTTTTGGTGATTTCTTGTGTATTAGAACTGTTGGGCCTGTTTTTAAAGGAGACTTTTAAGGAGACCCATTTTCAACATTATCTTCATAATTGGTCCTAATGCCCATTATGAAAATAATGGTACAAAAAATTAATAAAACTACTCTGCCTGTGTCTCAGAGGAGGGCTGTGGACAGTTCAGAAACCCCCCAAAAAAATGGGTGAAGGCGTCCTTTAATGGTTTTAATATTTTGTGTGTATTACAAAGACATCCAACCACCTGTGTTTAGATGTTTTCTTTGTGTGGCGATGGCGTCTATACGAGGACAACGGATGCAAATGAGCTAATAGCTATATCTGGTGCAACTAATTTGTTGTATATTGTCTTATGACAAATAAACAAATACATAAATAAACAGCAATGAAAAGTTACCCATAATTCAAGCTAAATGAATAAGTATACCTTTAGTCCTCAGGTTGCTATGCTTCCACACGTGCTTCTCCTCAGGTCCTCGTACCGCCAATGAACTATGCTTCCACACGTGCTTCTCCTCAGGTCCTCGTACCTCCAATGAGACGACTTCTGTATTGAGATCCATGAACACCTCAAATGTTGGATGGTAATTTGGTCCATAGTGCCGATAATAAGGCTGCGAAGTCTGAAGACACATAGAACTGTTTTACTATTGCATTGTTCTATTACTGTAGTAGAGCTAGCAATAGTATTTTTTTATGTAATATTGTTATCATAAATAATAATAATTAGAAAAGTGCATGCCTCGGAGTGCGATTCTCCACCAGGCCCGGGTTCCCTACCCAGGGCCTGCTAATTTTTTAAGTCAGTCATAGCCCTTATACAGTAGTTTTAGTGTGTGACACTGGTACCTGAGGTTGTGCGTCATGTGGAGGACAAGGTTGTGGGTCATGTGGAGGACAGTGCAGACTGTAGACTTCATTTGGGGTGAGAGAACAGTGTGCAGAAGTGTCGATGTATTTATCCCCTTTGTTGTTGGGCTTTGCCATCACCTACAAGAACACCAAGACAAAATAGAGCTGGTTGGTCTACTCTGCACTGGATCCTGTTTGTATGGCTGGTAGTGGTACTGGGTGTTTTTTGATCTACTGTTCTATTTATTTATTTATCTATCTATGTCTTGAACATTGGTTGTATGACTGTCTTTGTTGTTGTATGTTATTACTACAGTGATTTTTATTTAGCTATAATAGAATAACACATGTGCTATCAGTTAGATACTTTACCTATGATGTAATTATTTATTCTGGGACCGCAATAGAATCGTCTTCAGACTTTGTACTATGCATGTCATGTACAATGCACCTTGGTGAATTGTATCATGAATTTATCAAATAAATCAAATCAAACACCTTGACCAGATTGACAGACAATCATAATTCAATCATAATGTCTGGTACATGGGCAAGTTTTACTGGCTATGTACGCAGGCGTTGATACCAGGGTACTTTGACTTTGCTCTTATACTAAAGTTTATCTTAAATTGTTGTCACAACTACAGACTATCTTGTCTGTCTTTTCAAAATCTGAATCCAACTAGTCCATACCCGGGGATATGCACACTCAAAGTATTTGCAGACATTGTGTTATGCACTGTCGACATGCATAGCATTTGTATTGCTGAACATCCCTAAACAAAATAGTAGTAGCAACTATTACCACCATTCAGGTGAACACATTTTTTTTTTTTTTTAGGCAGTTCGACCCCCAGTGAATGCTGCATTACCCGGGGATGTGCCCAGGCAAAGTATTTGCAGACTTTCAGTTATGTATGGGCAAGGTGTGTGTTCCTATGGGTCGATGTCTGCTTAGCTGCGACAGTTACCACACCCGAAATCTTTTACATAAAAACGCTAATAAACAGCTTACATTTGGGAAAAGGTGAAAAATATCGTGCAGAGTGTCTGCACATGGTAATGATCATTGCCCATGTGCAAGTTCAGATCAATTGCTGAACGCACTGAGGAGAAGAAGCCGATCAGACTGGAGGATAGAGGTTTGTAGAATTATAGTAAGGATAAGTTTAAATAGATTCAAAGCCTCCGAGATGCTAGTTACTTAACAGAGCATATTTTACCTCTTCAATAAGCACATTGCTTGGCAGCAGAAATACTTTCATCTCAAGTCTGTTGCTTGGTGGTCGAAGGAACAGCAGAACTTGACCATAGGTTGGTCGGAAAAGGTTGGAAAACTTAATCCACAGCCCATACAAAGACAGATGGGACACCTTTACAACCACGTGAGTCTTGGTCACTTTCAGAGGTTTTAAGAAGTCCACCCCCTCATCTGTGATGTGGGCCACAGAAAGGTCATCATCTGTGAAAGGTGTTTAACATTGTGCAGATTATTTCATATGAATCCTATCATTCTGTTGTGCGGAGGACGTGAAAATCAGTCACAACGCAAATGTGTTCTGTGTGCCGAGGGCTTGCCCACTGAGCTTTATGTAGGCTGATGGTTTTCATTTTCATTCTCACAGAAGGTATTTGAAAATGTCAGATTTTCACATCCTCCTCACTATAGGATAGGCAGGGTGTAATTTAGATATCAGCACCGAATGTGTTAAAAACAAAACAAAAAAAAGCTAAAAATTATTGATGAGAGAAAAAACTAAACATGATTGATGAAAGAAAAAACTAAAAATTATTGATAATGAGAAGAGTAGCGCCTCACCGATTGTGACCTCACAGTGCTTCAGGTGTAGCCGGCAGACAGAGTCCTGAGGACACTGGATGTCAAATAGAGGCCCTGCAGGAACCCCTCTTTTAGACTGGAGACATCTTTCATCCCATTGAACAGTCCTGTAGAGGACTTCTCCTTCCCCTGTCGTTACAAACACCAACCCTGACACACTGCACTGGAACAGCCCTGTCCTGGGGAACTTGAACCTGTGGCACAAAACAACCATTGTTTCTGATATCATCGGTTGACTTCATTATGTGTAATCATGCTACATGTTGTATCAAGTTCATTTATAATCACAGTGGAGAAATACAGTTACCTGTATTCATTGGTTGTCTGTACTTTGTGCACTGTCGGTGTAAAACTGGTCTGAAAGAGAGAAAGCAGTCAGTAAACGATCATTAACTGTCCTGCTGTTCAATCTGTCTGCTTCTATAGAGGAGCTGGTTTTACTCACAATGTGTGAATGATCAACCTCATCCAACTTCTCTGATGCCATCATTGACACATTTGGCTGGCTCGGGCCGGCAACTGGATGGTGGATTAATTATAGCTTGGATTCAGTTCAAATTAACATACATAATTACACAGTGTGACTAGCACAGACTGACTGACTAAATGTTTGACTAACAGACAAACGGACAGACCAAAATACTTCTGGTACTCTTTCACTGCATGATGAACTTGACCCAATCCGATTATTGCAGATACAGTAGGACCCCCTCAATGTACCTGGTCATCTAGAAGCAGTACTGTGTAGGACCTTGTGTCTACCAAAGCTTTTTTTCCCTTCTTTTTTTCCCTAGGTGAAAATGCAAGGTGCTTGCCTAAATTGATTGATTTATTGATTGAATACTTTATTAGTCAGAAATGTAAACAGCACGTAGTACAGTAAGACATTAAAGAACAGCTGTTTGTCATTAAGCAAATAAAACAATAATATAAGAACATATCCTCTATATAAAGGAGAAAGCTACTTCCGCCGCTGACGCCACACCCACTCCATGCATTTCAACCTCTCGCCGCTGACGCCATACCCACAGCATTGATTTCGACTAAACACAACAACTACAAATGTAATGTCACCACAACACCAGCCACAACGTGCGCGCTGAATTTACGGGTGGCGTAGGGTACTTCTCATTGCTCACCACACATTTTCCACCTCGCAACATAATTAATTGTACTCGCCACATTACGACCACACCGGATGGGGAAACACCTTCGCACCGTTTACCGTCAGCACAACCGAACGCCGACGGCCACAGCCGAAACAACACGAAGCGGCGGCCATTGAAATCAGCGGTCTTCGCTCGCAAAAGTATGCAAGGGATAATGCATGGGGAGGTATTATTGAGATCTAAAGCCCTTCCGGGCGAATAACCACCATTATCCCGCTTATTACACAGCTACTTAATAAATACATAAATACATTTACCCAAAAGTAACAACAAAACGAAGTATTTCCTTGCTTACGGCAATGAAAGTATTCCATAAGTATTGGCCTGGGCGGACAAGTGCGCCTCGGAAAACAAATGACACACTAAAAAAAAACTCGCCCCAAAACACACTCGCCCCCCATTCTATATACTGCCGATTTGCCTGTAATACCGCCGAATTTGCCCCGGGGCGACTGTGTTTTGGGGCGAGCGTTTTGCTATTTCCCCCGTTGTTGCCTCGGAAAACAAATGACAAAAAAAAAAAAACTCGCCCCAAAACACACTCGCACCCCCATTCTATATACTGCCGATTTGCCTGTAATACCGCCGGATTTGCCCCGGGGCGACTGTGTTTTGGGGCGAGCGTTTTGCTATTTCAATCGATCAAATAGAATCACTTTTCGCTTATTGCATTGTCTATTTCTCACTCATAAACATTCTTGAGAGCAACGTTTAGTTGTAAATGACATTGGTTGTTTGTTTACATGCCTGTCATGTTGGATAAAGCATACAAACAAGCAGTGCAGGTTAAATCTCCACACACACATTCAACTATGATCGTCACCCAGCCAGCAACAACAACAAAACAATATTATGGCCTACCTTTCTTTGAGGTCAACTGTGAAGAATAACATTGCAAAAATAGTTCCAATCCAGTGCGTAACACACAAACAAAAACACCAAATTTTGAGTCACGAGCGCCGCGAAGAAAAAGTTGAGGCTTTTAATGTGTGTGCGTCTGTGCGACATGTGTGTGTGTGTGTGTTGTTGTCACGTGACTCCTACTAGCCAACCAACAGCCTGGAACACAAGCAGCCTGCCTGTACGCTGCTACTGCTACACAACCAACAGCCTGGACTGCATTCAGTGTTGCCAGATTGTGCGCGACAAACAAGCCACCATCCATGTTTATTAGAGGTGTAACGATATAGTAACTGCATCAAAAAATCGTTTTGAATTTTCAACGATCTACTATATCGATATGCAAACAGTTAAATATTGTATCGTTTGACTTTATATCGTATCGAATCGTTTTGCAATGCAAATAATCGTATCGAATCGTTCTGCAATGCAAATAATCAATTATATCAATACTAAGTACTTTTAAGAAGAAAAAAGAGAAAGAGGGGTTTATATCCAGTATCCAGGTATTTATTTTTCACACAGAATTTTTGGGTAAATAAATAGTTACTATATCGATTTTAAATCATTGAATCGAATCGTATCGTTCTAAATTAACCTGTCCTGTATCGTACATGTATCGTATCGACTAAATCACTGAATCGAAACGTATCGTATCGTTCTAAATTAACCTGTATCGTTCATGTATCGTATCGACAACCAAGTATCGTGATACGTATCGAATCGTTATTAAAACGTATCGTTACACCCCTAATGTTTATGCAAAAACAACAGACAAAGACGGCGACGCGACCGAACGTGTGCGGTGTGGGGGGGGGTGGGGGGGGCGAGACGACGTAGGCCTAATAATAATAACAATAACGCTAATCTATTGGCTCACCACCATTAGCCACGACGCCTACTATGTGTGTGTGTGTGTGTGTATATGGCTATTAATATATATTCCATATATGTTATTATATAAAAATTAATTACACACTACAATTATTATTGCAATAAACTGTTAGATATCATAATATTACACATTACAATAATATCTATTATTAAGTATATTATATGTTATACTATAATAAATATTGTATTAATGATATTATATTTTATATTATTATATATTATTACATATAATAATATATTATTATATCATGTCATATGCTGTATTATAGTACACAATAACAAGTCACATATAAATGATATCTACAATACAAACATACATACTATTATGACATATCAATACATACATATTTATATATATGTTTCCATATCTATAATACCTCAGCCATAAATGAGCCAGTATTCACAATGCCTCTTTGAAAGGAACGAAACCCCACGATCCGCCTCCCATAAAAGAGCCATAATTCCCATCTCTACTGCCCACTCTGTGCTGCAGCGACACGGACACAGACACAGGGACACTGAGGGACCAACAAACGCAAAGCCCCGCGCCGCGGCTGGGAGACTCTAGTAAGAAATATAAGAAAAATGGGTATGTGTGTTTACGTGCGTGTGTGCATAATTGTAGGCAGTATATGATTGTGAAGGAACAAGTGAGAAAATTAGTCTGTACCTTCAACAGAAAGGCTGCTCTTCATTGGTCCGTGTGGTCCTGTAGATGAGAGAAGGGAAATACTTTTTTGCTTGATTATGATTCATATTATAGTTAAATATTAAACTATCTAATTAAATGAAATCATTTCAGTCATCCAAATAGTAGCTGATTTAGCTGTTTAGTTTATTTTATGAAGTTCTTTATTGCTTAATGTGCTTATTGGTGTCATATTTTTGGTCAAATGCTGTGTAATGGCCTCAGATTGTATTGTGGCTGTGTGCACCTGAAGGATGTCTTATAAAGTAGACATTACACCCACCCAGCAAAAAGATTCATGCGTTTGTCTTAATTACCTGGCTGCTAAAAAGAAGGATTTCATTCCTTGAGTTGTGGCTAAGTGTTGAGGATCTCTTGTTTTTTGAGAAGTTTAAGGAACTGAGATCCTCTATTAGTCATTGTATCAATAAGTTCAGTACAAGCTTCTTCCGGCTTCATCAGTTGGTTATAAACTCTTTCATCAATAATTCTGGCAGAATGTGCATGCTGTAGAATGTGGAGATCTGAGCGGAGCCACCTGACAAGTGTCACCTTGTTGGCGACCAATATGTCCACAGACGAGCCCTATAGAAATGAGTTGCAGGCATGTTTTTTTTCCAATATTTATCAAATGTAAGAATACACCTCATTTTGTGTTGCTATTTGCAGGTAAACCTAGTATCTACCTGAGTGGATGCCATGGTCTTCTCTGGAAGAGGCACTGATAAGCAAAGAAGGAATTTACTCTTTACTTAATGGAAGGAGGAGTTGTGATTATGAGTGATATACGTGTACTGATAAGCTTGTACTAGGGCTGGGCAATTAACTGAAAATATATCGAAACCGATATTTACCAATAACAGACTTAATCTTGCTCGAGTAGGTTAGTTGAATAATTGAGAAGCAGTTTTTTTTTTTATATATTTGTTTTTATTTCTTATAGCAACAAATCGACTAGAACGTTTTTGACTAAATCGATTAGTCTTAACCATTTAACCCTGTATTATATTTTGCTGTACAATAGTGGCGTCCTTTTTTTTTACTTTAAAAAAAATAATCGTTCATTGTCTCCACCAGGCCGAAAGGCATGGCGAGAGAATGTTTTGCCTCCTGTCCGTCCGTCCGTGTGTGTTTGTCTCCGGCACCATTGGCTTGATCACAACGAAACTGTGCACATACACTCCCTGGATGCCAGAGCAGAACCTCTGCCCCAAATCTTTCACATGGGCCTGTTATAGCGCCACCAGGAGGCTGCTTTTTCCAAAACAGTTTTTTTGACAGTACTCCTACAGATTTTGTCCAAACATCACGCAAATCAGTACACAGTATCTGTATAGTCATTAAATAGATGTTTCGAAACCAGCATAGACCCGCTAAAAGCCCCTGAACTAGCCCAGTGATAAGATAATTAACCCAACATTTATTCGGATGATCTTTGAGAGCCGTAGAAAGAGCAGGAACATCCACAGGCGTAGATGGATGCAAATAATTTATTTGACCGGTTTTGACACAGACCGTGGGTGGCTGTCTGCGCACCAGCTGCAAATATGAATATATTTACAATTATTATATGTATATACACTCTCATTGAAATGTATACTTATTGACGTATTGTTGCCTGGAACATAAGTCTTTTGGTTGGGCCAAACGCCGAAGCTTGAGGACGAGAAGCGCTGGACAGGAACGCAGACTTTGGACATAAGTTGGATCGGTGGCTAAACTAATTCTGTTCTGCGGTCGGGGTAAACCTCACAAATAGTATCTCTATACACGCCAAAAGCTACGTTAAACTCAGCTAGAGTAAGAGTTTTAGATAACCTAGGGTCGCTATCTTTTAAGATAACCGAAAAGTCGTCCTGCCATGTTAAAGCAAGCAATGCATAGGCTTATTTATCTTATAAATAACTCAAGCATGATTATTGCCAAGATCAGCGCTGCATTACATGCGATTATCTGGTTCCTGAGTGCGTCAGGAATGGCCCCTGCTGGAGATAGAAACGATGCTCCGGAAGACGGCGCGGGGACTGCAGTCCCCAAGCTCCTCCGGGGCAGGAATGCGCGGTAAACTGCTGATGTTGTCATGACGTTGGAGGTAGATGCGGAAGTACCAGCGATTCCGTCTTATTGGAGTTAGCTTCTAGCACGAGCAGTCTCTGGGTCATGCTGGACAGCGATGATTTAATATCAGAAAGGCAAATAACAACTCACCTTTTTGCGGAGCTCCACCTGCAGCACGCTTTTTAGCCGGGGTTTTCCCCTTCTTGCCTTTACTGGATTGTGGTTCTGGATCTTCGGCCGCAGAGCAACCCTTCTCCAGCAGAAACTGGAACAGATCTTCATGACCGAGGCCGGGTGGAGCAGATATATTATTTGCATATAAGACCTCGAGGATCCGCACTACTGGCCAGTCGCCAAAATGTTTTTGGTCTAGCCGAGTGGTACGACGCGGTTGGGCAGCGGACACCGTACAGTTCTCCTCGGCGGAGGGAAGCGGACCGGTCCAAGTGTCTGGGATCTCCGACACATCATTGATTGAATCCCCTTCACTCCCCGACTCTGTGGAGGAGGATGACATGGAGGAGACACACAATACTTAAATCCACAGGACAACCCTGGACAAAATGTATGTGCAAATGCATATTTTTTGTGATTTCCTGTGTATTAGAACTGTTGGGCCTGTCTTTAAAGGAGACTTTTAAGGAGACCCATTTTCAACATATCTTCATAATTGGTCCTTACTAATGCTCATGATAAAACAATAATGGTAAAAAAAAAGAAAGACAACTACTCTGCCTGCGTCTCAGAGAAGGGATGTGGACAGTTAAGTACCGCCAGTGACATCCTTGTTAGGCATGTTTTTTAGTTTTTTTTTTCAAACAGGATTTCAGGATTTGTATTAATGCGAGAACACTGGTTTCAATTATAGCATGCTAATTTTCCAGGAATAGAAAGCCTGCAGTTTCTATTAGCTTGGGTTCCCCATCAATGATGTCACTGGCAGGCAGGTTTCTGAACTGTCCACAGCCCAGAGTAGACAAAAATGTTACCATATTATAATGAGCATTAGTGAGGACCAATTATATGAAGGTTGAAAATGGGAGATGTAGGCCTGGACCACTGGCGTAGCGGTCCACACCTAGGCTCAATGTAACCTGACAGCGCGTCGCGGGTTAGAGTCCCGATCCCAGCGGCCTTTGCTGTGTGTCACTCCCCATCTCTCTCCCCATTTCCTGTCGGCCTACTGTCCTATCAATAAAGGCATAAAAGCCCACCCCCCAGAGAAAATGGGTGAAGTCGTCCTTTAATGTTTTTAATATTTTGTGTGTATTACAAAGACATCCAACCAGCTGTGTTTAGATGTTTTGTTTGTGTGGCGATGGCGTCTATACGAGGACAACAGATGCAAATGAGCTAATAGCTATATCTGGTGCAACTAATTTGTTGTACTGTATATTGTCTTATGACAAATAAACGAATACATCAATAAACAGCAATGAAAAGTTACCCATAATTCAAGCTAAATGAATAAGTATACCTTTAGTCCTCAGGTTGCTATGCTTCCACACGTGCTTCTCCTCAGGTCCTCGTACCGCCAATGAACTATGCTTCCACACGTGCTTCTCCTCAGGTCCTCGTACCTCCAATGAGACGACTTCTGTTTTGAGATCCATGAACACCTCAAATGTTGGATGGTAATTTGGTCCATATTGCCGACGATAAGGCTGCGAAGCCTGAAGACACATAGAACTGTTTTACTATTGCATTGTTCTATTACTGTAGTAGAGCTAGCAAAAGTAGTTTTTTATGTAATATTGTTATCATAAATAATCATAACTAGAAAAGTGCATGCCTCGAAGTGCGGTTCTCCACCAGGCCCGGGTTCCCTACCCAGGGCCTGCACATTTTTGAAGTCAGTCATAGCCATTATACAGTAGTTTTAGTGTGTGACACTGGTACCTGAGGTTGTGCGTCATGTGGAGGACAGTGCAGACTGTAGACTTCATTTGGGGTGAGAGAACAGTCTGCAGGAGTGTCGATGTATTCATCCCCTTTGTTGTTGGGCTTTGCCATCACCTACAAGAACACCAAGACAAAATAGAGTTGGTTGGTCTACTCTGCACTGGATCCTGTTTGTATGGCTGGTAGTGGTACTGGGTGTTTTTTGATCTACTGTTCTATTTATTTATTTATTTATCTATCTATCTCTTGAACATTGGTTTTATGACTGTCTTTGTTGTTGAATGTTATTACTACAGTGATTTTTATTTAGCTATAATAGAATAGCACATGTCCTATGAGTTAGATACTTTATCAATTATAATGTCTGGTACATGGGCAACTTTTACTGGCTATGTACGTACGCAGGCGTTGATACAGGGTACTTTGACTTTGCTCTGTATTGTCCTTCTACTAAAGTTTATCTGAAATTGTTGTCACAACTACAGAGTATCTTGTCTGTCTTTTCAAAATCTGAATCCATTTAATGAATTAGTACAACTAAGTAAAATATTGTGCATGCACATGGTAATGATCATTGCCCATGTGCAAGATCAGATCAATTGCTGAACGCACTGAGGAGAAGAAGCCGATCAGACAGGAGGATAGAGGTTTGTAGAATTATAGTAAGGATAACTTTAAATAGATTCAAAGCCTCCGAGATCCTAGTTACTTAACAGAGCATATTTTACCTCTTCAAGAACCACATTGCTTGGCAGCAGAAATACTTTCATCTCAAGTATGTTGCTTGGTGGTCGACGGAACAGCAGAACTTGACCATAGGTTGGTTTAGGTTTAAATAGGTAGGAAGTCCACAGCCCAAACGAAGACAGATGGGGCACCTTTACAACCACGTGAGTCTTGGTCACTTTCAGAGGTTTTAAGAAGTCCACCCCCTCATCTGTGATGTGGGCCACAGAAAGGTCATCATCTGTGAAAGGTGTTTAACATTGTGCAGATTATTTAAAAAGAATCCTATCATTCTGTTGTGCGGAGGACGTGAAAATCTGTGTGCCGTGGGCTTGCCCACTGAGCTGTATGTAGGCTGATGGTTTTCATTTTCATTCTCACAGAAGGTATTTGAAAATGTCTGATTTTCACATCCTCCTCACTCCTAATTTAAATATCAGCAACGTTCCCTTTTTTTTTAGTGGTGCCAACCACTCACAAGGACTGACTTTGTGTGTGCGTCTGTCCGTCTGTCCGTATGTTTGAGCATGGCCTCAACAGCTGCAGCTGATTGCAACGCAAAGGTGCAACCAGTTACACTAATTAAACACAAACTGGAGTGAAGGCACCACTCACTTAAAGGGTTAGTTCAGATTTTTTGAGTATTTTCTGTAGGAAATACTTACCATTAACACATTGAATGCCAGTCGCGTAGATACGCGAACCTATTTAAAGCCGCAGCGTGCCAGTCGCGTAGATCTACGCGAACCGCCGATTCCCATTGATATTGCCCCAGGTGCACTTTCCGAATTTTTTTGATCCATTTCCGTTTCCGGTTTCCGGTCGGAAACGGAATTATTCGGGTTCCGGTTTTTTCGATCGTATCCGCTTCCTGTCTGGGATCCTGTTTAAAACTCGATTTTCTCGGTTGTTGTTTTTCTCCTCGCTGATCACTGTTTACCGTTGATCTGCTCTATCTTCAAGATGGCGGCACGGATTTGGAAACTGTTTTCGCTGGCCGTTTCTCACAGATCCGCTGTGCGTTTAGAACCAAATGAACGCGCACTTTTAACTTATTTAGCGAGGTCTGTGGCGACATGAAAAAAACAAAAAAACAACAATAAAACGCTGGCACTGGTGAGTACATTATGAGATTAAACTCTGGCATGGAATGTGTTAATGTATGGTACTAATGTTTGTGTCCAGAATCACTGCGCCGCGGCAGCCTACTGACGCACAAAATATATGACACAAAAAATAGTACCATGTGACAGAGGGGTCGAAATTGAACGAAACCTGCTCTATATGGTAGAAATAGGTCAACAATACAGATGACGCTAGTTTTTTTTATTAATCTATTTTTAATGAGCGGCCACCACCAAATCTACTAATCTACCGGAACTACTTCATATTCATCATAACCGGACCATAACTCTGACCACGGGACTCGGGCAATCAATTAATACCTTTGCAACCACTACATTAATTATTTCCTACAGAAAATACTAAAAAAATCTGAACTAACCCTTTAACACTGGGTGTGATTTTTAAATCATAGACTCCATTTTATGGTAAACAAAACTTCAAAAAAGAAAAATAGATTATCTCTTTAACAACATGCCTCAACCATCAAATACAACATCCCACATTGGATTACAACATATTGTTGTCATAATATTATTGCATCATATTATTGTCTGTTTCACAGTGTCACTTTGAACTTTGAAAAGAAAAAAGAAAAAACTAGAAAAATTATTGATGAAAGAAAAAACAAAAAATGATTGATAATGATTAGACAATGAGAAGAGCAGTCTCACCGAGTGTGACCTCACAGTGCTTCAGGTGGAGCCGGCAGACAGACTCCTGAGGACACTGGATGTCAAACAGAGGCCCTGCAGGAACCCCTCTTTTAGACTGGAGACATCTTTCATCCCATTGAACAGTCCTGTAGAGGACTTCTCCTCCCCTTGTCGTTACAAAGACCAACCCTGACACACTGCACTGGAACAGCCCTGTCCCGGGGAACTTGAACCTGTGACACAAAACAACCATTGTTTCTGATATCATCTGTTGACTTCATTATGTGTAATCATGCTACATGTTGTATCAAGTTAATGTATAATCACAGTGGAGAAATACAGTTACCTGTATTCATTGGTTGTCTGTACTTTGTGCACTGTCGGTGTAAAACTGGTCTGAAAGAGAGAAAGCAGTCAGTAAACAATCATTAACTGTCCTGCTGTTCAATCTGTCTGATTATTCTATAGAGGAGCTGGTTTTACTCACAATGTCCATGTTTGAATCGTCGATCTCATGCAACTTCTCTGATGCCATCATGGACACATTTGGCTGACTCGGGCCGGCAACTGGATGGTGGATTAATTATTGCTTGGATTCAGTTCAAATGAACATACATAATTACACAGTGTGACTAGCACAGACTGACTGACTAAATGTTTGACTAACAGCCAAACGGACAGACCAAAATACTGGTACTCTTTCACTGCATGAGGAACTTGACCCAATCCGATTACTGCAGATACAGTAGGACCCCCTCAATGTACCTGGTCATCTAGAAGCAGTACTGTGTAGGACCTTGTGTCTACCAAAGCTTTTTTTCCCTTCTTTTTTTCCCTAGGTGAAGATGCAAGGTGCTTGCCTAAATTGATTTATTTATTGATTGAATACTTTATTAGTCAGAAATGTAAACAGCACGCAGTACAGTAAGACATTAAAGAACAGCTGTTTGTCTTTAAGCAAATAGAACAATAATATAAGAACATATAAGAAAAATGTGTGTGTGTGTTTACGTGCGCGCGTGCCTAATTGTAGGCAGTATCTGTAGGTAGTATATTATTGTGAAGGATCTGTACCTTCAACAGAAAGGCTGCTCTTCATTGGTTCGTGTGGTCCTGTAGATGACAGAAGTGAAAGACTTAATTGCATTATTATGATTCATATTATAGTTAAATATTAAACTATCTAATTACATGAAATAATTTCAGTCATCATAATAGTAGCTGATTTTGTTAAGTTATTTGTTGCTTATTGTGCTCACGTGTCATATTTTTGGTCAAATGCTGTGTAATGGCTTCAGATTGTATTGTGGCTGTGTGCACTTGAAGGATGTCCTATAAAGTAGACATTACACCCACCCAGCAAAAAGATTCATGCTTTTATCTTAATTACCTGGCTGCTGAAAAGAATAATTCCATTCCTTGAGTTGTGGATAAATGTCGAGGATCTGTTGTTTTTTGAGAAGTTTAAGGAACTGAGATGAAGTTCCCTCTCCTTTACCAATCATTGTGTCAATAAGTTGAATACAAGCATCTTCTGGCAGTGCTGTATTCTCCAGTTTTCTATAAACTCTTGCATCAATAATTCCATCAGAATATGCATGCCGTACAATGTGGCGATCTGAGCTGAGACACTTGACAAGTGTCACCTTGTAGCCGACCAATATCTTTACAGGTGAGCACTATAGAAATGAATAGCAGGTATTATTTTTTTCCAATATTTATCAAATGTAACAATACACCTTATTTTGTGTTGCTATTTGCCAGTAAACCTAGAGTATCTACCTGAGTGGATGCCATGGTCTTCTCTGGAAGAGGCACTGACATAACCTGATAACGCCGCCAGATCCAAGAAGCTTGAACCTTGTTACTCAATACCGCCCCCATCTGGCAGAGTCAGGTTAGCACTGACAAGCAAAGAAGGAATTTACTCTTTACTTAATGGAAGGAGGAGTTGTGATTATGAGTGAAGTATACTTGTGCTGATGAGCTTGTACTAGGGCTGGGCAATTAACTGAAAATATATCTAAACCGATATGTATAACCAATAACAGACTTAATCTTGCTCGAGTAGGTTAGTTGAATAATTGAGAAGCAGTTTTTATTTTTATATATTTGTTTTTATTTCTTATCGCAACGACTCGACCAGAACGTTTTTGACTAAATCGTTTAGTCTGATTAATGATTTAACCATGTATTATATTTTGTTGTACAATAGTGGCGTCCATTTTTTTTACTTTGTCTATTTATTTTAAATAATCGTTCATTAATCTTAAAATCGAGGCAAACAAAATAAACGTGATATTGATTTAAAGTCATATTGCTCAGCCCCAGCTTGTACTTTGTTCCTTCACAATCATATACTGTGTATAAACGGTAAATATTGAACTAGATTGCTCATCCCTAGCTTGTACTGTATATTCATTCATGCATTCATGCATGCCTGCAGATAGTATGCATGCAGATAGTATGCATACATCAATATTTACATTACATGCATGCACAAAGGTGATTGGTACTGTAGTTTACCTGCTGGGGGAGTTGTTGGGTATTCAGCTCCACTGAGAGGTTTATGTCACCACTAACATCAATGTCACCGCTAACATCAACACCTCTTATTTTATCTGCACTTGCAAAACTGGGATAATGGGATGAGACAATCACTTTATGCATTCATTTTGCTCCATACTCCTGTATTATGTTGTCTCATAATAATACTCACCACTCTGAGAAGTTACTCCTGGGCTGCCAGTTACTTTTACTGACATATCCAGGTTCTTTCCGCCGCCGCGAATAGAAGCAAAACTCCCATGGACCGTTTGGCTCCGTGACCCTACAAAGGACTAAAGATCAGAGGTTTACGTCACCACTAAGATCAACACCTCTTATTTTATCTGCATTGCAAACTGCTAGTTGTCCAGCAGGCCTCCCTATGAAACAGAAAGAAAATGGGATGAGACAATCACTTTTCTGATCTTGTGCATTAATTTTGTACCATCCAGTCCTCCTGTATTGTGTTAACTAGAAGTTCGGCCCGCTGCCCAGGCCTCACATCTAGCGTGACGTACCGCCCACGTAGCACAGATCGGCCAGAGACACCCTCCAAGTAAATGATGTACACGCTCATCGTTGTAATATTAGGGGAGTGTGCATTACATAGCCGGTCTCTCCCTCCCTCCCTGTTCTCCGTGACGTGATGTTTAGTTTGTGTAAGAAAGTAGTGCTTCTCAAGTCAACGTGTTGTTCGTAGCATGAGTTTTAGTGAACACAACAGTGGATGTATGAGCGGCCAGCACTATAGGGGTGTGCATCGTGGCTTGACGACACACACACACACACACACACACACACACACACACACACACACACACACACACACACACACACACACACACTCGGGTGGTGTGCTGTAATGTGACATCCCATCGCAATCCTAAATTGAATGGGCGCAATTTTACAGCGCGAGGCCGGCCCGAAGGGCGACATGTTGATATAGTAATAATGAATTATTTTCGAGCGCCCACTTGGTAGCACGTATCAGTGGTGTACCGTCGTGTGGGCCAGTGGGGCCATGGCTCGGTCAGTAAAGACCCTGTGGCGCGTCTGATATGTGGCATAGAGGGGCGGATTTTAAATCTCCAGAGAAAACATCTGTGGGCTACCATTGGTTCAGCGATCTGTGCGCCCGCCCTGCGCCCCTCCCCCAATGTGCAGTATTTAGAGCCCTGACACTGCTTCTTAAAGCTGCAATCCATAACTTTCATGTCCTACTCAGGATTCTAACCCGGGTCCCCCGTGCAGGGGCCAAACTGTTTACTGTTGAGATATAATGGACAGCACATGTTGGATTTGCAAGTTATTAAGTTATAGTTACAGTACCTCTTGTCAATCAGTAGTGGTCCTACTGAAACCACATAATAAATGTCTCAATAAAAGAGCAGGGAGACCAAATCCAACCACTGCTGTTGTTATTTAGAGCCTATTGTATTAGCGTAGTCTACAGATTGGCAGTGGTGTAAAGTAACTAAGTACATTTACTCAAGTACTGTACTTACGTACACATTTTAGGTATTTTTACTTTACTGGAATATGCAGTTTTCTTTTTTTCCTCTTTAATTTTTATCCCACGATTTTGTAACCCTATTTTTTACACAGTGCCAATTGTCTATGTAATCCTGGGCACTACCTTCCCTCTGCCAACCTAGGGAGGCCAGGGCCGAGCTCATGCCTCCTTCAATGCATGAGAGCCAACTGATCTTCTTGTCACCTGACAGGGGAGAGTTTCCCTGGTTGGACGTAGCGCATAGAAGGAACACGTTATTCCAACCAGTTCCCTTCCCCTCCATCAGGCGCCCCGGCTGACCAGGGGGAGGCAGTATAGTGACCAGGATTACTGCATGTTTTTGTGAGGGTATCTACCCTAGGAGACACGGGAGAACATGCAAACTCCACACAGAAAGGCCCTTTCGCCAACCCCACCTAGGGTATGGGCACTGATGACGCGGAGGAGAGAACACGCCCCCAGCGCCCATAGCCGTGAGGCGACAGCGCTACCGACTGCGCCACCGTGCCCCCTTTGGAATATTTCCAGTTTTCAGTACTTTTACTCCACTACATCTCAGAGGCACATATTGTACTTTTACTCCACTACAATTATTTGCAAACTTTAGTTACTTTGTAGTTTTTGATTACTATTACAAAACATACATTAACCACTTCAGCCCTACAGTATATATATTTTAGCCATTTGAAAATAGCCGATCTACAAGCTCACAATGAGCTTGTAGATCTGCTATTTCAAAAGATTATTTTTGAAAACTTGTGAAATGTGGGACATTCTGCATAACAAGTACGTTTTGATGCCAATACTTTTGTACTTTTAATCAAGTACATTTAGGATTCAGGACTTTTACTTGTAACAGAGTTTTTATGTCTTTCCTTCGTAATGTACTTACATATGGGATAACATCGCCCCCTAGCGATGCACAGAGCACAATACATGGACTCCCGTTGCAATCTTATTGGATAGGGTCCTGTGACGCAAATCCGGTTTACCGGCCGGGGTATAAAACCCCCCGCGTCACTGGGGTACGCCCTCTGAAAACTTCACCTCTGCCTTGCCAAAAGCGCACAGAAGGGGTTTTCGGTACATTACTTACGGAAATAATAAAACTGGGGTTACATACGTAACCCCTATTTTTATGTCTTTCCTTTGTAATGTACTTACATATGGGACACATGCACGCCCCCTGGGGAGCCACACGCCCTTGACCCTACCCACCGCGCGCCCTTGGCCCCAGGACCCGCCCCTCAGGCGAGACCTCGGCCTCATGGGCGCCCCCGGCCCACTGGGCCAGGATGCGGAAAGGTTCCAGAAGGAAAAAGGTCCTGACAGACCACACAGTCTGTCTCATGCAACTAAGGACAGACCCCAGTCTTCCATGTTGACATGATCACCAGGACCTCCTCGCCCCCGGACCTAGCCTAGTCGGTCCAGGGGAGGCTTAAGAGGAAGAACAAGCAGGAAGAAAAGCCTGTATTTTCGTTTATGTACACAAATCTTCCAGCCCACACCGTCACAGGCAAACGTGCTTACACTTACAAAGGACTTTCAAAAACGGCCCCTGGACACACTGCGCCTTAAGACATGGCGGGCGCATGGGATAGGCCTAACTTCTTCATACCACCAGCACGCAACATCCCACAGAAAACATTCTTTATCACGTTATACAATAAAACAACATATAACGTTATTAATATAATAGATTACATCATTAATACGAAATGTATTATATTATAATATATCATATACATTATAATACATATTATTATAATATATCACATTATAATATAACATTTTATTACAATACTTAATATAATATATCTCTGCAACCAACTAACTCCACAACGCTCATTTTTCAGGAAATGAAAAAACAAAATATAAGTTTTTCAGGAAATGAAGAAATCATAGTATAATTTTTTTTTTAAAGCAACAAATCATCAAAGTTGGTATAGTGACTTTATATATTGTCAGATACTTGCATGTGTCATATATTATCACCACTTTACCCAAATCCAGCTCAAGTGGAGTTAGGAGTTTTGTCCAAACAAAGTTAGGTGGAGTTAGGTGTCTGAACAGCTGACAATAGCTCCAATCGCTGCTGAGGGAGAGGTTTCAAATGGGGCTAAATTCCTAAAAGCTAACAATGGATCTCCAAGCTCACAATGCATCACAACGTGTGAATTAAGGCCCTGATGCTTCATGACACTTATTATATAGGCCTACAATAATAAAGAGGACATTAAATATTACACAGAGTTGGAGTTCCTGTTTCTAAAATGTTGTTGATATTTAGTATGAGTTATTGGTTGATATATTGATTCTTGTACCACACCTCCTCAAGTCCATCTGTGCTTATTACCAACATGTTTTACTGTACCAATTCTTAATAGTTAAATATTGAAATAGAATCCCAATCAATTGTAATGTAAACATTACAAATGTAATAACACATTCTAAACAACTTCTTATCAGACGTACAGGGACTGACTACTGCACTGTCACCCGTCTACACATGACATCTTATGTCATACGTCCTTGTTACCGAATGTTCTCCTATTTTTGCCATGTATTTCTCTATTTTCGAGAATGCCTGTCTATTTTGTCCTGTTATGGAATGCCCTGAATAGGAACGCTAGGATTCATGTGGTTAAAAGAGTCAGGAAAGGGCCTCTCTGTGTGGCGTTTGTTCTCCCCATGTCTCCTAGGGTAGGTACCCTCACAAAAACATGCAGTAATCCTGGTCACTAATACTGCCTCCCCCTGGCCAGCCTGATGGAGGGGAAAGGAACTGGTTGGAATACAAAATCGTGGAAAAAAAAAATGTGAGTCAGAAAAGAGAACATTTGGCTTACCTTAAAGCTTGTGGTCCACAAAGAGAGAACGAGGCAAAGAGAAAAGCGAATGTGCTGGTGGGAGGATGTGCAGATGTGCGTGTTGTGCACATGATGAGGTAAGAGATATGGCAGAAAATTTGAATATGGAAATAAAGACGACAGCAGCCTACAGCCCATGGAGCAATGGACCTTTAGAGCGTCACAACCAAACACTTACTGAGGTCATACAGAAAGTAAAGGCAAGCAACGGTTGTGACTGGAGCATTGCAATGGACTGGGCTCTAATGGCAAAGAACACTATGCAAAGTGTCCATGGTCCATGGATACAGTCCTCATCAGCTAGTGTTTGGTCAGAATCCCAATCTGCCCTCTGTACTAACTGATAAACCCCCAGCTTTAGAGGGAACTACAAAAAGTGAATGGGTTGCAAGACATATCACTGCTTTGCATGCAGCAAAAAGGGCTTTTACAGAAGCAGAATGTTCAGAAAGAATATGTAGGGCTCTGCGGAAACAAACACGTCACACTGATGAAAAATATGAAAGTGGAGATCGAGTATATTACAAGAGAGTGGATTGTCCTGAGTGGAAAGGACCAGGAGTTGTCATCGGTCAAGACGGTGCAGTGATTTTTGTCAGACATGGAGGAACATGCGTTAGAGTGCATCGGCTCAGACTGAGGAAAGTGAACGCAGAAAATGACACAAACATTGAGCAAGGACAGGACATAGCTGACAATGACATGGAGGTCATTGAAAACAGCATACCTGTGGTGCAACAGGGACTGAGACAAATGGAGACAACAACACAAATGGATGATAGCGTGCAAAATGAAACGGGACACACAACTGACAATACAGATACACATCATGGTCGCCCACATGGGCTTCTTCATAAACTGATAGGTAAATCTATGCAAATATTTTGGAAAGTGAAAAGATGAGAAGGACCTTGCCAAATCAAGTAGCTAATCAGCTAGCTGGAGAGTGACCTAGCTTAAAGTTACATTTAGTGTAACAGAGCCTGTCCAGAAGCCTGGTTTGGACCCTGATGACTTTGCTAACTACCGGCCAATCTCCAACCTTCCTTTCCTCAGCAAGACCCTGGAAAGAACAGTAGCTGCACAGCTCCATCAGCACATGTCCAACCATTAACTCTTTGAATAATACAGTTGCTGCAGGGTAAATGTTATTTTCTGTGTACACATACTGTAACTGAACTTCAGTTGATTTCAGTTATGGCAAACAATACTCGCACACACACACACACACACACACACACACACACACACACACACACACACACACACACACACACACACAGAGCAACTGCGACTCAAGGGGCACAGCGTTCATTTGGCAGGCAGAGAATAATATTTCCTCAAATTCCTCAAGACGGTTGCAGGTTGTCTTATAGTGCCAGGTCACGTGGTATCTTAAGCATCCTTTGCAGGAGCAGCAGCAGGCAGGGTTCAGTGTTGCCATGTCGCTTTTTTATAAGCATCTTTGGGCTTCTTTTTCTGTAAAGTTGCTTGTAAATATTGGTAGTTGTGGGGTTGCCGTTTTTTTGGCTCGTTTGTTTCTAAAGTGTAGTTGCTTATTTGGACTCGTTTCCTAATGTTGTTTTAACCGGTGATTCTCAAACATTTCCATGTCAAGGACCCACCAAATGAATATGTATTTGTCTGTAAACCCCCCCCATCTGAAAATATTGTATGCCACTGTGCCAGGGACCCCATACAAGATTTGTGTTGTTAAAATGTTTCAAAATAAATGTGCTTGTCGATTGGCTATTTTCAAATAGCCAATATGTTTAAAGAGTGAAAGACTCCCTTCTTTTGGGCTTGTTCCTCTCTCACAATCTGGCAACACAGGCAGGGTCGTATTGGTTGGGTTTGTGGCGTGTCTCCACTGGACTATAATATTATGCACATGGATCCTCGCAACTATACAGCCTTTAATCGCAGGGAGCTTTAATTGCGTCTAATCTTTCTACCCCTGCAACTGCTCTCCGCAATCGCAGGTATGTCTGTAAATATAAACAAAAAATACAACAAAAATAAAACATGATTTCGCCATGATCACTGCAGCCAAAGAAGTGACAGTGTAGCGATGCTGCAGCTGCAGTCATAGGAAGCAGCGGACGGAGGAGTAACGCATTAGGTAGCCTGTGTTAACAACATGATGCTGTCATGATGAGTCGCTACAGTGGCGTTTACCATGAAACAAAGCAGTGTGGTTTATGAGTATGTTGATGAGTGTTGAACAAAGGCTTCGGTGTGGGTGCTGCAGCAGCTGATGTGATGATAATGATGATAATCATCAGCTGCTGCCATACCAGTCAAAGTGAACTTCCTTTTTGCAGGGACGCTCATGCCTTCAGGGCATGCACATTATCGTCGTGCAGCCTGCAGGTGAACCGTGCAAAGGAAAGGAGGCGGCGACGTTTTGACTTTGATGTAAAAGTAGCTTATACTGATAATCGACATTGATCTCCTCTTGGCCATGGACATGCAAATGAGCGGACCACAATATTACCAGAAACACATATAGCCATACATGACCAGTACAGGTCTGTAAACTCAGAGTGTGCACTACACATGTAACCATTTAATTGGTTACATTTGTACACTCTCAGTTATGGTGGTCTAGAGTTGTTGTGGTGGTCCTTGAAACCACTGTACTGGTCCATTCTTAATGTGCCATACACATAGTGTCATAGTAAATCAGTGTCATACATATATTCTGAAGAAAACCTGGAGACTGATGGTAATGGGGTCTTGTGATCAAAATAAGAACATTATGTTATGTAAAAACAAAATCTAGAAGTTGCCACTGACATGGACAAGTCTTACCGCGGAAACATTAAGTCTGTGTATGGACATATAGTGCAGCGGATAAAAGCAATATTTTGGGAGAATCGTTCACTTGGTGATACAAGCGTGAAACTTGGTACAGATCATCTTTAGAGGTCATTTATCGATTTTTTTAATCGAGCCACTTGAAAATCAAAGATGGCGGCCATTTTTCAAGATGGCCGACATCTTAGTGGGCAGTTAAGTGATATGATGGTTTATTTGGTGATACAAGCATGAAAATTGGCATGAGCAGTCTCTGTGGGTCACTTGACAATAGGCCACCCACAGCTACTTGAAATTTCAAGATGGCGGCCATTTTTCAAGATGGCCAACACTTTAGTGGAGCAATTAAGTTATATAATGGTTTATTTGGTGATACAAGCATGAACATTGGCATGATCAGTCTCTGTGGGTCACTTGACAATAGGCCACCCACAGCTACTTGAAATTTCAAGATGGCGGCCATTTTTCAAGATGGCCAACACTTTAGTGGAGCAATTAAGTTATATAATGGTTTATTTGGTGATACAAACATTACATTTGGCATGAGCAGTCTCTAAGGGTTGCTTGACAAGAAAACACTCCCAGCCACTTTACATTTCTATTTTCAAGATGGCCACCCCCTGGATCCTCAAAAGATACATTTTCTCATAGAAATGTATGTTTTTTTTTCATTAAGGACGATTATTATTATTATGCTAAAGAACAACTTTTAACACATCACAATATAGTTGTGTTGATTTGTTGATCATAGATAGATTAGATAAGAGTGAATATCTGCACTACCAGGGCACACTGGTGATATATCACTGGGGTTCAATGTCAGCTAATTGAAAGTTGGTATCCCAAATGCTGTCTAATTTACCCCAAAACAGTTAGATAGCCGCACCTGAATTGACAGGTTGTGCCAGCACGGGAGAGCCGAGCCAAGGTTAATGGGGTTTTAGTTAACCGGATGGTGTACAGATCGCTCAGGATTTAAATGGCATTGGATGAACGATCGAACTAAGTGTAGGGTTAAGGCACGAACTTAGTTGTATCCCATACATCAAAGTGCTTGGTAAAAGGTGGTAAAAGGATAAACCCTCGGCCTCTGCCTATGCTGCAGACATGGCAGAAGCCATCATAACAGTTGTGAAAACTAACTGGGACAGATGTTTAATTTGTCAGCAGGTCACCAAGGAAAAACTCATTCAGCCGAGTTTATTCAACAGAGAGCACGATCGTACTGGTTATGATACCATTGCAAGAAATGTTCCATTATTTCATAAGATCAATGCTCTGCCTATCTTACTTAGTCCAACCCGACTAGATGAAGGTGATGGCATAGAAAGCACATCGACAAGAAACAGAGCAAAATATAATTCAAGCTGTAAACTTAGGTTCAACAACACAGAGCTGGAAAGGACCCAAAAGAGAGCATCTACATCTGCTGAAGACACTGAAGATACCAAAGATATCCATGTCAAGAGGCCAAGAAGATCTAATGTATGACCGGTCCAGCGATGTCACAACTGTGAACGAGGCCAGGCTTGATCTCTTTGCCAGAAAGCAAAGACAATATGACTTGATCCCACCAACTCAAGCAGCACTCAAAGAGCATGCCAAACATGCTTCTTATGAGGCTGGATACGTGTGGGGACAGGCATTGAAGCGACATCCACAAATGCCGAGCCCATCTGACTGGGGATGGGTGGAACAGGACGAGAAGTGGAAAGTCTTCTGGACTCCACTTCCACCTATTGCGGAGAGTTGTTGGGAGTTGACCAAATGTGGGTGCTCCAAGGCATGTACTGGAAGGTGTAACTGCTTCAGATATGGACTCAGTTTCACATGCCTATGTAGTTGCCCCTGCTAGAACCTATTTGCATGTTTATTTTGCCAGAGTTATTCCCTGTTGTCCTCTGTGTTTTCAAGTGGAGGCCTATGGCTCGGCTTCCCCTCGTCACATCGACGCATCATGTTTTACTTTTTATCTAGTCTATTACTGTGTAATTTTCAGTTGTTACTTTGTAACATTGCTTCCACTGCCTTCCACTGCCATATCTAACAGTGAAGCACATTTTCAGTTTAGTTCCTTAGTATCGTTTGTCATGGTTCCGTGGCTATTGCCATTCAGTATTAGCCATTACTCATAATTTTGGAGCACTGTCCGTTCAGCACCACAACTGTGCTTATCAGCACCACAACTGTGCTAATTTATTCATCTTATTTTTTGTTTCCCCACCCCTTAGTATTTATTTGACACATGTAATGGCTGTTAGTTTAAAAAAAACAATATATATATATATATACATATATATATATATATATATATATATATATATATATATATATATATATATATATATCCTCCCTTGTGACTGTTACCTTGTCGTGGTAAGGGAGCTTGTTTAGGCCTACCTCAGTGAACCCTGAGAGCTATGCCGGTGGGAGGCAACTCCTGACAGGTCTTACCAAACTGGACAGGTCGTGGGCGAGGAGTCAGACAAAACACAGTCAAACAACCTCTCTTGACAGAGCTTTTTGAGGAACCCAATACATTTCTATGAGAAAAGGTATCATTTAAAGATTGACATCTTGAAATTTCAAGTGGCTGTGGGCGGTTTCTTGTCAAATGACCTTTTGAGACGGCTCATGGCAATTTTCATGCTTGTATCACCAACTAAATGATTTCTTAAGCTTAACTAGTCCACTAAGGTGGTGGCCATCTTGAAAAATGGCCGCCATCTTGACATTTCAAGTAGCTGTGGGTGGCTTATTGTCAAGTGACCCACAGAGACTGCTCATGCCAATTTTCATGCTTGTATCACCAAATGAACCATTATATAACTTAAATGCTCCACTAAAGTGTTGGCCATCTTGAAAAATGGCCGCCATCTTGAAATTTCAAGTAGCTGTGGGTGGCCTATTGTCAAGTGACCCACAGAGACTGCTCATGCCAATTTTCATGCTTGTATCACCAAATAAACCATCATATCACTTAACTGCCCACTAAGGTATCGGCCATCTTGAAAAATGGCCGCCATCTTGGATTTTTTAGTGGCTCGATTAAAAAAGTCAAAGAGTTGACCTAAAGGAATGTTCATGCCAATTTTCACGCTTGTATCACAAAGTGAACGATTGTTCCTACTATCCGCTCTACTAATATATATTGATGATGATGACCGCTTCTTGGGAGACCGTCTCCCGGAGACGCTGTCTTTGCTCTCAAAAGGGGGCGCAGAAGAGCATGTGACAATATAGTGTATGGAACCAAATTGGGAACAGTTATATTTGTATGCACACCCTTGGAGTTACAAATGGATACATTAACACTGTGGAGGATGTTATTAGCCTACTGTGTAACGTTATTGTATCCTGTAGTGTAGAATGTCTCCATCTGACAAGTGCTGCATGTGTTCAGCCTTGCTGTGTGGGTACATGGTTAAGGTCACAGTCACACCAACAATGACATAGCAGCATGCGTCATGCGTCCTTCATAATAAGGGTGATGGGGATTTGCAGGATTACAAAAATAATAATATACAGACAGTAGTTCTATATAATGTCTGTAATTTAGAAATGGTCTGTTATCTTTTTATTGAAACCTGGTGGCTATCAGTGTAAATAAACTATAGGCTACATCAGGACAATGTTATAACCTAGTATGACCCATGACAAAATAAGCTATTATAATGTTTATCTAGTGTGCCAGTGTGCTTTCTTTTTGTCTCCACCAGGCCGAAAGGCATAGCCGAGACTGTTTTGCACCCTGTCCGTCCGTCTGTGTGTCTGTCTGTTAACAGCTAATCTCCGGCACTGTTGGCTATATCGCAGTGAAACTATGCACACACACTCCCTGGATGCCAGAGCTGAACCTCTGCCCCAAAGTTTTCACATGGGCCTGTTATAGCACCACCAGGAGGCCATTTTTGCAAAACAATTCTACAGATTTTGTCCAAACATTCAAATCGGTACACAGTATCTCTATAGTCATTAAACAAAACAGATCTCTCAGATTTTTCATATTCCATCCTGATTGGCTAAGATGGGCTTCCAAAGTTTGCTGGAGTGCTCCGTTTTGAACAAAATGTCACAAATAGTAATCACATTGTGCGATTTCCGTGAAATTTCGCGCACACATTCCCACTAGGCCAAGGAAGAAAAGACATTTTCAAATCAGCCTCATGGTGGCGCTATAACAGGCTGATTCGTGTTTTTACCTATAACTGCACAGATATGTGTAAAACTTTGTATGTGCACTTCCTAGAGGCCAAGGAAAAACCTTTGGCCTGCATTTTTCATATCTGCTTTTTATAGCGCCATCAGGAGGCAGACTTATGTAAAACTATTTTTTTGCTATTACTCCTACAGATTTTGTCCAAACATCACACAAATCAGTACACAGTATCTCTATAGTCATGTGATCAAGACGGATCTGTCCGATTTTTCATATTCCATTGGTTAAGATTGGCTTCCAAGTTTGCACAAAATACCTCAAATCATGAACGCATCATGCGATTTCCGTGAAAATTTGCACGCACATTCCCACGAGGCCGAGGAAGAAATGCCACCCTTTTCACATTGGCCTGTTATAGCGCCACCAGCATTTCGATATATGCAAAACACATTTTTGGAACAAAATGCCTCAATGAAAGGCTTAGGAAGAAATGGTACCCTTTTCACATTGGCCGATTATAGTGCCACCAGGAGGCCACAATAACCTACCTGACCTGGCGGAGACCTGTGCTTCGAGGAGCACTTTCTCTAGTTGTAAACATGATATGGCATTTACAGTACATGGTCCATGTGCCATGACAGGAATTTAATTATCATGATTTATTAAGCACTTTCCACCTGCTGTCCATAGGCTACTCCCTATTTTGGACATGTCGTTATGGCGAAAATGGTCAAAAGTTGCTGGGGGAAAAAAGTCAAGTGTTGAAAATGGCTAATCTACAAGCTCACAGCGTGTCACATATTGACACATTGTGAGCTTCTAGATCAGCTTTTTTCACCACACGGCAGTGGTGTGTTCTACCGTGTTACGCTGTTGCAGAACATTTTCGTAACCAAGTGTAGCCATAAAAAAAAAAACGTCAGAAAGCGTATCTGATACACAGGAGGAGGGGCTGGGGCCAGCAAGAATGTAGACTTCAGTTCAAATAGCCTTTTTCATGTGATAATGAGGGGTCTGAGGTGAAGGCTTATGTATGACTATTGTCTTGAGGTGATAATGACCGCTGGCCCTTGGAGTTTTGAAGTAATTCACACATTAACTGCTTAAAAATGGAGAAGTTATTTCATTTCGGCGACCAAATGCGCGCGGACGTGCCGTGCGTGTGGGAGGGAATAATTATTGTATGCCCTCCAAAAAAAACCTAGAACACACCACTGCCACACGGCACCATCATAAACACCAACCATACGTGGTTATGGAGACATTTGGTGTGCAGGTACAGTGTAAACATGCCCCTTCTCTCAGAGTCTGCTGCCCAGTGCCCACATGTCTAAAGATAGATGAACAGATACTGTAGCATACTTGTCTGGAGTGGTGATGTGTGGCTTGAAGTGAGGGGACGAGTGTTTTCCAGGCAACTCGGCTAACCCATTAAGACCCGGGAACGCATCTGTGTGACATTTTTTGATTTATTTGGCTATTCAAAAATAGCAGATCTACAAGCTCATAGCGCGGCACCGAGTGCAGCGCTACGAGCTTGTAGATCTTCTATTTTTTTGAAAAGTTGTGGAAAGTTTGTGCAAATCTTTGAATATTTAATTTTTTAAGCGAACATTTGTAAGTCAAATCTTTGCTTCTGGGGATTCTACAAATGTCTTCTAAATCCTAACAGTTTTTAGAAAATGTTGCTATAATATCAGTGGTTATCAAAAATGATATGAATTTGGCCGTAGACCCTCATATCAAAATGTTTTGTTCCAGGGACCCCCAGGAGTTGTAACAGAGTTAAAAATGTTCACTTAAAAAATGTATATATTCACAGATTTTCATGATTTTTCAAAAAATAGCAGATCTACAAGCTCGTAGTGCGGCACTCGGTGCTGCGCTACGAGCTTGTAGATCTGCTATTTTTGAATAGCCAAATAAATCAAAAAATGACACACAGATGCGTTCCCGGTCTTAAAGGGCTAACATTGACATCCCTGCAGAAGGCCTCTCTCTGTTGTCTGGTCCCTACTAGAATACTAACTGTTATTCCAGATGACACGAATGTCCGGTAACGATTACATAACTTTAGGGCCTTTGGGCACTGTTTGCCTACAAAGCGGTAACCTTTCTGGCAATGCACTTTATTGCACAGATTTTCAGGAAAAAGACAAGGTTAGGTTTTGGTACTCTGCTATACGTTTGGATGTGGGAGACAGTTGTCAATATTTATTTGATACAGACATTCATATTCTTTATTTGAGATGGGTCGGTGTAGCGAGACTGGAAACCAAGGGCAGGGCAAGGTTGAGACTAGACGGGGTCGGATTCAACCTGTATCCCAGTGCTCACACGGAGCACGTGGTCTGTGTGCACTAATTGGGTCAGCCAAAGGTCACCCCGATACATAGTACTACATTCGTCCTTGGGTGAATAAATACTTAACATTTCAAAACTGCAAACGAAGGCTTGCGGATAGTTTTCATACTATCGGCTTACAGTCCTCCAGTTGGCCACGTTTTGCTTGTTGTAGGCACATGCACAACGCACAGCCAAACATCAACAACTATCAATGTCTGACTCACTTATGTATGTCAGTGCCTTCCAGAGCTCTCTCGTTACCTCAGCTGGTATGAGGTGGGGTGTACCGTGGGTCATTCGATATGCAGAAGGGTTAGTGTTGGGTTTGGAAGTGAAGCTCCTGTCCTTCTGGAGGTCAGCCACGGTGGTAGCCCAGGTGGCTAGCACTTAACGGTGGGGTGGCCAAACTAGAGAGACATCCTCCTGGCCCGTCAGAAACAAAGCAAGGTAGGGTGTGTGAGCATTTGGGGGCATGCGGTTTACAGTGAATGGAAAACTAATTCTAATTCTAGGATCAGATGAATGTTGTTTGGACTCATGCTCTCTGGCTCCGTTCTGTGTTATCCTTATTGTTGTTTGCTCGTTGTTATGTAGCTGATCAAGGAATTGATTCTTATTAGTTCAACTAGTGGTCTTGTGAGTCACTTTGATTCAGTGTGAGCTTAATCACTATGGAACGAACAGGGTCCCCACGGTCATGAAATTCCTGGAAATATTTTGAAATTAGAAAAATCCTTTTCCAGTCCTGGAAAAGATTTGGAATTTGTCTAGGGTCCTGGAATGTATCAAGGGTCCTGGAAAAATATGCATTGTTGTTTTTGACATTTTTTTTCCAAAACATCTATAACATTACACAAAATATGTAATTTTTTCCCGAACGGGCTGCATGATTGCAGCCTAATGTATACCGGACGTGACAAAAATAACGGATCTACAAGCTCACAACATGCTGCAGCGTGATGCGTAGTTAGTAAATGTTTTAGTTTTTAGTTTAGTTCTTTAATTTTGCTACACTGCCTGTCTTTGGGCATTGCACAGAGTAAGAGACTCATTATTGCACTGAATGTTATATATAATAATGTTATACAGGCCTGGAAATTGGGATACATATTCTGGAAAAGTCTTGGAAAAGTCTTGGAAATTCATTGGTAAAAATGTGTGGGAACCCTGATGGAATAAAATGTAGTGGAATTAAATAAACAGCTACATTGCCCACGTTGCATTTCTTAAGAAAAGTGTTGTTATGGTGGGAGTTGTAGTACTGTGGGCGGTAGCATGGACTTAGCAGGATTGGCTGGCTGTGTGAGGGCTATTTTCTGATGCAGTCAACTACTGAGCGTCCATATGTTTCAATAATTAGCACTGTCTCAGTGTTGTGGCTCGCGTCCAGCACAAGCGGGGCACGTGTGGGGCACATTTCTGATACACAAGGACATCTGGGGGTTTGGACAGAGCTTGCACACTTGTGAAGCTGCTGATGAAATGTGCGTTGATAACTGATACAGGGAACAGAAACTTAGACCGTCTTATGTGTGATTGAGGGGTAGGTTTCCTCAATAGAAAGCAATGTTGAGGAATTTGAAGATTTAAGGCAAAATATACGTATACTGTGCTTAGATTCATTATATTTTCACATACAAGGTGGTGAGGTTGATGTTTACTGTAGAAGTAAAGGTGTGCCTCAATAGAGATTCATGCATCCATCATTTTACAAGGGCAAGGGTGAAGGGTAGCCCTAGAATGGCTGATATTGACACAGCCATACATGCAGTGCATTTTGTGTATCTCGGTGCATCTCGGCGGCATTATAATTTGTAGCACTCCTTGTGCACTCACCCATCAATTAATTGCTGCGATTTGCGGTCTGTTCTTGTCATCTGGTTTGATTTTCTAAGTTCTGGCAGAAAATGTGTATTTAATAAAATATCTCCACTTTCCACGAGATTCACACAGACCATCTCTGTGCGCGAAGGGATGGCATTCACAGCAGCAGCAGCACTAAACGTACAGTATGGGGCACACACATTGACAAGTGTGATTACAATTATCTACTGTACACCAACCACAACACAATGTATGGAATAGCAGCTATTCTATGACTAGGGTGAAGGGCTGCTTTTTTTTGTGTGGTTTTCATGAACTCTCAAGGAAAAGCAAACACTGCTTTGAACTGAAAAGGGCTGTCGCATAATTTAAGACGTGGGTGGCCACAGCAAACACAGAGGCTCCAACTGGTTCAAGCCCAGTAACAAATCACACATTGTACTGTAACTACCATAGTACTGTACTCGACAGGGGAAAAAAGGATACACATCATGCACGTAGTGCATACTGTTAATAACATTTAGATCAGGCAACGAAAACACCACGATACACATGGATAACATTTAGAAAGTTCTAGAGGTTTCGAATTATGTGTGTTTTTGGAAATTCCCTTCAAATGAGACATTTCCAGATATTCTTTGCACTACGAGAGCTTTACCAGAGCCAAGCAAGATTGCTCCTGGGAAATACGACATGGCATAAAAAGGCTGCTTTTCACAGGATGATGGCCTGCTTACTTGACAGATTACTCCTAACTACAGTTAACAGCCACGTGAACAGCATCGTTTCAGAGGCTCAAACACTGCCTTGCACATTCAGCTGCTATCTCCCTCTGATTGTCTCAAAGAGGTTCAAGTGTGTCACATTAAGTTAAATATACCTGAGAGACGTGTGTGTGTGTGCGTGCGTGTACTTTTATTATGTTTGTGAGAGGGCCAAATAGCAAATACCCCCCCTCACACAAAGCAGCATTTGAGAAATAGGCAGTGAGGACCATTTTCGTAGTCCTCCCTGGACAAAATGGTTGTTTCATGGTTCAAATTTTTTGAGTTAGATTTACAATTAGGAAAAGGTTGCGATTGGGGTTATAGTTAGGATTAGACATTTAGAGGTCAGGTTTAGGGGTTAAGGTTGGAGGTATGCCTGATTTATACTTTAGTTGAGGTGTGTGTGTGCGTGTGTGTGTGTGTGTGTGTGTGTGTGTGTGTGTGTGTGTGTGTGTGTGTGTGTGTGTGTGTGTGTGTGTGTGTGTGTGTGTGTGTGTGTGTGTGTGTGTGTGTGTGTGTGTGTGTGTGTGTGTGTGTGTGTGTGTGTGTGTGTGTGTGTGTGTGTGTGTGTGTGTGTGTGTGTGTGTGTGTGTGTGCTCACGCGCGCGTCAGACTCACAGTCAGAGACTCAGCTGGATGTACCAGATGGCATAATGAGCAGGTTCCATTATGCACTGCTCCAAGAAGACTATGATACTGAAAACACCCACCTGAGAAACAAAGATCTCACTAAATAAAAGAACCAGAATGTATAGCAACGCTAAACTGCCATTTTTACTCAACAGATACATTACCTTTTGTTTGGAACTCACAATAGACCTGCATAGACCTCAGCCAGCCAAACGGGAAGTGAACGAGAGGGGTATAATTTCTGTGAACATTTTGATGTATAAATCTGTGTAGGAGTGGTGGCATAGATTTGTGTCTGTGTGAAGTGAACTGAAAACTAACCTTTCATTTAATTGAGCTTGACTGATCTCCCCAAAAAGTCAATCAACCGCCTTCAACTCGTTAAAAAACACAGCAGCTATAGTTAGAAGAACCAGGAGATATAGACTACATTAGCCCTGTTCTTGCCTTACTGCACTGGCTACCATTGGCGTTCAGAATTGAACGCCAATTGAACGGACTTGCACCTGTTTATATTTTTTTGACCTCCTGTCTCCTCACATACCCGCCCGTAATCTTAGATCAGCAGACAAACTTTTACTTGACCCTCCCAACACAAGGCTCGTGACGGAAGGTGACAGGGCAATGAGGGCATTCGCTGCTAGGGCTCCATTTCTGTGGAACCGACTACCGCTGGAAATTAGACAGTCCACCTTTAAAAGTCTTCTAAAAACGCATTATTATGTAGTGGCTTTTAGCTAGAAGGAATTGACAGCTAGTTTCTGATTTCACTCTTATTTTTCTTATTTTTGTATTGTTCCTTTGTTTTTACTGTATGTGAAGCACTTTGTAAACCTGTTTTTGAAAAGTGCTATATAAATGAAGTTTATTATTATTATATTATTACACACCAACCCTCACAAAGGATCAGGCTATACAGTAGGCTGCGCATTGATGCATCCAAGCATCTTAATTGCACACTTATCCTGAAACCTACGCCACTCACTTGGAAGCTGCCATTCATTCTGTGTTTAAAGGGGAGATTTTACAATGTGAAGTGAACTTCCTCCTGTCACTAAAACTGGAGGTTGTTACTGCTCATTGTTACGCTTATGCTTAAAGGAGTAGTTCACCCAAAAAAAAATCTTATTTTCTATCAATTGCACACCCCATGAAGCATTGAATTCATAGAGATTTTTTAGTTTTTGTCGCATTCCTAAGCCAATAATTTGATTACCGACGGAAAGATGCTTATGTATCCGGTAGGAGACTCAAAGGAGACTCTTTGAGTGTCCTACCGGAAAGACCGCCGTTTTCCTAAGCCAAGTTATTGGCTTAGGAATGCGACAAAAACAAAAAAATCTCCATGAATTCAATGCTTCATGAGGTGTGTAATTGATAGAAAATAAGTAATGTTTGGGGTGAACTACTCCTTTAAGATTTGGAGCATAATGTTAACAAATGCAGAGGAAAAATCTGAAACCCAAGGAGGCTTACATTTTAATCACTTGCCATCCCTATTTTGGGCATGTCATTATAGGCTTTTTTTTGCTTTGTTTTGTTTGACACCATTGTACGACAAAGTATACAATGGGCTTAAGCGGCTAAAACATAGAAGGTAATGAATTGGAAATTGCACTTAACAGAATTGTCAGGTACATGAAAGAAGCTTTTGAGATGATTTTCTGGTGGGAAGCTGCGAAGTGGAACTGTGGGTGCAGTTTAGTTTTGCAACAGTTAATCAAACTAATAGATTTAATTGGTTATGAACAAATATAGATCATCAATTTGAATAAAAAAATAGCTGACTATCGCTAGTTTCATGCAACACTGTTGTACAACAAAGTATTGAATAGGGCAATTATAGAAAAATCAATTAGAATATGGTCTCTGTCGGGTGGAAACCTCATACGTTCAAAACTGTTCGTTTTCAGCATTCAAATTCAAAAATAGCAAAAGCTGCAGATTTGCGCCGCGTTTCGAGCTTGTGGATCTGCTGCTTTTGCTGCTTTTGTGTGACGCTGTAGTATGATCAAGTAGGCTGTTAATTTACGAAAAAAACACTAAAAGCCGCCCTAAAGTGTGGAACTGTGGATGCAGTTTGAAGATGGAGGGATGGTATAATCCTGCTGTCTCATACAGGCTTTCTGGCAGGGTGGTGACTGATGAATGGAGATAGTTTTCTTGGTGCCTTGCTCCCCGCCCCCTCCTGCTGGTATGTTTACATGGATAAGTAGCACCTGTTACCTTCGCACCCCCCTCCCCAGCTGAAATCATCACCTCATCTAGCCTATGGGTCTATTTTGGCATCGTCAGGATTATTAAGCAATCCCAAGGTGGGTGGGTGTGTGTGTGTGTGTGTGTGTGTGTGTGTCACAGTAACTTTACATTAGAGGTGAGTTCCACTTGTTGGTTCAAGCCACTATGGTCCATTTGGGTGTAATGAGCAACACAGCCTCTAGGGAATGCTACCAGGGCTTTTAAACTATATCAGCCATATCTTGGGGAAACTGGTCAATCGGCGTGATAAGTGCAGTCAATGGTGTCGCAAGTGTAGAGTAGTCTCGCATAGCCAGTTGATCTCTAGCACAGCTCTCCGCCTAATGATACCTCTGGTGACATTCAATCTTTGACCAGTCAAATTGTCACTTTTCATGACCTTTAAGAGTAGTACACTGTGCTCAAGAGTAGTACACTGTGCTCAGTGACGAAAAGCCTCAGAAATGTTATTTATCCCACGATCAAACTGATTCTACAAATGTCTTCTAAATCCCTACAGTATTCTGAAAAACGTATGTTTCTATGTCAGTGGTGCTCAAACCTTTTCATGTGAAGGACCCCCAAAACGATATGAATTTGCCCGCAGACCCCATCTCAAAATATTTTGTTCCAGGGACCCCCAGAAGCAAAGATTTGAGTTCAAAATGTTCGCTTTAAAAGAATATATATGTTCAAAGATTTGCACACATTTTCACAAAAAAATTAAATAGCAGATCTACAAGCCTATAGCGCGACACTCTGTGCCGCGCTATGAGCTTGTATATCTGCTATTTTTGAATAGCCAAAGTGTAAAATTCAAAATCAAAATATGACACAGATGCGTTCCAGGTCTCAATGTGTTAAACAGACCGCCAAAAGTAGTTGTAGGAGCTAAAATTGATATTTTGCTTATCTTATTTTTTATAAAAAAAAATCCCATGCTTTGGTTTGATGTCCCACTTCCCACAGTAATTGACTGATTAGCTCCTGCTGTGTGTCTGTTCATTACCTTTTAGTTTACTTCAGGTGTGTGTGTCAGGCTGCTGGGCATTCAGTGAGAGCATGGGGGTGAGCTAGGCTCAATATTTTCTGTTGACAATATCATACTTCTAAATGTTTTTTGAAAATTGGGAAGAAGTAGTCGCTACAATAGTAGTTGTAGATGTAAAATTATCTTTGGAGAAATAACAAATGCTCTGATCCTATGAGAAGCATTTCTTAATGTGAAGCCCAGTTCATAACTGCAAAATCACCAATGCGGGACACGGGTGGATGTCTATAAAATGACTGCTGCCCGGACCAAACATCTGCTCAAGGTCCACTCTGTGCAGTGGGTGGATGCAAAGCAGACCATGTGCAGACGTTAACCTTGGAGGTCATTTTTACGGCATTGGCTCTGTAGGAGAGCTGTCTACAAGATAGTTTTGAGGTATTTATTACATCAATGTGCGACAAATATAACCCTTATAGTGTGTGTGTGATTTTTGTGTGCCAAAAATAGCGCTGGGCGACTCGCTACACGCCAGTAGATATGGTACAAATTGTGGTCTTTGTTGACACCTCAACGCCGCCCCCTATTGCACCTCTTCTGCCACACCAGTGCATGGCAAGTCGCCCCAAAATACCAAACACGTTCAGGTGTGGAAAAATACAGCGCTTCACTTTCAGAATTTGTCAATTCGCTCGTCCACTGCAGGCCTCACCCCAATCCACCTGCCCCAAAATAGTTTAGAAAAAATAGTCTAGTTAACTTATCGCCATATTTGAACTTTTAAACTGGAATTACATCCCTATTTTGGGCATGTCATTAAGGGTGAATGTTTTTCTTTTTTTAATTGTCAATGAATTGCCTCATTTACAAAAACGGCAAAAAAAAATACCAGATTTACAACCTCACAGCGCGTCACAATGTGATGTGAGCTTTTAGATTGGCTATTTTCGATATTTGTCATACGATGAAGTACACATAGGGCTTAAGTGATCAAGAAGGGCTCAGGCTCACAGCATTGTCCTGAAACAACTTCTACAGCTGAGCAACCGCGGCAACTGTTTTGGAGTTGGTGACATGTAGTGGATCTTGGCGCGTGATTCACTGTACAGGCCTTGAGACTCAAAGGTATTTATTATGTCTTATAAATCACTATGATTGCTTTTCGGCTTTCCTAGAATGGGGAGTTGTAAAGAAGATGGTGGTGGAAGGTCAGGAGTGCTGCCTGCCCAGTGAGGCTTAAAGGGATAGTTCACCCCCAAAATGACATTTTTTTCTATCGATTGGTCACCCCATGGAGACTTGAATTCATGGATTTTTTTTTTTTTGTCGCATTCCTAAGCCAATAATTTAATGACCGGCACCGTTTCCAGTAGGAGACTTAAAGAGTCTCCTTTGTGTCTCCTACCGGAACCCCTGGTCATCAAATTATTGGCTTAGGAATGCGACAAAAACAAAAGAAATATCCACGAATTCAAGTGTCCATGGGGTGACTAATCGATAGAAAAAAAAATATTTTTTTGGGTGAACTATTCCTTTAAAGAGGGGCTACCTCCCTGACTGGAGAAGGTATTGTAGAGCAGTGTGCTTCTCAAAGTGGGGTCTGGGGACCCCTGTGGTTCTTTGAGGGGTTCCAGGGGGTCCCCATCAAAAAGAGTTCTCTTACAGCTTCAAAATCTAACCACTTTAACCCTATTTTCTACTTATTGAAAAATAGCAAACTGAGCTTGTGGATTTGCTATTTTTGAAGAGTTTTGTTTATCATTTTGAAAGATTTGAACAACACAAATCGTCTCCAGCACAAAATCTTTTCAGATGGCCAAACCTATATACACTTTTGGGGGGCCTTGGCATGAAGATGTTTTAGAACCACTAGTACTGTGCTGGAAATGTGATACTGTTCTAAGTTGAGTGCAGTTGTATTCAGGAGTGGGGGTGGGGGCTGTATTGTACCTTGCCATTGGGCGGTATGGTTCCTAGCAACACCACAGGAGATGGATTTGAACGCGTGTCATATTGTGTGAGTACGCAGTATTCCTTAGCCCCTTGATCCACCGCCATTTAAGGCTTCTCTGTCGGATATTTATAGGCATCTTGTCTGCGTATAAAATCTGTGGCACTTTTGTGACGAGCATAAATTAGGCATAATAAACGACGGGCGATGGGCTCCACCTGCGACACGACTGACTGATATACCACTCTTTCCCTGCAGGTTATGCCACCCCGAAGGCTTCCTGGATCCCCCGCCGTGAAAGAGAAGGGCTGATCCCCCCTCGCCTGCCAGTTCCCGCTGCTTCGCACCCCCCATCTCGTCTCGCCACCCCTCGGCCCTCTCCCCCCCCCCCCCCCCCCGGCTGCAGTAGACCCCCCTCCCCTCCCCCACACTCCATACCTTACCTCATACCTCAGCCTAGTTCTACCCTAGTTCTCCTCCACCTGTTACACCAGGACCCGTTTCCCTTTAGCCACACAAACACACAAACACCTCTATCAACACTCCCTCCGAATCTCACCTAGTACTATCCTCTACTGCTGCTAGGCCACGCCCCTGTCACGCCTATCTGTAGCCCCCTCTCAAATACCCCACCCCGACCAAGCTGAGGTCCCTCCCCAACCCCCCCACCCACCACACACACTCTGATATACTGTATCCTGTCCACGGATCCATCCTTAGTCTAGCCCCTGTGGTCTAGACCAAAGCCTTCTTCCCTCTAGCCACGTCCAGCTCTCTAGCCTTCTCTCCCCGAGCCCCCTCTTCCAGTGTCGACCCGATCCCCAACCCCCCCTGGCTGTACCCCAGCCCCCATGGCTACAGGAGGCCATGTCCCTGACATAGATGTTTTCATCAGCCTGCATCAGGTAAGAATTTGTCCTAACTAATGTGGTTCCTTTTGATGAGGTTTGGAGTCTATTGGAATTATTGGCTGGTGGATGCCATTAGTATTGGGGGGGAGGCGGGGGGCTTTGGCCTTTTTTTCTTTCTCCGCAACCGTAACAGGATGCCATACAGTATCTATGGAAATGGGACTGACGACCACGCACATCTTAAGCGTATAGGAGAGCTTAAAATGGTATACCTGTAATCAGATTTTGGTCAGAAATTAGCTATACACAGATTCAGAATCTTCAAATGCTCATTCATATGATGCATGAAAAAAGGGCTGTCACGATCATGCAATCTTAGTTAATGATTCATTATCATACGATTAATGATTTAATTGTGTTTTTGGCATTGAACATTGGAATATAGAAATAAAAATTACATTTCTGTTTGACTTTTTGTAAACCAAAAAATGCACTGTCCGATTTCTCTTATTCCATCCTTATTGGCTAAGATTGGCCAAGAAGTTTGCAGGAGTGGCTCATTTTGAACAAAATGCCTCAAATCATGAACATAGTGTCCAATTGCAGTGGAACTTTCCACGCACATTCCCACTAGGCCGAGGAAGAAATGCCACCCTTTTCACATTGTCCTATTATAGTGCTACCAGGAAGCACTGCAACATCACGGTACACATTGTCTCTATAGTCTTGTGATCAAGACGGATCTGTCCAATTATCCATATTCCATCTTGATTGGCATCTAAATCTGAAGTGTCTCGTAAATAAATGTGAACTAAATGTCTCAAATCATGAATGTAATATCCGATTGCCATGAAACTTTGCACACACATTCTGGCCAAAAAAGAAAGGCCTCCGCCAGGCCAGGTAGGTTATGGTTGGCCAGCATTGTATGAATTTATTGCACAGACTCAACGATTTGCAGGAGTGTTGAAAATCTGTACGAGTAGTAGCAAACAGTTTGTTTAGTTGAAAATTATATATGGCTGATGTTCCCCCCCCCCCCCAAGAATATGGCTGTTGTGGTTTAAGTGGTTAAAATGAAAGCTTCATGATTCTTATTTAGATCTGTGAAAATATGTCAAACTAAGATTTCTAGGAAGCATTGCAATGATTTTGGGATTTTTTGGACTAAATCTAAAAGTTTAGCTGTGCATAGTATATAGTATGTGCCAGCGTTGGTGAAAGTAGACAATAATTGTTCCGTCAATAATTATTATTGACGGATTGCGGACATGCTGTATGTTTGGGTGAGTGAAATTCAACAGTTAATTTAGTTTTATATCTCTGAGTTATGTAGGTAGAATTATAATGGAGCCTCAGCACCACTTTCACTCCCTCCCTCATTGCCAGCATCGACCAGCCACTGAGAAAGTGTGACAATCCTTTGAACGTTGAAGCTGGATTTCTCAGACCATTAATTCAGAGAAAAACATACTTCCCTTAAACTGTCATTGCAAAACTGTTTGGTTAGTCTAATTAAGTGATATGTCTGATCCTCTGCTTTCATATGATTTGGAAGGGAGAAAAAAAAACCACCACCTGCATCATTGAGTTGTATTATCTCAAACTAGAAAAGTGGGCTCAGTTGGGCAAAGATTTCTTCCTGGAGGCATGCCTACAAGAACTAACCAACCATTCCATGCCGTTTTTCACAGGTTCTGGTTTTGTTTCCATATTTTCGGTTTCAGATAATGTCAATTTGGCCCGGAGTTGTTCTGTAGATTAGCTATTTTCACTATTTTAAAAAACGATGTGTTATTTATAAAGTACTACCTCCCTGGTTCTGATTATAATGGAAACATGAAAATAATAATGAATAAAATGCACAAAAAAGGTCCACAGATCACTCAGTGACGGCCCAACAGCCTATTTTGAAAGACTTCAGAAAGAGGCAGGAGCCTTGAGTTTGACTCGAGCGCTAATTAGATGTTGGTTGTTATGGTGGCGACAAGTCAAATGATGGATAATTTGCTGAGCTGTGTTATAGTATGTACATGAGTGTGCATGTGTTTTTGTGTGCCTGCCTGTACAGTATGTTTCACGGTTATGATTCCCATATCTATTCCCATCAAGGGTTGATGAGAAGAGTGATATGCTGAATATATATATCCAGGGAGAAGGCTTATGAATAGCCTGTTTAAATGCCATCACGCCCAAGGGCTTGAGCGGAGAATTTTCTTTGACATGCAAAATAATGGCTTCTGTCACTGCATATTAAAGTTTAGTCAGAAACGTTTTTTTTTGTGCAATGCATGCATATTAGTCAATCATAGTTCTAGCCCTATACTGTACATTGGACTCAAGCACATTGTTTCCTACTGTTTACAATAGAATATTTCCCTGTCCGCTGTCTTGTTCATAATGGTAAACAGAACATGCAAGGCATGTCTTCGAAAGCAATGGAACCACAGTCTCGATTGGAGGGCAATAAAAAGGATATTCTAGACCTAGTAGAAATGTCTGTGGTTAAATGAAGATTATAGAAAGCCATGGGAATACTGAAACAACAGTACTTACTCGCACGATAAATACACAACATATCTGATCTACAAGCTTACAACGCATCATGCTGTGATGCGTTGTGAGCTTGTAGATCTGCTATGTATGTTTTAAAAAATATATACATTTTGAAATGTCCGCCTACTATAATGGCATGCCCAAAATAAGAAACTGGCTTATACAGGTAGCATAAGCAAGTAAAACTGTATTTATGTAGCACAGTTTTAAACACACATTACAGAGTACTTCACATAACAAGAAACATGAGATACAATGTAAGTACAGTACACATAAACAAACAGATAAAAAACAAACACAAAGGTGTCAAGATTAGTAGAACAGATTGCTACCTGTCAGGGAAAGATCTACTCTGAAGAGAAAAAGAGGAAGAGAGAACTAAGAAACATGTATAATTTTAAGCAGATGTTGCATGACAACTGTATGTTGCTGTTTCATCACCTGGAGTTGTGTGGCAGCCGTATAGCATAAATGCTATAGCTGCTTAGCTGAAGGCTGCGCTTGAAATGCAGAACGTGACCCTTTAAATGCCATCTTTGTCAGCGATGACACATTTCTGCATGCTGACATGTGTCAGATGAATCGACACAGTCACAGGGTCTTACATACGTACATTATGTCATTTACTGTATATTAGTCTCAAACTTTTCAATTCCATCCAAGGACCTCCATAACTCTTAGAGTTAACAGCCCTAGGGGTCCATTTGGAACCCCTTCAAACCCTACTTTGAGAACCACTACTGTATGTACAGTATGTACCAATTTGGCGACGTTGTATGATATTGCATTCAAATCAGAGGGTTGCTCATGAAGGGGAACATTGCTGAGGGCATTAAGTCATATTTTATTCATGTCATCTTGGCGGGTCCTATCGTTGCCTGTGTGAACAGAGAACTGAGATTTGATGTCAAGAGCCTCTGATGAACTGAACTTTTGAAGTCCAAAATTTTAAACATGTTAAAGGAGTAGTTCACCCAAAAAAGTACTTATTTTTATCAATTAAACCTTAAATCTTTGAATTAATTGAGATTGTTTTGTTTTTGTCGCATTTTTTTAGAACTGTTCTAAAACAGATTTGTTGAATCGGCTCAGGTCTTAATGGATTAAGTGTTGATTGCGAGTGATTGTGCTTAGGCATGTAACGATTTATCGTAAATCGATTAAATCGATTCAAACTGGTGGCAATTTAAATCGATTTAATAAAAAATTTATCGCGATGCAAACAGAAGAAAATCTTTGTAAGAGAATTGATTAATTAGGATAAGAGAACACAGTATTGTAAAAAAAAAAAGAAGAAGAAAATACTGGATTTGTGTAAGAGAAATAATTAAAAAAACGTTTTTTCATGAACCTAGTATTGTTACATCCCTAATTTTGCTCGCACGTGTTTGCTCACCAGTGTGTCAGCTTAACGCTTCAGGCACAGCCATGAGCTTTTTGAAAACGGTCCCACTGAAGTCTCACTCAGAGAGCCATTCAAAGGAGCTGTGTGGGATTGTTAGTAGTGAGAATGCTGCCAGCTTAGCTGAACGCTGAGCTTGAAAAGCATAGAGAGCGTCTGTAAATAGCTATAAGATAAAGCATTTGATGTCTCTTACAGTACACACACATGCGCGCGCACACACACACACACACACACACACACACACACACACACACACACACACACACACACACACACACACACACACACACACACACACACACACACACACACACACACACACACACACACACACACACACACACACACATGCATATTTTCTAGGTGAGATGACATTCCAATCCAATTGTCCAATTTCTCTGAACAACAAATACATATCATTTTGGGGGTCCTTGACATGAAAAAGTTTGAGCACCACTGATATAGAAACATATGTTTTTCAGAATACTGTTGGGATTTAGGAGACATGTAGAATCGGCTTCAGGTCTTAATGGGTTAATGACCGCCTGCTAACGTGTGGGCGTACTGTATAGAGGAAACAAGGTGTATCACAATCAATAAGGTGCTCTGCAGGCAGCACTACGACTTCTATCCCCCATACGCTCTATGTAGACTCCCATCACACAACAGAGTATAAATGAAGCTCTATGTAGACTCCATCACACAACAGAGTATAAATGAAGCATTAGCCAGACTGCTAACAGCTGGTAGATTAGCCTCCAGACAGCTTCCACCACTGGGAAGAAGTGCGTGGGTGGGATAATAGTTGTAAGTGCTTTATCTTGGATAGAATATTCACTAGGAACGCAGTGTTACTACCACTTAATCCCTCTAGACTTGGTAAACTGGACCTGAGTTGGCTCTGTACTTTTTACCACTTTTTCCGGTCGACACCAAAAATAGCCGATCTACAAGCTCATTGCTCATTTTGACTAATGTTCCCCACAGAATATAGATGCTGGGTTACAAGTGGTTACAGTAGAGCAGTGGTTCTCAAAGTTTTCCATGCCAAGGACCCCCAAATTTATATGTATGTTGTTCCAGGGACCCCAAGAAGCAAAGATTACAAATGTTCGCCTTTTATTTTTTTTAAAGATTTTGTACACATTTTCGAGATTTTTCAAAAATAGCAGATCTACAAGCTCATAGCGCGGCACTCGGTGCCACGCTATGAGCTTGTATATCTGCTATTTTTGAATAGCCAAAGTATAAAATATGGATAAAGTGGTTAAAATGATTGTCCTTGGGTCCTTGGGTACCCCCCCAAGGACCCCGAGCACCAACTCAGTAGAGGAAAGGTGTGTGTGAGAGAGAGAGGGGCTAGCATGCAGCAAGGAGCCTCGGTTGGAATCGAACCCGGGCCACAGAAAGCTCCAGAGCTTGATTTCCTTTGTACTCCTAGTATGTAGCAGAGCAGAGACATACAGAAACCATTTTTATCAATAATAAATACATACTTCTAATGCTACCCATTACTACTGTACATGTATGTCATGCTATTACTACTTCTGAGCATCATTCCAGTCAAAGCCCTATTGCTCTAATCCCCAGGCTGCTGACCTTTAAAACGGTTTCTGTACTATAACTCAAAAAAGGAGAAAAAAGAAAAGAAAAAAGGCTTGCTCTGCTTTCCTGTCGTGACTTTGGGTTGGGTTTTTGCTGCTGTAATACTTTCTGTTCTGCTGTGGAGGCTACAAGCTCTGTGCAGTGGTTGAAGAAGTACTCATGTTTTTTACTTAAGTAAAAGTATCAATATTACAATGCAGAAAGTCTGGTATTCAGAATTTACATGAGTAAAAGTACAGAAGTATTGGCATCAAAAGTACTTAAAGTACCAAAAGTAAAAGTACTCATTATGCAGAAATCTTCCATTTCATGTTTTCAAAATGTGTAAAATCGTCGCGAGCTTGTAGAAGTCTATATAGGGCTGAAGTGGTTAATGTATGTTTTTTGATAATATTTTAAATCTACAAAGTAACTAGTAACTAAAGTTGTCCAATAATTGTAGTAGAGTAAAAAAGTACAATATTTGTCTGAGATTAAGTGGAGTAGAAGTAAAAGTATTGAAAATTGGAAATATTCCAGTAAAGTAAAAATTCCTCAAAATTGCACTGAAGAACAGTACTTGAGTAAATGTACTTAGTTACTTTCCACCACTGGCCCTGTGCTTACTGTAACTGTAGTCCTGGGTTTCCAGAAGGTGGCATACCTGTTTCATGTTGCTGTTCCGTTTCCCATAGCTTCGCTTAATTGGCTCGGCAGCACATTTGAACCGGAAACCCATATGAAGGTGTCTTGTGTTTCACTTCAAATCAAATGAAATGGGTATGACACTCTCTGGAAACCCGGAACTACAGTTATACACATAGACCATTCCTCCCCAGTAACATAATTGGCTTGATGTTGATGTTGGCTTGATTTAGTGCAAAGTTAAAGATACACAACATTAAGTATCATTGTAATGTATTTTCTAAAATGAACTGGGGAAATAATTATAAATGTTATTTGTATTGCACTTTACATTTGAAACAACCCTCAAAGTGCTAAGGGAATGCAAAGAACATGATTAAAATGAGATTGGACTATTAATCCTTGCGTTCCTCAAAGGATAATTAATTCTCTGTCTCGCAGCAGCAGCAGGGTGATTGTACTGCATGCATGTTGAAATACCTACAGGACTATGCTCTGTAGTGGCACATAACAAACGCTCGCTCCCTTAAATGCTTTAGCACAGGGTGAGTCATACACAGGGCTGTGTGGAAAATTCTCATATCCTGCGATGCTTTATTACGATCTGCTGCAGCGAAAGCCATCAAAGCCTATACGCAAGCAGGTGTCAAGAAGGGGACATTAATTTTTGGTTGTCTGGGAGAGTGCTCATGATGTGAAGTGAAGTGAGTCATCACGTGCATGTGACAGGGGGACATCGTCGCCCGCGGCATGCAAGCCGGAAGGATCATGGCACTGCAAAGAGGTCTGCTGCGTTAGTGGGCTTGGATTTGCTTGTCACATGAATCTTCCACTGTCCTTTTTACTTCACTAGTTCTCGACTTGCGGTGCGGGAAACCTAAGGGTTCGTAGATCAGCTAGTTTGGCTATTCGAATCAGGCTGATCTACGGATGATAATAATCCGGGCACTCAGTGTAAAAGAAGGAACAGCCTTTATTAGTACAAGGCCAATCTGGCAAGAAAAAGCTGAGTCTGTCTTGAGAGATTAGTACAAGGCAAAAGCCAACATGTTTCGACCTAAGAGGTCTTCATCAGGGCTAAAATCAGCTTAGGTTGAAAGATGGTGGCTTTTGCCCTGTACTTAATAAGGCTGTTTTTTACACTCAGAGCCCTGATCTCCTGCTTTTTTAGCTCATATTACAAGTGTGATCATTTTTCGAATAACGCTTCAGCCCTACCCCCGATCCGTGATGGCATTGTGGGTGGGGGGGACGAGTTGGTGGGATCAAAGAAAGGTGCATAGAAGGACGAGGTACGGTCGCAAAGGGAAGCTTTCTAAAAATTGCACCGGAAAGAGACCTCCCTCAATGGAAGCTTGGTGGACAGCCGAATAAGCAGCATCTTTGAATTACTTATTTATTACTCTGTTGTTTCTGATCTTTTATAGGATTTCTTCTTCTTATTAATCATATATATTTCTTTAAAAAATAATAATTATGTGACCATTTTCTTTTCTCTAGACCTGCCATCGATAGAGCACAGCTGATGGCGTGTGTGTGTGTGGGGGGTGTGTGTGTGTGTGTGTGTGTGTGTGTGCGCGCGCGCGCAGACATTTGGCTCTCATATGGTCTCATGCATGCGGCTTCTGTGACTCACACGACCGTTCCTTCTCTAACGTAGCCTCGGGTGGGATGTCAGTCTGATTAACTTGCGGTAGACGTTTGACCTTTTGCTCAGAAGCACAGGTCGGAAACTGATTGTCCACACAGGTTTGCCTTTGGCTGCATTGTGGTAGAATAAAAAAAACTTGAAGATGATGTAAACACACAATTTAAGTCATAATGGGTAACACAATAGCGCTTCCAGCACGTGTAAGTGTAGTTGGTAAGTAGTAAGTAAGTGGAGTCAGAAATTTAATCAGAGTAATCAACTATTATCACACGATAACAGGTGTTAAAGAGCGCAAGCTCTCAACATTGCACTTACAGAAAGAGTTAAGAGTGGGGAGGAGAGAATAGAGAGGAAAGGTGGAACACATAATAGGTCAAATAACAGGGAGGCACAGTAGCAAATCACAGTATACTATACAAAGTGCAATATACTGTCCATAAGGTCCAAAGAAAGCAAAGGATTGGTGGCACTACGGAAAAGCAGAAATGTTTTCTTTTGCAGGTGGAAAACTTATCCAGTGTATAAAATCACAGTTTCATGGACATAGTTAAAATGACATGGATGAATATACAGTATGAAAAAATAGACCAACCAGTATAAAATTACAGTTTCATGTGCATGGTTTACGTGAGGATTTTACCATGTAGATTGTTGATGCATTAGTCCATGGACTAATGCATATCAAACTGGTGGAAATAAATATAAAAAGATTGAGTATCGCTGCCTTACTTTGCTAGGTTTTGTTCATGGGCCCTCCTCTGGTGCTAATATCTCTGGACGGGTCTGGAATAAGTGCGATAGTATCCAAAAAGATGATATGCATCTATTTGACAAGCGTAGTATCTTAATGTGAAACGACGCTTGGCACATTTCCCAGCCATCGTTTTGCTGTTGCTGCTGTACATGTAATACAATCATAACCGTTACTGTTCATCCACATTCTAAAATGGAAAGTAAGGACAATTTGTTCAGCAAGCAGACTCGAAGGACGACCTACAGAGAAGGTGTTACAAATAGGGTTTTATTGCCATTGATTTTGTTTACTCACAATAATATTCCAACATGCTGTAGTACAGTCGGTGGTTCTCAAGCTGGCTCAGTTCCCACCTTTACCATAGCTAGCATACAGTATGATGCTATGAATGAATGATTTCCCATCTTTTTTAATAGTATAGCATTACAAATGAGAAATGGAGTGAAATATTTGCAATTAATGCCTCTTGAGAAGTTTTATTTTAAACCGTACGTGGCCATAACATTTCAGTTAGTCCAGTTTTGAATTCAATATATAAAAACATAAAATGGCATAATGGAAAATAAGGATCTGCTTTCCATTCAATAACAGTACTCAAGTTTAACATTTTTAACACTTTACACGCCAGCAGGTTCACACAAAGTATATGTTTTTATTCATTTTCCACTTTTTCCTCATGTACCCCGTGTAGTATCCCTAGGGGTACATGTACCCCCATTTGAGAAACCCTGCTATTGTACAATAAATGTCCAAGTCAATTAATCCAACTAGAACTTAAATCTTATAGCTGTGACTTTGAGAAAATACAGCACATTATTATTAGGCATTATTAGGTCACATTATTAGGCAGCCTTTGTATTAACGTACATCGCAATTGCTCAATCATCTGTCAACAGTTGAAAAGCAATACAGGCACACCTCTGGCACTTGGTGTTTGTTGTGATCTTGTTTGTCTGGGACGGGTGCCAGTTCCTTAAAATAAGGAGGGAGGGAGGGAAGGGGGGGGATTGGCTGAACACAGTTTGGCACTGTTTGCACACACACACACACACACACACACACACACACACACACACACACACACACACACACACACACAGTCTCACACACACACACACACACACACACACACACACACACACACACACACAGTATCTCTCTCTCTGTGTCACTGCATGGCCCTTTAAAAGTGCTTTTTTAACAAGAGCGTAACAAGGATCAGTGACATAGAAACAAAAAATGTGTTCCACATTTGGAATCTACTCTCCCCATAGGCCATGAAGACAGCACGCAGGCCAGATCTCCTTTCGCTGGCAATGGATCATAAAATGTACAGTAGCTGGCTGCCTCGCCGATAAACATACTGTAGCCTAAGGGCATGAGTACTAGTGTTGCCATGTCCGCTTATTATAAGCCAACTTTGAGCTTGTTTTTCTGTAAAGTCGCTTGTAAATATTTGTAGTTGCGGGTTGCTTTTTTTGGGGGTGCTTGTAGTGTAGTTGCAGACTGGGCTTGCTTCCTAAAAGTTTAAAATCAGTGGTTCTCAAACGTTTTCATGTCAAGGATTCATAATTATGTGTTTGTCCGCACACCCCCATCTGAAACTATTTTGTGCCAGGGACCACCATACAAGTTGTGTGTTATACCTTGTAAAAAATACAAAAAAAAGTACGTTGTGAGCTTGTAGATCTGCTATTTTCAAATAGCCAATGTATATAGGGGTTCAAGTTGTTAAAGTGATGTTGATGCTATAGTTACTTATTTACCTTTGTGTGTGCTCATGCAACCTTCTTTTGGGCTTGTTTTCGTAGACCTGGTTGAGTGTTTCTCTCGCAGAATCTGGCAACACTGATCAGTACACTGTAAAGTTCTGAGTGTTAAAGTAATTCTGAGAGTGTACAAATGGAACCAAATGGACCCGTGAAGTGTACAAGTGTTCTATTTGTACACTCTTGAGTTATTTTATATTGTAAATGAATGCTTGCATGTCACCAGAACAGTTTTTTCTTTTCTTTTCTTTTTTTATGTGGATCGGACCCCTTGAAGAATGACAGTAAAATGTGTGCAAATCTTTGAATTTATAAATGTTTTAAAGCAAAACATTTGTACTCAAATCTTTGCTTCTGGGGGTCCCTGGAACAAAATATTTTCAGATGGGGGTCTGCTGCCAAATACATATATTTGTATTGACATGAAAAATTTTGAGCAACACTGATATTATAGCGACACAAGTGTTTCAGAAAACTGTTAGGATTTAGGCGATATTTGTAGAATCGTATCTCAGGTCTTAATGGGTTAATGGAAATCGTGTTGCAGCAACAGTGGCTGTATTGGTTGGAAGGCTGAGACGGGAAAAGGTCAGTAAAGACGGAGTATGGCAAATACAAATGGCAGGGCAGCGTTCAACATCTCTTGTGAACACACACGGCACCCACAGCCAGCCGTATTATTTTTCTGCACAAAAAAAACAAAGGTCAGAGGGATTACAAGAATGTAACTTAACTACTGTTTGTATATGAAGTGTAGACAATGATATGGCAGGTTGACGTGTTCATTTTTGACAGTTTGTCAATTGTCATGCCTCACATTACTGTTTAGGATGTGTGCGCTAGTTGTCTGAACTAGGGGTGCAACAGTACATCTAAATAATCAGTTTATTTGTTTATGAAAATTAGCAATCTATTTTGATTGGGGGGATAAATGTTGGTTATTTTCTTTAATGTTTTTTAAAGAGCAAAATAGATCTACAAGCTCACGTGTAGATCTGCTATTTTTGTGCGGTACTGTTGTACAATGAGGTACGATTAAATACAGTAGGGCTTAAGTGGTTCAGACTATAAAAAAAACGTTCAGATTTATTTTGCATCGATTTGTTGACAAAACAAACAAAAGTGCTTCTTGATTATTTGATTAATCAAAAAAAGTTATCAATCGGATAAGCCCTAGTCTGAACGCTACACTGGGACGGGCAGTGGATCTATACACACAAACAGGAACCCTCTGAAATGCTGTGTCATTTATATCATGAAGCATACATTACAATTTTCTACCTAGCCACAAGGAAACACACGCGCGTGCACCCCCACACACACACCTTACTCCATAATCGTCAGCAGCTGCTAAATATTTCATTGCCTCTCCCTGGCTCAGCATTCCATTAAAAATGAAATATTCATGTGGCAGTGAAAGTTGCACAGGCAACCATATCAGTCCATATGCAAGAGTGGTTTAGTTGGTGGTTTAGAGATGAGAGAAGTCCTGGGAACGAGGCTAGATCTGATCAGACAGACTGATCTGTTCCCTGGAGGGACGGTGGGTCAGGCCAGGTTAACTATGGAAAGATCTGCTTTACCTCAGAGGAATACTTTAATCGTTTTATTATAATGGTAATGACTAATCATTTTGCTTGCAAGACGTCGACAAGTTCCAGCGATGCTGCTAGGGTCGGACTGGGAGAAACATCCCCTGAAGTGAATTTTTTTTTTTTTTGCGAAATGGAACTGTATGAGTTATGAGCAGGATTTAGCCAGGTCCGCCATGGGAAACACAACTTTTACATCAAATGATTGTAAAACTCCTGCCTTTTTATATTCCATCAGGCCGCATCTTCTGCCCAGTCCTTTGTACACACAGGTATCTCAGGCCATTAATCGCATCCTGTCCCTCCGTCCCACTGGTAATTACGAGGTAATGGAGGCCTGAAGCAGAAGAAGAAAAAAGAAAAAACGGTAATTTAAAACCACAGAGTAGTAAGCCAGAGCGCTGCTTTACTGTCTCAGCACCAATCACAGGCAAAGAGAGGGGTTTGGCCTGGTGCTCTGACCTATCGGGTACAGGGAGTGGTGTAAAGTAACTACTAAGTACATTTACTCAAGTACTGTACTTAAGTTCAATTTTGAGGTACCTTTACTTTACTTGAGTATTTCCAATTGTCTATTCTTTTACTTCTACTCCACTACATCTCAGAGGCAAATATTGTACTTTTACTCCACTACTATTATTTGTAAACTTAAGTTACTAGTTACTTTGCAGATATAAATTATTACATTATAAAACATACATTAACCACTTTAGCCCTATTTCATACGTAGGCTATTTGAAAATAGTCGATCTACAATCTCACAACGTGCCGCGATGTGACGCGTTGTGAGCTTGTAGATCTGCTATTTTCAAACATTGTAGTACTTTTACTTTTGGTACTTCAAGTACATTTTGATACCAATACTTTTGTACTTTTACTCAAGTCAATTTTGAATTCCGGACTTTTGCTTGTAACAGAGCACTTCTACATTGCAGTATTGATACTTTTACCTAAGCAAAACATTTGAGTACTTTTTCCACCACTGGGTACAGCGAATGCATTAGTCAGGGTCACCCCCCCCCACCCCCTCGTCTCTAGAGGCTGTCTAGTAGTGTGAGAGAGTGTCATGCTTTACCCTCTGCTTAGCACTTTGTAGTATTGATTTGTTGCTGTAGGCTCGCCTGCTAAATGACAGCCCCCCCCTCCCCCCTGCTTAGAGCACAGGATAGGGATGCTCTCTGTTGATATACTATGTCCATGTACAGGTAGAATATCGTCGCTGTTGGGTGTAAACCTTGTATGTCCAGAACCGTTACTCTTCAGGAAATGGAAAAAAAAAGAACCTGTGTAGTTATTATTTATTCACAAGCTCTTGTTAATACTTATCACTGGCTGTATATTTATAAAACCCACTGATACACTTGACCTCTTTTCATTTTCACTTTAAAAGTTGTTCCAAAATAGCGGAAATTGCCACTGTACAAGCTCACAGAGATCTTGTAGATCGTCTATTTTCGCAACTTTTTGAGCAAAACTCTTTTCCTAAAAACATGAAAAAGATGAAAATGGGAGTTTTTCTGCCCGACAGCAACGATATAGGCCTACTGACATACAGTACAGTATATGGCCATTTTGCTTTGTTTTTATAAAATATAGTATCTGCGTAATAGTACTTTTACGCATTATGTACCTGCAGTTTACTAAGGAGCTTTAGCTCTGAAATGTGCCAGTTTCATGCCAATAAATGTATCCATTAGTGGAGTTTTTCATCCAGAATGTGCGTTTAGCCCTGTGTTTTATGGCAGCCTCTCATTGCTTTATTATCGTCGTTGTCAGGCAGAAAACTTATATCGCCATATTATTATTTTTTGTTTTCTCGTAAAGTAATGCCCTACTTTGTCATACAAGATTGTCGCACAAAAGTAGTGAAAAAAGCAGATCGGGTATTTTCTAATAATTTTTTTTTCAAATAATGAAAAAGACAGATTTTGGACATACAAGGTTTCCACCCGACGATGACGTTATTTAATTACGTGTTATTATGTCAAATATCAATGACCTATTATAGCACATCCAAAGGGAGATTTCAGCTACATACTGATTTCTTTATGGGAAATAAATGCATTGTTCAGTCAGTGAAAACATATTTCCATGCACTGCAACAAAGCAGATAATGCCTTCTGGTGATTATGTTTGAACTCCTAAAAGACTGCCAGGAATAACTGATTGAGCTGAGTTAAGGGCTGAGCGATATGAGTAATATTTTTGACCAAATACCTCTATCGATATTGTAACGATAATATCTTATTCTGATCATATCATATTTTTCTAAAATAGCAGATCTACAAGCTCACAGCGTGCCGCATCACAGCAGCTTGTGTAGGTTGTGGATAATCTTTTATTCATTATTTTTGCTTTTATTCTGAATGTATAAAAAGTGTTTATAACCAGGAAAAGGCAACAAATAATGCCATATCACAATATTACGATATCCCAAATCCTGATATCTAGTCTCATATCACTGAATCGTTCCCTCCCGACGTCGCATATTTTATACGCACACGTTTGTAATGGATGCTTCTCTCTCCCGTCTCTTTAAGCAGGTGAAGGTGGAGGAAGACCACCAAGCGGCGTCGGTGGGAGGAGAGCCAGAGGAAGACGATGAAGAGGAGGAAGACGAGAGCTGGGAGAAAGCTCTGTCCGTGGAGCGCTTCGCGGACATCATCAGCGAGTCGGCCTCCCCCAGCGGAGACAGGATGGGCCGTCACTACAGCGAGAGGGACTTTGAGTGTAAGCCCGGCCTCTGTTTCATGATGATAACTCATGCGCTGTGTTACCTTTCTAAACAAGGCTACCTAGAGCAGTGGTTCTCAAACTTTTTCATGTCAAGGACCCCCAAAATTATATTTATTTGGCTGCAATAGCATAGCGCGGCACGAAGTGACGCTTGTAGATCTGCTATTTTTGAATAGCCAAAGTATAAAATATTGTTAAAGTGGTTAAAATGATTGTGTATTTCTATATTAACTAATTATACTGTCCCCTGGTACCCCCCCAAGGACCCCTGGGGATCCCGGGACCCCACTTTGAGAACTTTGGGTGGCTTATCATCCGCTGCCATTTGGGGTGTCTTGACTGATGGTGTGTTTCAAGCCCAGTGCCACGCCATGCTGCTGGCGTGGCATGTTGTAAACGCCAGCAGTGTAAACGCCAGCAGTGCTCCCGTTGTAAAACAATTTAAAACATAACGCTGAGCTCAGGGGGAAAAAAGCCCCAGTGGACACAGGGCCTAAATCATTCGAAAGAATAGTCTGTCTACAAGATCACAGTCATGCATTGTGAGAGTGTACAGTAGAGGTGTTTTTTGTTTTGTTTTTGTGACATTGCCGTTTTCTACTGTTTTTATTTCTAAAATGTCCGGCGATAATAACATGCCTATATTTGGGATACCAGGGCTAAAGTGGTAAACGCAGCTCAAACTATAAACAAGTGCAGCTCATAACTATGTTATGTTATCTAATTTATGAGAGTTTATGAGAGTTGTGAAATGCTACTACTGATGGTTTAACATGACCACAGGTCAGCAGGGATCCATTTCCACCAGACCAGTTTAGCCTCGGCACACCGTCTAGGCTCAGTTGGTCAGCGCTGAGGCTGAAAGTCAGAATGCTTCCACAATGCCATAATGTAGTTTTGTTATCCAAATGTCAACGAGGTCATTGTGACCTCGTTGACATTTGTTGTTTGATGTTTGAAAGTGGCATGTCTCACTCGGAGAAATACAGTGTTTACAATGGTAGGAAAAATGAGATTTTTTTCTCCATTTATTTTTTAACATTGAAGTGGATGGAGCATTAACTTTTTGAAAATCGTTTTATCCTAGTAGATTAAAAAGTGTTAATAGGAGATTATCACAGCTCCCAATGAAGACCTGTGATGATGAGAATGCTTTGAACAAAAGTCACATTTTGTACAAATCAAAGAAAGAAAAAAAAATAATAATATGCGAAATATCTGACAGAAATACCTTTTTATGTGAAAGTAACAAACGTAAAATCTGGACTTGCAAGGCACACTGTTACTCCGATCCGAGTTTGAAGTTACAGTGGGTTTATATACAGTAGGAGGGGGGCGTGTCTGATCAAATGAATATCAAATATCTAAATATTGAATCAAGCAACTTAAAAACTGTCTGGGGTGCACACAAAAGCCAGAGTAGATGTTAAAATGACGTCGGAAGTGTTTTAAATTGAAAATAAAGTGGTGAATGCATTACTAATTGTTTGATTGTTTTATGTTTGGTAGTGTAACTATATTTAAGTCATCCACCAACTGTGTACATTCAATATTCTCTCCCCCTCGCCCCACAGATCACAGACACACATCTCACCACACGCACCACCCCCTGTCCACCCACCTGCCCGCGCCGCAGCGTCTGCGCAAGAGGGTGCACGGCTTGGACCGGCGGCGCAAGAAGAAACGCAAGAAAAAAAAGACCTCGGTGCCTCCCTCCGAGGTCACGCCCACCATCCACGAGGTAGACGAGGAGGAGGAGGCGGAGTCGGAGACGGACGGGCGGGGCGTGGCGGCCACACCCACGGAGCCACCTGACCACTTGCCACAGGTAACATGAGACTGAGATGTTTATTTATTTTTTCTTAAAGAGTACAATACTGTTCATTTATCCATTTGTAACTCTGAGAGGGAAAAATGTAAACAACTGGACTCTAAGGAACAAAACTAAGCTACAAAACGACCAAGCATGGTCAACTACTCTGTCTTCGTTGAAGTGTTGCTCATGCCCGACTGCATAAATGACAGCTGCACAGGCAACTGGTTAACTCTTTGACTGCCAGAGTGATAGTGTAATAGTGTGCCACTGCTGCCAGCGAAAAAGAGCAATTTTACTGTACCTTTGGGGTTGTCGTTTTTTTGTATCCGCACAGGGTAATCCATTGCACAGCTGCGGCCGTTTGAATGCAGCTTGTTTTTTGCCGTAAAGCAAGAGGAACAGAGATATAGCGATTAAGTAAACAGGAAGTAAATGAGCTTTTATTTTTTTAAATGACGTCAATTCCGGGTCTGTCGTCATCAGGCAGTGAAAGCATCATTCATACGGTTGATAACAGCACCAACTGGTGGAATACCACTGAAAACACAAAAACTCGGCTTTCTCGTCGACGGCAGAATGAGCCTTAGCAGAGTGGCAGGCAAAGAGTTAACAGCATTAACCCATTAATACCTGGAACGCATCTGTGTCACTTTAGATTTCTTTGGCTATTCAAAAATAGCAGATATACAAGCTCATAGCGCGGCACCGAGTGCCGCGCTACGAGCTTGTAGATCTGCTATTTTTGAAAAATCATGAAAAGAAAATGTTTTCAATTTTTTTTCAAAAAACTGTTAGGATTTAGATTTTTTTTTTTATCGCCTCAGGTCTTAATGGGTTAATGAGTGTTTCTTGCCTTTACGGAACAGAGCAGGAATTGTGGGCGGGAGAGAATGGGTATGGAAACGGTGAAACAAAAAACATGATTGATTGACGCCTCACTGCATCAGTGGAGTGCTGAAAAACCTTGAAGCCTTTTGTGTTGTAGCGCATCACAGCGTTGGGTGCCAGTTTGTACCTTCACGTCACCGGCTTCCTTTGAAAATGACTTGTCGCCCGTCGCTTTGTTGAGGCTGGTGTGAATTGGTCCATTTGGTTCCATTTGTGCACTCAGAGTTAACTGTGTGCTTTTGTTTACCTTTCTGTTTCCCTTGTTTGTTGCCTTAACTCATTTACCCACTTACTCCCAGACTTGCTTATTTTTGCCGACACGGACGTTCTCCATTCAGTTCTAGCGCATAATTATAGTACATGAGTAATGCGAGGAGGTTTTTTTTTTTGTGCAGACGCTGCAGGTGATTGGGTTGCACTGCTCAGTGCTGCGAACGAAGGTGCTGTCAGCACTCCATGCAGAAAATACCGGTCTCTGGTGTTTACTGTGTGTGTGTGTGTGTGTGTGTGTGTGTGTGTGTGTGTGTGTGGCGGGGAGGCTGTGGGTGGGCTGTGTGCTTGGAACTGCTTCAGATGACCTACAGTATACTGTATGAAAGGTGACACTATTGATAAAAAAAAAAGTAGAAGAAGAAAAAAAAGCTGACGGTGATGAAGATCTGCTTAGCACAAGGTTAACATGTGTGTGCGCACATGCACTTCTGTTTCTGTGCATGTCATGAGAGAGACCGGGAGGCAGAGAAAGCTAAATGGAATAATGGAAAACAAGCTACATGTTGAACTGTTCCCTGTGGAATCAAACCGTTTAGAAATTCAACCTACTTATATTAATGTATAATATACATATGTGTGTCTTGTATGAAGAGGCTGTAGTTGACTAGATCTATGTGAGAGCAGTAACGTTGACTCTAGATTCATGGAACCAAACTTCAATATTAAGGTCTGTACCTTAAGAAAATATTCACAATGTTTTCTGAGTGAGTGATTGATTGATTGATTAATTGATAATTAGTTTTTATCAGCAATATGTATATTTTTGGAGTATATTATAAATATGCATAGTTATTTATTTATAGTAGTTGTGCATTCTAGTTTAACCCATTAAGGCCTGAGGTTCCGATTCTACAAAATGTAATGTTGAAAATATTTATGTTGCTATGTCACTGGCTCTCAAACTTTTTCATGTCAAGGACCCCAAAATGTATATGTATTTGGCCGCGGACCCCCATCTCAAAATATTTTGTTCCAGGGACCCCCAGAAGCAAAGATTTGAGTTACAAATGTTTGCTTTAAAAAATATAATTCAAAGATTTCCCCCAATTTTCTCGATTTTTCAAAAATAGCAGATCTACAAGCTTGTAGCGCGGCACTCGGTGCCGTGCTATGAGCTTGTATATCTGCTATTTTTGAATAGCCAAAGTGTAAAATAATGCTTTTTAGCTCAAATCTAAAAATAACACTGATACGTTCCAGGTCTTAGTGGGTTAATCAAAAACGTATCTGGTATTTAATGGATGGGATGAGGCTTTTGACAGTGTACTGGACTCTAGGTGTAACCAATATTACCAACTTCTTCTCCTCGTCCTGGATTCCCTCTTCCTCTCAGTTTAGTTTGGGGTGCCAAGAGGGTTTGAGGGACCCCCTTCCTCCTCTCTCCACTGTCCACATGGAGAACGAGGAGCACAAAGCCGCAGTCCCAGTGATGAGGGGAGAGGTGCACGGGATTGTGGGAAATGCTGTCCATTTGCTGCCAAACGTAGAGGCGGAGGGAACGGCAGAGCCATGCAACAGGTGGGTTCTCAAGGTATTTTGGGACTTTAATTCTAAAAGAGCAGAACGTTTTGCACACATATAGATCGACTGACTATTGCAGAAAAAAGGACTCTTCATGTCTTTATTGTTTCCAATAATCTTTTATTAAACATTTTTGTATTGCAAGTGAAGAAGACACTTATAAGTATTGTGTGGATTTAGATCTTTATAGTTATTTATCATTTTCAAATGCAGTTGACCCATCCGATTGACTGTTTAACATTGGTTAGCTGGAAACTTGAAAACAAATGACATTCCATTACTGAAGTCCGGAGGCAGGGCACTCATTTCAAACTAAAGCCATCATAGAGCGCTTAATTAATTGAACTAATTTGATTGTACGACAATAAGCACAAAAATTCAATGATATATAATGGATTAATAATCTATCCCTATTTTGGATCTGTCATTATAGGTGAAAAAATATATATCTGGCAGCTCACATTGTGTTGCATCGTGACGCATTGTGAGCTGGTAGATCTGCTATTTTCACAAACACACGCACACACACACACACACACACACACACACACACACACACACACACACACACACACACACACACACACACACAAGGACCACAGTGGAAATAATCTCAAGCGTTTTTTTTTTGCGTTTTATCCTTTTGACTCATACAATATGTTCATATGCATTTTTTTCAATAAAACCATCTAGCAATCAAACTATCAATCAAAAAACAACAAGCAAACAGAAAAAAGGGTTGATGGTCCATCTGATGGTTTCATTTGTACACTCTCTGAGTTAAGGATGTTATTGTGTGTAACATGGAAAATGGAGTGGTACGTATGCTAACTGTTTGCATATGTCTGGATCTCAGTTTGTTGTGTGTTTGTTTGCCTTTGGAACGTGGGCTGGAAAAATCACAGTAAAATAAGAAATAAAGCCCTAATTTAATATACCTTTCATTTGTTGGTGTGTTTAATGGAGCTTGACATGTGCAGGCTTCAGTTATTTCCTTTTAATATGAACACACAAAATAAATCAAATAAAAATAACAAACATAAACCACTCAAACATGTGTATGTATGTCTGAACATGCTCTCTATGAAAGAATGGCTTTGGCTGATCTTTCTATATATGACATGACTCATCTGGCTCGTAAAACGTCAGAATATGAATAATTTGGTGATGCTTTGAATAATAAATGGTGCTTGTCGCCTGGAGGGCAGGGGCTGTATGGTGGTCCAGGTACCCATCTCCCTTCAGTGCCTGACAAGGGATAAAAGGCGGTCAGCGATTCAGTCTTATAACAGCTTTGACACTGTTGGCAGGGTTGAAACAACATTACGCAGCAGTGTCATGTAAGGTTTCACTGGGCTGTGTGATGGAACCCAGCCAAAGGCTGACTCTGGGACATTGGCAGAGCTAAGAATATATACTCACGTAAATACTCAAGTATTCAAAAGTACAAATTACCCCTGTCAGGTGACAAGAAGGTCAGTTGGCTCTCATGCATTGAAGGAGGCATGAGCTCGGCCCTGGGCTCCCTAGGCTGGTGAGGGGAGTGTAGCGCCCAGGATCACTTAGAAAATTGGCACCGGATGAAAAATAAGGGTTACAAAATCACGGGATAAAAATAAAAATGAATGCATATTACGAAGTACATTTTCTTTAAAAAATCAATGCATTGTTGTATTGAAATTTGGAACATCGAAAACCCCCCTGAAATTTTCAAAAATTGGGAAAATACAGTAGCAGATAGATCGGTTATTTATTATGTTTTTTTATAGGGCTAAGTGGCTAATTTATAAATATTTTTTGATAAGTTTGTATCCCAAGAGTCCCTCCCTAGAAATGTGGTGGCGTCAAAAGTACAATATTTCTATGTCAATTATAGCTGAGTGAAAGTCATGAGCTTCCAAAAAAAAACAACCTCCAACTCCAAAATGTTTTATAAGTACAGTACTCAAGTACATGTACTTATTTACTGTCCACTGCTCAGGGGAGGCTTGGTGAAAAGGCCTAGTTTGAGCCTGTTGCTGTAGCCTGGCTCCAGCCTCTGAATTGCCAGCTGTGCTGCACAGCCCTCTGTAGGTGAACAGATAATAATGCAACCAGCAGCCTGTCAAAATAACAGCATTCTGACTCATAGCAACGTTGCTAGGGATGTCCCGATCACGTTTTTTTGCTCCCGATCCGATCCCGATCTTTTGATTTTGAGTATTTGCCGATCCCGATCTTTCCCGATCCGATCTTTTCATTTTTAAAAATATTTTTAAAATATTATTTATGCATGTAGAATTTATTTGTATCATTTATTTGTAGCAATAAAAGACAATATGTCTCAAAACACTGGCTGACAGTTGAATTATTGCCAACAAAATAAATGTTAATTAAAGAAATGAAGACAAATACTGAATCTCTGAACATTGGCTTGCAGTTATCGCACATAGCCAAAATACAATAATAATATTAGACTTGTCATTCAGGATGGAAAATAAAGTTGTCCTTTTGGGGAGAAGTGGAACTTAGAAGTCATTTAAGTTTAGCGTGAGGGAGAGGGTCTACTCTGATTACTAAAGGTTTTTTAGGTCAAGGACCCCTTAGCTAAGGGAGAGATGAAGCAGGGACCCCCACTACATATTGTATAAAATTTGTGTTTAGATTAAACCTTTTCATAGATTTCATAGATAGCTTCATAGACTTGTTTAACAGCACTGTCATCAGTGTATTTATCAGACATGTCAAACTCTCAGTACTTAGTAAAGTTGAGCCTAGGCTCTGTACTTGGTCTGCTCTTTTCCCCTCTACCTCTTCTAAAGTTCCCCTCAGAATATAGGGATATTAGGGTTCATGTGGTTAATGTAAATAAAAGAAAAAGGTCCTATCACGCAAAGATTTGGAGACCCCCCTGTAGTAACTCTGAGAACCCCCTAGGGGTCCCCGACCCCCTGTTGAAGACCCCTGCTCTACTTAATATCTACACTACAGAAAACATTCAGTTGGACATTAAACACACACACACACACACACACACACACACACACACACACACACACACACACACACACACACACACACACACACACACCTGACATTAATTAGTGATGTTGATTGCTATGTGGTCAAATGCGCATACAGGCTCAACGAGCCATCGTTAACCAGCTAGTGTTACACAGCTGACTGGCAATAATATATGCGCATTTGTGTTGAAAACGCATCGCATCTGATCTAATCCAAGGAAGTTGGAGCAACTCTCTAAAATGGTGGATTTTAGTTTGGCTGGTCAATTTGAGATGACAGCAGCAACAAAGGTTAGTAGTAGACTTATATTTGAGATGTAAGATGATCAGTTATTATACCAGTCCTTTTTGACAACATTGACGACCAGCGCTACTCCTCCTGCGTGCGTCTCCCTCTATGAACGCCACGGGGCCACCGTGTGTGTGTGTGTGTGTGTGTGTGTGTGTGTGTGTTTGCGTGTGTGTCCGTGCGTGTGTGCGCGTGTGTGTGTGTGTGTGTGTGTGTGTGTGTGGAGAGGGGGAGGGCTGGAGAGCTCAGCCTGCAGATACAGCACGTTACAGAGACGAGAGAGACTTCTCATTACGAGGTGTTTTACCGAGGGAGAACACTTCTCCATATGACGCTGTTAATGATGACTTTAAGAACGTTAAATACAATAATACAAATATTTTATTAATAAAATATTTTAAAAAATATTAATATTTTTTTTATGATTTTTTTATTCCCGATCTTTTTTTGCCGATTCCGATCTTTTGAAAATGACGTGATCGGCCCCGATCCCCGATCACGTGATCGGATCGGGACATCCCTAATCTTGCTCTTTCTTTTGTTGTCGGAGATGTAACGTTGTGAAATGTCACAGTACTGTATGGTCTCTAGAACCACAAAATACCACCAATACCAATATGTTATGTCATGGTACTCATTTTGTTCCCCCTTGTAATTCAATTAAACATACCTTTAAAGTGTTTTTGCGTCGAAGAAATACAATGCTTTATTGAACTGAAACATTGGGCTGTCTGTCTGTCTGTCTGTCTGTCTCTCTGTGTGTATTAACTGAAACTCTCATGCATTAGCATTGTGATATTTACATACAAATATTTAACGTAAAGGATCATTTATACCGCAGGCACAGTGTTGTAGGGAAAGGCTTACATTCCAGAATTGTGGTTGCTTGATACCGCGGTATACCTTAAATGGGAATTTATTTGTATTTAATTAGGAATTAGCCCATTTGTTCGCTTCCGAGTGTTTCACTTTTGAGGGGGCAATTCAGCCCAATTCAGCCGAATGGCTCCCGTGTTACGTTGTTAGACGGGTGGGCCGCAAACTGATCTGATCCGTCTCATCTCGTCAGTGCTCTGCAGGGAGCGTCGGACCCCTCCAGCGCGACCACCACCACCACTGCCACCGCCGCCGCTGCTGCCCGCGGCTGGTTCCGGAGGAAGCCCGTCCACCATCGCCCGGCGGGGGCTCAGCGGAACAGCTACGACCTGCGAGAGAGGATCTGCATCGGCAGCATGACGGCCCTGGAGACCGCCGTCTACCAGCAAGTGCCCACCGACGAGGCCGAGGCCCAGATGCTGGCTAGTGCAGACCTGGATGACATGAAAAGTAAGACCTGACACACTCACAAACACTAGACGAGTTCACATGAAGAGCATGGGTTCCATTTCCTTGAGCTTTCCCTTTGTCCTTCGGTCGGTGAAACCAGTTCAGTGGCCTTGTGTTTCGAGTGTCCGCCCTGAGATTTGGGAGGTCAGGATTCAATCCCCTAGTTAATACCAAAGACTATGAAAATGGGACCCAATGCCTCCCTGCCTGGGACTCGGCATCAACTAAGTGCATACAACGTAAGTCCCGACCCAAAGGCACGCTCTGCATTAGGTCATTACCAGGCTTTTCTCCTCGGAGACAGGAAAAGCCTGGGAACGAGGCTAGCGCCATACTAGCGTCTTGTCCAGGGGATGTATTTGTATATCATGGTTAGGGGGTGTACTTGCACATCAAGCCGCCTCACGCTACAGAAACAGGAGATAGGCTCCCTCCTGCCCTGTGGGCCTCATGGCTCGGGAACCATTGGTTCCCAAGGCTTCTTGCATGTAAAAACATCAACTGTTGACCAAAGAAAGTGGTGTACCACCAAAAAAAAATAACAGTATGAGGTCTAATAATGGCATGGCTCCCATGTGGATCTCGGACATCATGTGACCATTTCTGTGACGTCAGTCATTTATGACGTATCTATGACGTAAGATTCCATATTTGGGCAACGTTTCAGCCTGTTCCGGACGGACGGACGGACGGACGGACACACACACACACACTTGAAAATATTGCACTTTTTTTATCAGTTAAAAAAACACAGGTAATTGGTGTGATCGCCAAAATCTGGTACGGTATCGCAACTGAAAATCTGGCATCGGTCAGGCTCTAGTATTGAGGTGCGTAGCTTGTAAGGGTGAGCAGAGAACTGTAAGTGGACGAGTATATTACGGGGAAAGTAGAGTGCTTACCGTGGGCGTTTGGAAACATGCTTTGAAAGAGCCTATAGGGGCAGGCCTTCACAATAAGCCTGCCACAGTACATCTGCTGTGAGGGGAATATAAATAAATATATGTGACTCCAGGCTCTTGGCGCTGCGTTGCTCACCACTTAATAGACAGTAAAGACAGAACGCAGAAGGCCTTGTCAGCATTCTTTCTGCCTGACTGGGTGGAATCTGCCAACATCGGATGCCATGCTCCAGATGTCGTCCCAGCACTTTGTACCCTGGGAAACAGAACGTACCCACTGATCTCTCAGTACGCTGCTTGAATATTCACCGCATACAGTACGTCTCCCCATCAAATGTTTTTAGTCACTTGTGCTTATTGAAAATGTCTAGGCATGACCTGAGTAATTGGTATCGGACAGTGGTGTAAAGTAACTCGGTACTTTTACTCAAGTACTGTACTTAAGTACAATGGTGAGGTACTTTTACTTTAATGGAGTATTTCCAATTGTCTATACTTTTTACTTCTACTCCGCTACATCACAGAGGCAAATATTTCACTTTTACTCCACTACAATTATTTGAAAACTTTAGTTACTTTGCAGATATGAATTATTACATTATAAAACATACATTAACCACTTTAGCCCTATTTTGTACCTAGGCTAATCGAAAATAGACAATCTACAAGCTCACAACGCGTCGCAGTGCGACGCGTTGTGAGCTTGTAGATCTGCTATTTTCAAATAACTTTTACTTTAAGTACATTTTGATACCAATACTTTTGTACTTTTAAAATTTGAATTTCAGACTTTTACTTAAAAGTAACTGAGTACTTCTACATTGCAGTATTGATACTTTTATGTAAGTAAAACATTTGAGTACTTTTTCCACCACTGGTATTGGATCAGTGTCAGATATTTGAATAATTCTATTTTGTAACCTTTTATTTGCCCGGAGAAAGTAGATTGAGCTCTTACTACAATTCAGTGGTTCTCAAAGTGTGGTCTGGGGACCCCCAGATGTTCTTGAAGGGGTTCCCATGGCCCCCATGCAAAATGGTTGATTGATAGTAATTAAGAACCAAATGGACACTTTAACAGATGTGTAACTCTGACAGTGCACAGATGGAACCAAATGGGCCCTTGAGGTCCATTTTGTTTCCATCTGTACACTGTCAGAGTTATGGGGGTCCGTTGACATACCAAACTGGCGGTCCTTGAAATAAATAAAAACGTTTTAGAACTACTATTCTACATAACATGATGTACAATGGTCACTGTAGAAATCTCCCATTGAATTTCCAATTGTTGTGAGTTGTGTTCATTCAGCACCCTCTAATGGTAGTAAAATATAACATACATGTAACTGTTATGTGTCTCCCTCTGCTGGTTACCTCTGTGTATTGCCTGTAGTAATCAATTTCAATGATTGTGGTGGCCACAGTAATATGAGGGGTCAGTGACACAGTACTGTACTACTGGAGAAGCTCTGTCAGGCATATTATTGGAATGACGTCACTGTGTTTGTGGCCCCATTGTGTTGGTCTTCAATCCATTTAGACTGGGAATGCATCTGTGTCATTTTAAGATCTCTTTGGCTAATCAAAATAGCAGATATCCTGTGCTTCACAATAAAAAATATTTGAAACACAAAAATAGCAGATCTACAAGCTCATAGCGCGCCACCGAGTGCCGCACTATGAGCTGCTATTTTTTTTAATCGTGAAAATGAGTGCAAATCTTTTAAAATAGGCATCTTTGATCCTTTTTTGAAAAAACGTATGTTGCTATAATCAGTGGTTCTCAAACCTTTTTCATGTCAAGGACCCCCAAAATTATATGTATTTGGCCGCGGACCCCCATCTCAAAATATTTGGTTCCAGGGACCCCCCCCCGAAGCAAAGATTTGAGTTGAATATGTTTCAAACTAGATTGCAATGTATAATCCTTATTATTTTCTTTATTAATGTAAGAACAATGGCTTCTATTTCAGCATACTAACTTCCCAGAAAGAGAGAGGCTGTAGTTTCTATTAACTTGGAATCAATGGTAGGTAGGTTTCTGAACTGTTCATAACTACCAACCCAATTAGCTGGAAATAGTGGCATCTTACAATGAGTGAGGACCAATTATATGAAGAAAATGGGTGATGTGCTCCTTTAACACATTGATTGCCAAGATCAAGTTAACTTGATCTTTCAAAAAAAAATTACCCAAAGACCAAGGAGATATGATTTTTCGAAGATCTAGACTCCTATCCACTTCCTTGTTAACTTAAAATTTAAAAAATCTGTATCTCCGCTGCTGAGTACTTTTTTTTTCTCAATGAAAAATCTCTGACATAAAACTGCAAGAAATCTGAAATAATTCTGGCAGGCAATGTGTTAAGTGAGGAGGTAGGATAACGTGGAGAAAGTGTAGTATACGCATATAATGACAAATGAACTGAAAATACCTAGAAACGTTCAGTATATACAAATATGACATTGTTTCAGTGACCCTGCCATTGGCACTTCAGTGAAACATCAGTGGATTGTTCAAGCATCGTCACGGACAAACGGGGGGATTTGCCAAGCGTGAAATGGTGCCAGGTGCGAATTGGCCTCTTTTCACACTGGGAAAATCAGCCACGACAAACGGGCGAAAAAAGGGTGAATCCAATCCAATCCACTTTATTTATAGAGCGCATTTAAAACAACAGTGTTGAACCACAGTGCTGTATACTGTACTCAGTAACACAAAAACACTCAAATATACAACAGCAAAACAATACACAATAAACAGGACAACAGGACAACATAATAGACACAATGCCTAGTGGAAACAGCAACTCTCAGTCAGAACCTTTTAAGGCCAAGGAGAAGAGGTCGGATGTCATGTCTGTACTGTATGTACAATACGCGCACGTGTGTGTGTCTGTGTGTGCGTTGTGCGTGTGATTCTGCTGTGCATAGACATTGCACTTGGTGATTGCATGAGTGCAAATAGCCATAAGGAGTGACGTGTGCAAAAGCTGGATTCCAGCCATCGGTCGACAGATGCCAGGGTCCCGCTACGTGTTACTTCTGGAGAGTTTAGTAACCTGGGGTGCGTCTCCTCCCGTTCTGTCTGTACTTTCCACGAATCCCTAACCGTTGCTTTGCATGACAATGTTCTGAGAGACGTGCGAGCGAGACCTGAGTTTAGCGCGCCTGGCTGGAGACACGTAGGCTCAGCTGCAGAAGTTTACATCTTCATATAAAACTTAAGTACACATTTTAAGAGTTTTTTTCCCTGCCGCTGCCGATAGTAATGTTAGGTTGTTAAACGTGTCCTCAATTTCCCTTTGCTATAGGGTGTTTACATGACGGATATATGCGAGTATAACTGCTCGTTACCTTTCATACTTGTTTGCCTTTTCATTAAACATTTAGTTACGCTAGCTATTACACACTTAATGTTATAGTTAACAATTGCAGATTGATTACTGCAATTTACAATTTAGGCATTTAGAAGACTTGTCTTATCTGGAGAAACTTACAAAGTGCAAGATCAGAGTAAATGGCATGAACCCTAGTCAACAAGAGACGGGGTAAATGGTCACGTAGCTGGAGTGCAAATAAATCAATTAAGTGCTACAAACCTCTTGCTAACTTTTATGGTTACATCACCAAATTGGTTTAACACATTATTTGCCTTTTTTGTATTTAAAATACAAGGCTAAATACAAAATCAATTACTGGATGAAACAATTCTCTGTTTCATGCAACAGTCTTGTCAAATGTTAGTCTTTAGGCTATTGCTTTGTAATGTTACTTTAATTTCTGTTAGTAGTACCACGCACGCACGCACGCACGCACGCACGCGCACACACAGTACTTGTGTAAATGCACTTATCCGTGTGTTCCAAATGTTGGTGGGGGTTGGGTCGGTGGAGCTTATGGGAGTCATGATCTCAGTATTTCTAAAGTCCTGGCTACATGCATGGCCCTGACACCAGCACTCAGAGAGAGAGAGAGAGAGAGAGAGAGAGAGACAGAGAGAGGTGGCATGGGGGGAGGGGTCACGTATGTATGGCAAAGGGAAACAGTCCACTCCAGCATCCGGGGGCATTAATTAACATGGAGTCCACAGTCGATTGTCCTTCATCAGCGACCCTGCCTCCGGCCTTTCCTGCTTTTACTGAGCAGCAGGGCAATCATCGACTGTTCACAAACCATCTGGAAACAGAAACAGAACTGCGGTGCTCACGCACAACAATCAGATTTGTTGGAACTGACAGCCTCTCCTTTTTCCCCCCAATGAGTCACTCAAGCAAAACTTTATTTTTTAATGTTTTTATTTGTTTGCGTAATGGACGATCGTTCGCTTTTATGTCGTTATCCAAAACACACAAATTGAATGTGAATTTGTCATGTGACTCATATTTTGTCTCTAAGCAGTTTCATAGAATGATTGGTCCCTGTTGGTATAGGTTCACCCAGCTAATTGTGAAGTTGTTTTTAATTTCACCCAATTAGAGGCCATTCTGTTCTGGTATGCGAATCTTAACAGATTTGTGAATTGTTGAGATACAATTGAGCCACTGACCTAGTCTGAGGAGAAGTCTATTCTTTTAATCACACACATTGCATCAACATTTTTCAACCAAAGAAAAACACAATTTAATGAAAAACTGAAAAAGCAAACTCATGCTCTCATGCACACACACAAAAACAGACACAACTACGCACGTAGAAAATGTCCCCGGCGGGTTTTCAGGGAGGGTCCCTGTTTAGCTCTCCGACTCGAGAGCACCTGCTGTGGGCAAGTAAGGCCACTATGCCAACGGGGGAAACATTGTTTCCATGGAGACCCTGAGTGAGAACGGTGGGACTCCCTCGGTAATTCAGCATCATCACATCTGACTGAGCAGAGCGCCGCAGACCGATGCCGGAATAATGTGCTGCTTCGTTACCTTCACATTGCTTCAGTTTTAAGCTTCTGTGTGTGTGTGTGTGTGTGTGTGTGTGTGTGTGTGTGTGTGTGTGTGTGTGCCTGTCTGCCTGTAAAAAGCAACGTGTGGCATCAGTGAAGATGAAGAAGTAACTCAAATGCTGTCATCTTTTAGAGGCTTGTGACTTTGACCTTTACCCTGATGCAGTGCCGCTCCTCGTTCGGATGGAGAATGATGACTGAAGGGCGCCAGCTCTTCCGACTTCTCCCCTTGGACCCGCCCTTTCTGCCGTAGGATCAATGGGCTGGTGGACATCATGGAAAAGGGTGGAGCCCTCGTTTCGGCTGATGGGCAGTCTGCTCGTTCAGCATCAATATTTTACTTTGGCAGTGACGGATTATGTTGCTGCCATTTTTTCTGTTTCTCTGGCTGTGGATCCCTCTGTCGCCGTTCAGCTTGTCTGCACCCGAGATCTTACGTCATTATTTGTGACTTTTACTGGACGTAAAAGGATCATTTCTGGACCTATAATTACCTCGAAAGTCCTTTGTCTTTATGGGGGCTCGCTTTCGTGGCTGCAAATCAGTGCTTATCGTCACATTGTAACTCTTCTCCGTAGCGTTTGGCTTGACAGAGGGGTCTCGTTTTGAGGGAGGGACCCCAAGAGTCATCATATCTGGGGCCTCGTGTCTGGAGCGTTGGTGTCCCAGTGAGGGACGTCCAATCGAGTTAGGCCCGACATCTCCACGGAAAACCCCGGCTGCTCGGCAGAGCGGAGACCCAGGAGGGAAGTGGACGGCGTCTAGAAGTCGGGAGCCCTGGATGAGCAGCGTGCGCACTCGGAGGAGAAGGGCGAGGAGGAGGAGGAGTCGCCGGCTGCAGAGATGACAGACTCGGGGGGACGGGAAGAGAGCCTGGGACCCGCGGCCGCTGACGACGCGCATGGCATCGATCGCGGAGCGGACTCGGGGGGACGGGAGGAGAGCCTGGGACCCGCGGCCGCCGCCGACGCGCACGGCACCGATCGCGGAGCGGAACGTCAGGCCAGCAAGGTGCAGAAGAAAGGCCCGGGTCTACCGAGGCAGCATACCCTCACACAGCGGGGCTCGGCGACGGATGGCTTCGAGGACTTTACGGAGTTCGTCTTGGATTTCGACGACTACGACCTGCTGGAGTCGATCCACACACAGATGGTACCGGAGCCGGAACCGGAACCGGAGCCCGAATGTAAGTAGCCACGCAGTTTGTCTTAACGATAAAACATTCGGTGGCTGCACTAGCGACTCCTACTGGTGGGACTCGGTGCAGGGAGGCGATCTGGGGGGGAGATACGTTACGCTCTCCTGCTGAAAGTCCTAACTGTCGAGGGTGAAAAGAAGCAGCTGGTGCCTCCATGTGTACCAGAGGACACATGTGGTTGTCTACACCCTCCCCAAGGCCAACAGAGAGAGGGGTTTACAGGGACCACCGAACGCAGGGGGAATTGGCAATGGCTAAATTGGGAGAAAAGGTGGTGGCAATGGTGGGTGGGGGGGGGGTATTCGTTTGAAACGGTGGGAATTCCTGTTTTCAATTTTCCCGTCTTGTGTTTCCGTCTTAGATCCCCAACATTGTATCTGTTGTTTCAGTTTAGCTCAGCTTTGTTGTTACCACGGGTAAAGTCCTCCAGCAGAAGAAACAAAAAGCACAATAGCTGAAACAAAACATATCATGTCGGGCCAATTCATAAACACGCCAAAAACACGAGTGTGGACACTGCGCAAATATGAATAACATGCCAATTTGGAGATGCTTTTATCAGAGTGTGCTTTCTACCAGCTCGGCGTGCTTGAGCTGCTTGTAAACAGTCTCGAACTCTTAACACTGGCAATTGTTGGTGTCACGCAGCATCCAGTGATACACCACAGTGGGTGGATGGCTTTCATCAAAGTAAGTGTCAGACAACTGAAGAACATTTAGTGTACAAACAAGAAGTACTGTGTACGTGTGCGTGCGTGTGTGTGTGTGTGTGTGTGTGTGTGCGCGCGCGCGTTTGTGTGTCTGTGTGTGTGTGTGTACTGTATGTGTGAGTGTGTGTGTGTGTGTGTATAGATACTGTAGATAGATAGATAATTGCTTTCGGGCTGGAACCATATGTCTCCATATGTCTTCTTTTCAAGTGACTAAATAATAACTACATTGGATCCATTGGAACACAGTTTTCAGTGTTGTTCCATCTCCTGAAAAGTAAGCATTTTGGACAAGGTTTCCGACTGACAGCGACGATACAGTGTTGTGCATGACATGCCAAAGTAAAAATGGGGAGATCCCGCACACTGTCTTCACTTACAGAAAAAACAAAGTTTTTAATGCAAATACAACGTTTTGGTCGCACTAACCATCATCAGGCATGACATGCCAAAAAGCGCGTTCATTGAACATTATCATGTTTTTGGTGAACGGTTAACTGAACGTGTCCAGTTGCAACTAATGAACGTGAACGCAAGGGTTGTTAATTCCCGCGAGAGATAACCTTTCTGAAAAAAATTGTCGATCTGCAAGCTCACAACAAAATGTGTCATGAGCTATTTTCGACAAGAGATTTGGTGTAGAGGGAAGGGAAAAAAGTATGGAGCCTGAAATATCCATGACTTCTTTAATCGTGCAGAGATGTTTTGCCAACATTGACTCAATTATGCAGGTGCATTTAGTATAATTTGAACAACTATGGAGAAAATGTAAATGTTTGTGTATTATATTCGATATTATGGTGAAACCTGTGACTACTAGACAATGGCCTGTATTAATAGTTTGGCCCTTTACCTTACAACTCCTAATGAGAGACATCCATATTCTAAAGCTTGGGGTGATATCAAATTGACATTCAATTGAAAAAAAATCCCATTCATAAAAATCGCTGTTTAGCTTAACTCAGAAGTGAACTACAACTACAACTGTATGTGTATATCCTTGTCGATCGATCATTGGGAGTTTACTCATTGCCATTGATTCTGTAGCACACCAATCGCTTAATTAACGGCAATTGGAGCCTCAGTCATGGCCACGTGAAGCTCCGAGCTGTGTTCAGGGTATTGAGTTAATTGACTGAACGGTGTGTGCCCCTGCTGTTGCCTTGTGTTCCCATTGATCCGATGGCCTCCACGGGGGCAACAGCCGCAGCTAGAGCGGAAAGACATCTCATTGACATGCCGATGCTATTTTGGCTGTTTTGCTCTGTACTTGGCTTTGGAGCTGTGTTGATTATGAGAGCACTGGGAAGTGGCACCGGCAATTAGTTGTAGGAATGTAAAGATACAGCTTCTCTGCCTCTGATACTGAATACTATTAATTTTATGTTTAAAGAGGAGAGGAAACGGCATCAGTGCAAGGTTGCTGGGAGTCATGAACTTGAATGGTGCAGTTGCCTGTGGCCCTTGTGTAAATGTCAGTAAATGGGCCTATACTATGTTTTTTGTTCCATAGCAGGGCATAGCACTGGCGAAAAAAAGGAAAACCGCAAAACAAAGGGTATTTATTAAATATAGTATATCATATAGTAAATATTCTTTTTTTTACCTTCACAGACTTAAATGTTTTATGGCCGAGCGTACCGATGTTTTGTGTACCGAACGTGACGTCTCGTTCGGTAATATTAATACTTTTTCCACACAGAACCAGGAGATAACATGCATACAAACTGGCTCAATAGCGCCCCGTGCCAAACAGGACAATGTGGTATTGCAGGTGAAAGTGCTTTATAAGCCAGAGAGAAGTTAGTTGGAATGAGTATATCTGAGGCTTGATTTAGGCTCAAACCTTTTGAAAAACGTTTGAGGGACATAAACAATATGATATTAAATACTAGAAAATGTGCTCCTCGGAGCACAGGTCTCCGCCAGTACTGTTCCTGATTACGTGAAACTTGACCAATGTTAGGTGTTCTCAGAGGGACACACACACGCACGGACGGGTGATTTGTACTGGAAGGTACTGTTCCAATCAAGACTGATTGATCCTGTCTTACCTCACTTCAAAAGCATAGATGGCTTTTTGAAGTGACACACCTATTTATAGGATTTTATTTCGTCATGCGTCCCTCTAGCCAATCAAAAGCGTTGGTGTCAACATATTGTCACGTGTCACGTGGAGCTTGACCAATGTTAGCTTGGCTAGGGGGGGGGGGACACACAGCGGGACAGAACGAAAACATACTCTCCACCTCTGGCGGAGACAATTTATTTATTTATTTTTAATTCATGGTGTAGATCCTTTAAAATAATTGATATAAATATTTTCGGAAATCTCTATGGGAAGAATGAATGGGCTCTCGATCGGTGGAACCACAAAATGGTTATGCCCTATATTGACCAGGAACTCTGGGCAATGGGATGTAGGCAAGGGTGTGTGCATTGGTTCATCATGACTCTTGTGTTGGTGGGGCTTCTGAACCACTAAACTATGTCTGAACATCCAAGATAGAAACGAGGGGTAAGCACGCACATCCCAAAACAATTTATCGGGTGCTGGACAACAATGCCGTACACCAGGGAAAGAGGGGAAGTCCGCACACCGTTTTAGCTCCCAGTAGAAACGTTTTTTATTAAAAGATTATGTGTATATATACAAATTTATTTAACCCATTAAGACCGGGAACGCATCCATGTAACCACTTAAACCATTATTTTATACTTTGGCTATTCAAAAATAGCAGATCTACAAGCTGAGCTTGTAGATCTGCTATTTTTGAAAAATCGTGAAAATGTGTGCAAGTCTATGAATATATATATATATTTTTAAGCAAATTTTTTTTACTCAAATCTTTGCTTCTGGGGGGTCCCTGGAACAAATTAGTTTGAGAGGGGGGTCCGTGGACAAATACATATAATTTTGGGGGTCCTTGACACGAAACATTTCTGAGAACCACTGATATTATAGCAACATAAGTAAAAAGATTTGAGTTAAAAGTGTTCCCTTTGAAATATATATATACTCAAAGATTTGCACACATTTTCACGATAAAATAAATAAATAACAGATCTACAAGCTCATAGTGCGGCACTCGGTACTGCGCTATGAGCTTGTATATCTGCTATTTATGAATAGCCCAAGAAATCTAAAAATGACACACATGCGTTCCCGGTCTTAATGGGTTAATACAAAACGTTCCTACTGGGAGCTAAAACGGTCTGCGGACTTCCCCTCTTTCCCTGATTAACATCCAAGATCTCATGGTCGTGTGGTGTAATGCTTCGTTAGGCTCAGCTGCAGAGCATTTTAGTGAAACCCAGAGAGAGCACCTTGCTGTCTGCCGTGGGAAAACACGTGGGATTAAAATGAGCATTCACGGAGGTTCCGGTGACGTCATGGCCAAGACAGACTCTTGAATCTCAAGCTCCGCCGAGCCCTTCTAAAATAGCCCTATAAAGTATGTAAAAACTAACAAATGATGAAGGAAACGTATTGACATGGTCACTAAAGAATGTTGGGAGATAAGAAATCGAAGAAGAAGGATTCTATCAGTGGAAACAAGGAAGAGTCAGGACCGCGTCCAAACACAAGGCAGCTAAAGCTAACTCAGCTAAAGCTAACAGGACCAACGCAAGCCATGGCTGCCGGCGGTATCGGTGGGGAGTCTGAGATGCTAACGGAGATAAGGAAGCTCCGACAGGAGAATAATGACAATTATAAGGACACAAAAACCTCGCTGAACAGACTGGAGGCCTCCATGGCTGAAATAAAACAACGGATGGATAAGTTGGACGAGAGAGTCACCGTAGCAGAACAAAGAGTGAGCGATACAGAAGACAGAAGCATGCTACACGGCAGGGCCCTAGCTTACTTGCTAAAGAGAGAGGCTAGCTTGGCTTCTAAATGTGATTCTTTGGAGAATAATCTGCGACGTCACAATTTAAGACTGTACGGGGTAAAGGAGGGTGCAGAAAAGGATGATATGGCTGGCTTTATTAAGGATTTCCTGATTGCTAATTTGGATTTGGAAGAAAAGCTAAACGTACGGGTGGTTAGGGCCCATCGCTCGGCCGGCCCCAAACCAAGAGATCCGTCTGCACCACCGAGGTCCATAATTGTGCGATTCCTAGACCAAGGCGTGAAACAAACAATCTTGCAACAAGCGTGGTCACAAGGGAACATCGAGTTTGAGGGGAAAAGAGTCTTTTTTGATAATGACTACTCACAAAGCCTACAAAAAAAGAGGAAAAGTGTGTGGGAAGTGATTAAAAAACTGAAAGACAAGAACATTAAAGCCAAAACAATCTATCCGGCCCAAATAAAGATCTTTTTGGACACCGGAGAGAAGGTCTTCCCCTCGTTACTGGATGCGCAAGCCACGCTGGAGAAGATTGGAATTGACATCGATGTGGAGGAACGAGATCTACTCGACAGGGTGCTGCGGCCAAGGGACGGATGGAGGACGCAAAGAGAGAAAAAGAAAGGCAGCGCGCTGAATCTGGTGGATGTCGAATCCCTCATTCATGAAGACACAGTCGTACAAACAGAGTAACCGACAACATTGCATCTCATCTGTGGACATTAAAAAGGACCTTGAGTTAACTGGCGAGACTGAATCTCATCCGTGAACATCTAGGAGGACAGTAAGTTGTCTGATCGGACACTGATAAAATTGGATCATTTGTTAGTAGTATGAGGACTGGGGGGGGGAGTACTCTGCTTTTTCGGGGGGGGGGGGGGGGGAGAGGGAGGGTTGGCAGGCAGGCAGATGAAAGTGCATTTATACTGAAGTTTGACTTTAAGGCTGTTTTTTTTTTTTTTTTTTTTTTATTATGTGCATATATGTGGGTAGGCATATATAGGTATGTGTATAAGTAGGTATACGCACTATTTTATTTATTTAAAAAAAAAAATTACATCTGTACCTGCTGGGTGAAGGGGGGCCTAATATAAGTATGTTTAGTCTAAGGTTTGTTTATATTCTAGTTGTGCCTTCCAGAGGGGGAGGGAGGGGGATAGGGGAGACAATAGAGAGCAAATGAAGAGCATACAAAAAAAGTTTGCTTGTGTTTTAGGCCTCCTTCAGGGTTGGGGTGGAGGGGGGGCGGGTGGCAGAGGAAAGTGTGTTTATACTGAAGCCTGACTTCGTGGTTATTTTATTATTTTATTTGTTTATTCTTCATTCCTAACATTTTTGTACATGCCAAGACAGAGGGGGGGGGGGGGTGGGGAGGTAGGACCCTACACGTTTAAGTGTGATCGCTTGGACCCTGTTATGGGTTATTGGAGTGAATTTTGTTGTGCTGTTATGGTGGGGTTTATAGACATAATGGTTTTGCCTTCCGGGGGAGGGGGGGAATGTGGAGAGGTGGGGGTTGGGAGAGGGACTTTTACATTTAGGTTTGACCATGTGGACCCCATATAGGTAATTGGGGCCCCTCTGGTATCAGGGACGGTGTCTTTATTTATTTTATTTTTTTGCGTTGTTGTGTTGTTTGATATTGTAGGGGGGGGGGCTGTGGCCGGGGTGGTTGGTCGACATGCCCGTTGGGCTTGTCGATCTGCTGTTTTCGGCCGGGGCTTTCCCCGCAGTGCTGACACAGGATCTTGATGGTTAAATTAGAGTTATTTTTATTAGAGTCTTGTCTCCCAGAGAGGGGGGGGGGAGCAGGTGGGGGGGTGAATATATTTCAGTTTGGCTTCGGGGCTATTTTATTTTCTTAATTTCTACATTTGACCACTTCTGTAGTCTGTACATGTGGGGAAAGGGTTGGGGGGAGAGGGCCCATTCGGACCCCATGTGGGTTACTGGAGTCCCTTAGGGTCCAGTGCTAATATATTTTTCTGCTTTGTACTATGGGGTGGGGGGCCTTGGTGGGGGCCGTGGCGTGTCGTGGCCTGGTGCGTTGTGGGCCCGCCGGCCCGCCCTTCTCGGTCGGAGCCTTATCATCCATGCTGATGTTGGGGTCTGATGGGTTTTTTTTTTTTTTTTCCACTTTCAATTTATAGTTTGTACATAAGGGGGGACAGATGAGGGAGTGTATATATTGAAGCATGGCGTGGAAGCTAGTATATTATTTGTATTTCTACATCACATCTCTATACCTGCCGGACAAGGGGGGGGGGGGGGCTATATATTTAAGTTGAATTTAGAGCCTACTAGGGTTGGCCCTTCAAGAGGGTGGGGGGGGGGGGGGGCGAGAGGGAGTGGAGTGTTCCTCACTTCCCCTATTTTTCACTTGATCTGAAGGGGCTTTGGTGGGAGGGGAGGGTGGAAGCATGCTCTAGGAGTAATGCAAACTAAGCAACGTGACAAGGGGGACATAGGGTGGAGTTCCGTTGCATCTGCACTTTGTGCAACCTTTTCAGGGGGTGAAAGCCCTCTGCCCAGGATGCTCCTTGGGTGGTTTTTGTTGTGTGTTTTTTGTTTTTGGAAGGAGCGTCCTATGGGTTTTTTCGAGGCCTTATACTTTAACACATTGGGTGCCAGAGGTTTATTAAAATATTATACTTTGAGTGCCAGGACTTTTTAAACATTTTGAACCTTTTTCAAGTAGTCACAAAATATTTTCAGTGATCACCGTCCTCACGGTGATCCCCTCATTACAAACATACAGGTCTCGTACAATCGGGGGGAAAAAATTTAAAACATTCGGAAATCCATTCCATAGTTGCAGCCAGTTGAAAATAGTTAAATTAACATTGTAAAAAAAAAAAGTGCACAGGAGCCGAGATACAGGTTTTTGAAGTCATAAGTTAACCAGGAGGTGGATTGGAGTCTAAATCTTGTAGGAGTGATATTTCCTGTTGCTGTGAAGGAAAAAAAAAAAAAAATTTAATTTTTTTTTTCAAAAACCGTATATATACGGTTTTGGCACTCAACGTTAGTATGCGCAAAACCGTATATATACGGTTTTGGCACCCAATGTGTTAAGAGGCCGTTTCTCTATGTTTTGTGTTTTCAACTTTGTTTTATGTTTTTCGGCAAACTTTTGAGGACTAATTTTATTTTTTATGCATGGCAAAACAAGATGGTCGGACATGAAGGGGATTGTGTAGAATATACCAGGGTGTTAATTAGGATAAAGACAAAATATGAGTAATTTGAATTTTATTACATACAATGTAAAAGGGATTAATAACCCCATAAAAAGAAAAAAAATTCTTAGTAAGCTGAAGAGACTAAATTGTACAATAGCGTTGCTACAGGAGACACATTTAGACGACAAAGAACACCAGAAACTAAAAAGGGAATGGGTTGGTCAGGTTTTTAGTGCATCATACGATAAAGGGAAAAAAAGGGGAGTGGCAATATTGTGTCATAAAGCGGTGTGTTTTGTACCAGAAAAAATATATGATGATAAAAAAGGCCGGGTCATTTTGGTGGTTGGTACAATAGGGGATACATATCTGACTATTTTGAATTTATATGCTCCAAACGAAGAAGACCCCAGCTTTTTCAGGGATGTTGCGTCACTGCTGGCTGACAATGCGAAAGGAATGATTATTTCTGGAGGCGACTACAACGCAGTCGTGAATCAGCAGATTGATAAGAAGCCAGCGGTGGTCAGCCCAAAATCACAAAAAACAGCAGCTCTGTGTGGCATGATGGAGGAATTGGGGCTAGTAGACATTTGGCGACTGAAACATCCTAGGGAGAGGGATTTTACTTTTTTTTCCAGGGTACATGGTAGTCACTCCCGTATCGACATGTTTTGTGTCTCTAAACAGGATGCACATAAAGTAATGAGCTGTCATATTGAACCCATAACTATCTCAGACCACAGCCCAGTGGTAATGTCCGTGAATGTGGACTCAGGTGCGCGCCCTAGATACTGGAGACTTAATGTTTCCTTATTGAACAATCCAGAGGTGGTTCAAAAAATTAAAGAGGAAATACAAAATTACTTGGAACTAAACGATAATGGAGAAGTCTCCCCGTCCATTTTGTGGGGGGCGGCAAAAGCGGTAATAAGAGGTAAGATAATTGCCATCTCCTCGGGCCTAAAAAAGGAAAGAGAGCAAAAACAAGTACAATTGGAAAATAGTATAAAAAAATTGGAAAGGGAACACAAAAATTCAGGCAGCAAGAAGGTTTTGGGAACGCTAGACCAACACAGACGGGAGCTTAATGATTTACTGACATATAAGGCAGAAGGTGCATTACGATTCACAAGTCAAAAATATTATGAAGCCGGTAACAGGGCGAGCCGCTTATTAGCATTTCAATTGCGTAAGGCACAGGCAGGAAGGACCGTGTCAAAGGTGGTGGACCCGGGCTCCAACAATTTGGTCTCACATCCTAATGATATTGCAAAGGCTTTTTCTACATTTTACAAAAAATTATATGAATCTCCAATGGTTGAAAACAAGGAAGCTCTTATTAAAAATTAAAGCTCTTATGGAAAAAATCAATTTACCTAAATTAAGCGAAGAAGATTCACAATTTATGGTAGACCCAATTTCAATGGAGGAAATTGAAGAAGTAATAAAAACATTAAAAAATAATAAATCTCCTGGTGTAGACGGATACTCAGGGGAATTTTACAAATGTTTCAGGAAGGAGATCATCCCCCTTTTACAGAGGGTATTTAACTATGCTCTTGGAGAAAAGGACCCCCCTAAATGTTGGTCAGAGGCGATCATTACTGTGATCCATAAGGAAGGCAAGGACCCTACTTTCTGTGCCTCATATAGGCCTATAAGCCTATTATGCAATGATGTGAAGATATTGAGCTCTATCATGGCTAAGAGAATACAGAAGTGCATTACCAAGATAATAAATCCTGATCAGACAGGCTTCATGCCTGGACGACAGGGAATACATAATATTAGGAGAACTTTGAATATAATGTCTATAGCCCGTAGGAGTAAACAAACATCGATGCTGCTTAGTCTGGATGCGGAGAAAGCGTTTGATAGACTAGATTGGCTGTACTTGGAACATGCATTGGGAAAAATGGGATTTCATTAAATTTTTATTGACTGGATTAAGGTTTTGTATTCTGGTCCAGTATCCAAAGTTAGAGTTAACGGTTATACATCTGAACAATTTGGGCTGAGCAGAGGCGCAAGACAGGGTTGCCCACTGTCTCCGTTGCTGTTTGCAATAAATATAGAAGTATTAGCAGAATTAATAAGGGGAAATCCTAACATATCCGGGATATCAAATGGACCTAATCGACACGTCATATCGTTATATGCAGATGATGTCATTTTGTATATCAGTGACCCTTCAAAGTCCATCCCAATAGTCATGGACTGCTTGGATGAGTTTGGGATAGTGTCTGGTTACAAGGTCAATGAAACAAAATCGGAGGCTATGATGCTGGTTGGGGAGTTTCCATCTCATTTGGCGGGGAGGGCCTCATTTAATTGGTCGCCCCATGGTTTCAGATATTTAGGGATTAAGATAACGTCAGACACCTCAAAATTATATAAAGCAAATTACGGTAAATTAATAGATCAATTAAAATTAGATTTGGCACGATGGGAGATTCTCCCGCTTTCACTAATTGGTAGAATTGAGACAGTCAGGATGAATATTCTCCCTAGATTATTGTTTATTTTCCAGGCGTTGCCTGTCCCGATCCCGGCCTCAGTGTTTAAGTCACTAGATAAGATGATGTCGGCTTTCATATGGCAAAAGAGGAAACCAAGGATTAAATGGAAAATGCTAGGCTACCCAAAAGATCAAGGGGGGCTTAATCTTCCAAATTTAAGACATTATTATTGGGCGGCTCAATTGAGTGGACTGGTGGAATGGATAAGACAAGATAAAGATACAAATTGGCTAGATTTGGAGAGAAATTCATGTCCACAGGTACCTCTTGAGTCATTGCCTTCTTTGGAGCTTAAAAAATGGAATAATCTCAAGTTAAATAATGAATGGATGAGCTGCACGTATAAAGTCTGGTCTTTGGTAAGAAAGAAATTGAAACTGTCCCTATCAATATCGAGAGCCACTAGAATAGATAGGAATGAGGATTTTCTACCAAGCAAACTGGACTCGGGTTTCAGAGTGTGGACAGAGAAAGGTCTTGTTACAATTCACCAGTTGCTTGAGGGGAATTCCATTAAATCATTTAAACAGTTACAGGATAGATTTGGTTTGGATACAAAAGACTTTTACAAATACTTACAGGTGAGAAGCTATCTGCTGTCACATAAGGATTGGGAGATTTTGAGACAACCACCAACCCCTTTGGAGCTGTTTTTAATTAGGATAACGGAGGGAAAAAAAGGGAAAAAAATTATATCTCAAATATACAACTGTTTGCAGTCCATAGTATCAGGGAACACATTAGAGATTAAATCGAAATGGGAACTGGAAATGACAGTGATAATAGAAGATGAGGAGTGGGTAAGGGCTTGTGAAGGAGGTCACAGAATCACAAACAGCCCATTGTGGAAAGAATTCAATTGGAAAACAAAAATGAGATATTTTAGAACTCCCCTCATGGTTTCCAAATTCGATGTAAATACTACAGAATTATGTTGGAGGGACTGCAAGCAGATTGGGGACCATACCCATGTGTTTTGGGATTGCCCTAAATTGGAGAATTACTGGAAGGGAATACGCACAGAAGTCCAAGCTATTCTTAACATAGATTTACCATTAGACCCAAAAATATATATTATTGGAGTGGTTCCGGAGGGGCTGGTGGACATACAGAAGGTTTATATCCTACACATTCTTTTGTTGATTGCGAGAAAAATGATTACTCTATCCTGGCTGAAACCTTTACCACCTACGACCAGCCAGTGGCATGAGAAAATATTGAAAATGTATACTATGGAAAAAATTACTGCCAAGCTCCAGATGAAGTACGATGCGTTCCTAAAAAAGTGGGCCCCAGTTATAGGATACTTTAATCTGCCTATATGAAAGCCTATGTTACTTTGTACTATATGTCATGATACTTTTGTTTTGTTTTATTTTTGTATTTGTTTTTGTGCTGTAACTAATTATATTTGATCTCCAAGTGAATGTCCTGATATTTAATTATTTAAATATTTAAATCTGATTTAATCTGTTTCTTAATATGTTTGCCGAATTGTCCTGTTTGTTTTTCTTTTTTGTGGTATTTTTCTGTTTTGTCTTTTCTTTCTGTCTTTTTGTGTTTTTATTTTAGTTTATTTGCTTAAAAATATTTGTAAGCTGTGAATATTCTCTGCAGAAAGCAAATTAACGTCTTTGTTCAAAAAAAAAAAAAAAAATGAGCATTCACCTTATTCTCTGGTGTTCAGTATGTGACTTATGGGTTATTAAGGTTTGACATTTATCTGGTTTTGGGGACCTGGGTAGTTGCACCAGCTGTTTTTAAGTTCTTACTTATGTTGGACGGAACATTACTCACACTAGGGGTTTTAGTAGTTAGAAGTTAGTTTAGCTAGTTTCTCAGTTATTAACCACTTGAACCCTAGCATGTGCCTATTCTGGGGGGAACTTTTGCCTAAAATACAGTAGCAAAAACGATTTGGGGAAAAAGATGCCCTGCGTGTCGCGTAGAAAAAGGTTGACCACAACCCACGTCTTGAAACGAGCGCAGTTTCACGGAAGTGCGCCCGCTTGTCGCTCCGGCTGTCAGGTTGCCCGTGCCTCTGTACCTGAACACTCGCCTCCCATTGAAAATGAGTTACTCGGCGCGTAAGTCGCTTCCCGTGTGAAAATCTCTTAATGCTCATAGAGTTATATAAGAACTAGAGAACGGACAGCCCTGCCCCCACCTATTCATTTCAATGAAGTTGCTCACCCAGCGCGAGAAGCAGCGGAAGTACACTCTCCCTCCGCATTTTTGGTGCCACGTTCGGTACAAAATGCGGAAGATTAGAGCACCGAGCAGACGCAGTAGCGTTTTAAATACGGAAGTAGTGCAATACCAGATTTGACCACCAGGACACGGTAGCTTCAATAATCCTCCGCGGTCCTGGGAGCTTGTTAATACTGAGCAGTCTTACTTTTCAATTTTCTGTTTTGACAAGCTGATATTTCAGAAGCCGTTCAAACTTCCTCTTTGAATCATTCTTCACTTGCACTAGCATATCAGTTATTAGCCTGCCTTATTAATAAAGATTAACGCAAGCTCATCTTTTATTAATACGTTATCAACGTAATCAAATAGGTATGCCACTCCATTTTAACCGCTGTTCCTGGTCAAGGACTTGCTTAAATATGTAGTTTACCCATGGGCTACATTTGAACTGTAATACTGTATTTTTGTAGTGTATTAGTTGTAACTTAGAAGCCGTTTACAGCAGTGGTTCTCAAAGTAGGCTCCGGGCACCCCCAGGCAGGTCCTTGAGGGGGATCCAGGGGGTCCCCCCCGGCAAAGTATTGGACCTGTACAGATCTGGAACCCTGAGAGTGTACAAATGGAACCAAATGGACACGTAAGGGTCCATTTGGTTCCATTCGTACACTTTCAGGGTTATGGGGTGGGGGGGTCCGTGGTCATAATGTATATTAAACTGGGGGTCCTTGAAATGAAAGAAGTACTGGTTTACAGTACACTTCATCTTCACTACTTACATCTAGGCTTAGTTCTAACGTACGCACAGCTGGTGTAACCGGCCCCAGGCCAACAAATATCAATATTCCCAGAAATCTTTATCATGTCAAGCCCCCAAAAAAAACGTAACACAGATATGTTTTGACTGGCTGTTGTGTTATGACTTGTTGGAGAGTTGTGCGCCTCTGGCAAAACATTTGGATAGTGTTAACTGGTGGGGTTTTTTTCTCACATATGCAGAAGTGATTTATGCTTGATTCATACATGGTTGCGCATCGTGTCATGCATCGGAAAATAGCCGATCCGCAAGCTCACAACGCTTCGCATCGCAACTCGTCGTGAGCTTGTAGATCTTCTATTTCCGATGGCGTGACACCATTACACAACTAAGTATAAATCAGGCTTTAGTGTCATGTTCATGTTGGGATACAGCCTATGATTTCTACGGATACAGCAATATTGCATCATAGGTGCCAGAAGAGGTTTGGTAGGCTTCATAGAAAGCACATGTATTGCACTGGGAGGCGCACATGTATTATTACATTATTATTAGGACAGGGATTTTTCAGCTTTGTGTTACACAAGTGAAATGGATCATGCTTTGCATCCGACCGAGACCACTGGAACACGCACACCTAGCCTGTTCAGAAACAATTTGACATGCAAGCATTTCACCAGATTACATTGGAAACAGATGGGGTAATTCAGAAGCTGTCATTGCATTTATGTATTTGATTTTTTTTCCTTCAAAATGTACATTAGCCAATTACTTTACCCCTTTTTTTTCTCCCAATTTCGTTGTTATGGCAATTAATTATTCCCACTTTGGGGGGGGGGGGGGGGGGGAGTCACAAACAGTGTTGCCATATTCTGTGAGAGAAACAAGCAACCAGGTCTAGTAAAACAAGCCCAAAAGAAGCGACTATGGGCCACATGAGCACGTTAAACATATACATCAGCTTTTTTGAAAATAGCAGATCTACAAGCTCACAACGCGTCGCGTTGTGAGCTTGTAGATCTGCTATTTTCAAATAAACTTTTGAGGGGGGAATTAGAATAAGCAGACCTGGCAACACTGATCACAAATCGGTGGCCATGACCCCAGCCATGGGAGTACATGCAGTATGCAGTGACAAAGCTTGCCCTCCCCGCCTGGCTTCCCTCGCGAGCGGGGCGATGGGGCGTATGGGAGGGTAATTCTCCTGGACGCTAGTGGTGGAATGTGTAGGCTGAAGTCTTGTTGTGATGCCAATTCCCAATTCCCCCATGTAGCCCCTCCCTGACCACTGCTGATTGGTCTTGGGTATTAGATGAGTCATCTAGCTTGGTGTCTCCCCCAATGACCCCATGTGACCTAGGCAAACATTCAGCAGAATAGAAGATCCATACTGTAAGTTAATAATGCAGTCCTTGGGGACCCTGTCAACTAAGTATATTAGGTTGAAGTGGTTACCCACTAAAACCATATATATTTTGTTGACTATAGTCCCCAGGACTCTATACTAGGCCCCCTCCTGTTTTCCTTTGTACACAAAAAATATTAAAATAGGCGCTCACAAGCAACGCGCCACAACACAAGGCATTGTTCCCCTGCCTTTGCATTTGAACTACTTTTTGTATTAGTTTGGTTAGTGTTGTTTCTCTTAACTACTGCTGCTAGCTTTCCTGTCTCCAGTTCCATGTTAGGCAGTGTTTAGATCCAGAGTCAAATTTAACAAGTTAAACTCCTAGAACATTATTACATGACATCTAAAGACCTGAAGAACTAGGCACCACACTGCAGTAAAAAAGGGGTATTAAACTCAATTCTCCATTCTGCCCACCTGAAGGCTTTCCATGTTGGGGAGGGAGGAGCTGTTATATCAGTTATAACTTAATATGTTTTAAAAAGGCAATGTAATTATGAACTGATAATTGCATGTAAGGATGTGAGGCATGGTACATCAGGGGTTGACACTAAGGTCTCAGAGGCACTTGCCCGTCGGGCAAGTATAGGCCATTTTCTACTTGCCCACAGGTCTTGCCCAAAAAGTAAATCGTCCTTTACAAAATGATAGGTTAAATTGAATTACCGTTCAATTAAACACTTATTATTTACTTTCTACTTGCGAATTATGGGGCTGGCTGCACGATAAAAAATGTCATACCTCAATATTTATGACAAATATCTAAATAGCTATGAATATGACTATGGGTTAAAGGTAGGGTAAGTGATATGTTTTGGTAAAAACAAAAAGGTTTTTGTTATGGGTTAAAGCTCTATATTCTGATAGTACTCATTGCTATAGACTCTAGAGTGTTTGTTCAGTAACAGGGGTCTCTCTGTCTCTCCAGCTCTTTGATAGACAGAAAATACATATCCAGGTAGGTGACACCATTTCAGCCAATCAGGAGAGTACCCATTTATCAGCTTAATTTTTATAGTGTTCCAGTTCCAAATTTACATGCACATTTCTTTGTGTCATCACTTCCAATTTCACTTGTTTAATCTGTATCCTGTCTAAGTTCTCTGTCCTGATTTGATAAAATTGGTATCCTGACCTGAAAAGGCATTTTCTGTTTAATAAAGAGCTGGAGAGACATGAAGACTCATGTTACTGAACAAACACTCTGTAGCAATAAGTACTATCAGAATATAAAGCTATTTAACACTTATTTTAACAAAAGAAAATCACTTACCCTACCTTAACACTTGTTATTTTATATTTTTAAGTGTAGCAACAGTGAAAACAGCGCAATATAGGCCAACAGTGCTCTTATTTTACATTCCACAGACAGGAAGACACTTACTTTCCCATAACTTGACAAAGCGCTCTTATTTTGAAGTCCACCAACCAGAAGTCAAGGGTTTACGTTCGTCTGACTTGACACGTGTTAAGCTTTGACCGTTCAATAAACAAACAGAGGTACTGGGCTGATGCTGCTGTTTTGAACTGATACTGACATAAGGAATGCTTTACAAGTTGCTTCTTGTATTTTCATTTTTTAATCTTCATACTACAGTGTCACACTAAAGTAGCAAAAATAGCCGATCTACAAGCTCACAAAGCGTTGGGATGCGAAGCGGGATGAGCTTGTAGAGTGTGTCTGTGGGTTTTATAAATATTGAACCAACAAAAGCTTGTGACTAAACCATAATTACATTGGATGGATACAGGATAGTGGGCACTAGGGACATCTCAGATCTGGGCACCGATGTAAAATTGGCTATTTTTCCAAAATGTTAAAAAAATCTATATTTGAAAAATGGTCTTAAGTGAACATGCACGGTACATCATTGTCAGACTTGATTTTATCCTTCAACTTCTTGTTTGTGCCCCAAAACGACTGGATATACAGGTTCTAATGTTTAAGCATGTTCTAATCATGTATATTTTAACTATTTTCCGTCCAGTCTGACACCTCTGAGCAGGAGGAGGGGTAAACCCTCCATTCAGTGAGTGTGGTTGCAGACTAAAGCAACCATGTGCTAAAGGTGTAATCACAGAGCTATCCGCTTGATGTATGAAGAGTGAAGAGTGCATTCAGATATTATAATACAACAAAAAGGCTAAATGGCACCATCAGTATCTCCAGTGAAGTTGTAGTAGCCTACAGGTGTAAACGTGTAATTACAAGAAAACATAAGAAGTGGGTTTCAGCCAGGTGAGCTGATCTGATTCTGAACACAGCCAATACACACAGTTGTCAACAGTTTCAGTAAAATTGTTAATTTGTTAACTCATTAAGTCATTAATAACATTTCATGTAATCATACAACAGGACAAAGGTGAGACACTCAGCAGGTTATACAGCACTGCAGGGAGTTGCACCCTGGATCCAGCAGACGCTAGAAGTACTAACTACCAGTGCTTTGTTTGCTTCATGTTACACCACCATGTCTTACTTGCATGTGAATACAGAAAATATTAAAAAAGGGCTGAATAGCCGGTGTAAAAACACGAATCGGCTGATTACAAGCCAATCTACAAGCTTGTAGATCGGCTATTTAAAAATAAATATAAAGTGAAAGTTTGGAATATTTGCATAAATAACTGTCTCAAATATGAACACAAAGTATCCCCTATCACAGTGGTTCTCAAAACTTTTAATTTCAAGGACCCCCAGTTTGATATGCATTAGACCACTATTATTATAATAAAATGGCAGATCTACAAGCTCACAATATGTCACTTATTATTAGATTATATTTATTAGTTTTCTCAAAAAATAAAAAAAATAGCACCTGCAAGCTTGTAGATCTATATAATTTCACATTTATACATCTTAGGTCATGATTGAATATGACACATGTCTACAACGTTGTGTTGTTGTTGTTAAGAACACAGACCCCATTTAAAAATAAAATACATTTGGGGTCCTTACAAATGCCTTGTTGACAATAATTAATTGATGAGTCTCCTATCATGCTCTGTCAAATATTAAATAAATAAATGAGAATATAGGCAAAGCTAGCAGCTTCCCAGATCAACAGAAAACATTAAGAACTGTCCTGAATATCAAACGTGTGGAGAGAGATGAAGCAGGGACCCCCACTACATATTGTATACAATTGTGTCTCAGATTAAACTTTTTCATAGATTTCATAGATAGCTTCATAGACTTGACAGCAATATCATCAGTGTTGGATTCATGTTAATGTGAATTTTCAGACCACTTAAACCATCAATACTTTCCCCTCTACACCAAACCTCTTTGCCAAAAATAGCCGATCTACAAGCTCACAACATGAGCTTGTAGATCGGCTATTTTTGGCTAATGTTCCCCTCAGAAAAGGAATTCTAGGATTCAAGTGGTTAATGTAAAAAAAAAACACTAACATTGGCGGCCCCCCTGAAGTAACTCTGAGGACCCCCTGTTGAAGACCCCTGCCCTAGTGTAATACATTACAGGGGATGACTAACAACAACAACAACAACAGCAACATAGTTTTTACATCAAATGTAACCATACAAATCTTAATCTTAATGAAATATAAAATCTAGTCTTTCTCAGGATCTAATGAGCATATATAGTGATCAGTGAATATGTTATTCATGCCCCACTCAGCCTGTAGTAAACCTCTATGGTGATGCTATTGCTAACACGCTAGCTCTAGCATCGTTAGCATGGTTCTTCCTTGAACGGCTACATAATACATAAGTTAAATATATTTAGAATAATATGAAATATAACGTCGGGTCTAATTGGAGCATAACAGTGATCAGTGATTATGTTATTCATGCCCCACTCAGCCTGAAAACCCCTGTTATTATGACGTTAGCATAGTCATTAGCATGGTAGGTCCTGCTACATGAACTAAGCTAAATCTATTTCAAATAATATAACAATTAAATAATATAATATGACGAGTCTTTCTTTGGTCTAATACTGTTCAGTGATTATGCCATATTAATCATTAGGCACTTTACCTGTATGCTCTGCTGCAATGATGTCCTCAGGCAGTGAGAGTAGTCCAGATATAAACAAATCCAGGCCAAATGTAATTAAAACATATAAAACATAAAATCGACATGTTATTTGGGCCTAAACAGCACCAATAGACCATCATTATTGGGTTGCTGAGCCCTATAATTAATTACAATTAATGACAAAGTGACATGTCCACTCCATGTAAACAAAGATGGATGCCGTGGTGGAGCCGGTCTCCCCGTCTCGCCCCCCCCCTGCAGCAGGGAGGGAGGGAGGGAGGGGGGGGGGGGGGTGGGGATAGTCTGAAAGTTGTACACCCCGCTCCCCAATAAGGTGTAAAGTCCCCACCCCCCTCACAGGCAGATTGGGGAGAACAATTGTAGGGCGAAAACGATCCAAGCAATCCCGACCGAGCCCCGTCGGGGAGCGAGCCAACCGCGGGAGCCCGCCTACAACCCCGTTGTAGGCCATTGCCCTCCTGTAGGACTGTCTTCTAGGCTCTATGCACAGCAGCAATAGTATCACTTCCTTCACAGGTGTTACCAATGATACTAATGAAGGCTCTGTTCCATTTAGAGTAGCACAGTGGTTCTCAGACTTTTTTAATTTCCACGACCACCATAACTCTGAGAGTGTACAAATGGAACCAAATGGACCCGTAAGGGTCCATTTGGTTCCATTTGCTACACTCTCAGAGTTACACACCCGTAAGGGGTCCTTGAACCCCCTCAAGGAACCATGAGGGTCCCTGAACCCCTATTTTAGACCCACTGGTGTAGCCGAGTGTTTCCAGTGAGCCAACATGCACAATATCAGCACCCTCACTCTCTCTGTTTGACCAGAATGGAACAGAGCCTTCATTAGTATCATTGGCAACACCTGTGAATTTCTTCACAATATGGCTGCTGTGCATAGAGCCTATTGTGTTCATATTGAGTCTATATTGCCGAAGCGTCTGTATCACGGACGGCTCCGCGAGCTGAATTCACTGTGGTGGAATCAAACACCTACACTCTGCGGTGGTGGGCAGATACTTTTCCCCTGGACTACCTCAAGCGCCCTCATTACAGTTATCTAACCACTTTCCACCTGGTGTCCATATTTGACCATAATTATAGGCGGGGGGAAAATCAAATACAATCTCATGGTTCCATAATGGAAATGGTGTGGGTTCATGTGAATCTCAGACTTCATGCGACCAGCCTGTGATGTCAGTCATTCATACCTTTTATTTATTCTCGAAATACATTGAGGTTGACCTCGTTTGCAGTGTCGTCGAGATGCATCACAGTGCAACTACATTTTCATGTTCACATCAATTATTCATATCAAAAACAAGACAAAACAGAACCAAATAAAACAACCTTTTCCCTATCGTGTGATACAACACAAATTCAAAAGCAATTTAAAAGCAATTGCAGACCCTTGTGGTTAGGCCTGCAATCAAGGATTTAAATTGAGCGTTTGTTATGGGAGAACAGATTTTAAACTTAAGCTGTAGGTCATTCCAGGTGAAAACAAACTAAAACAAAAAGCTGTTTTCCCCTGTTCAGTCCTTACTCTGGGGACCTTTTAGCGTGAGCCAATCACTGGAGCGTGTCCTATGTGTTACAGGATTCCAATCCAGCAGGGATTTGATATATAATGGTAAAGTCCCATCAATTGCCTTAACCCTTTAACTCATTCAGTGCCAATGAAATAAAAAAATAATTGCGAACTGTGCCAGAAATGTTTCAATTTTCTTATACCTTTTTCAAGTAGTCCCAGAATATTTATCTCCAGTATAATCGATCCCCTGATGGGTGCTAATCACTGAGGGTCAACGAGGTCATTGGACCTTGTTGACATTAATTGTCTGCCTTTTGAAAATAACATAATAACATTGAAAAATACATAGTTAAAAAAAAGTGCTCTTATAATTTTTTTCAAAAAACTGTTTGGATTTAGAAAACATTTTTAGAATCGGCTTCAGGTCTTAGTGGGTTAAAAATGAACAGGTACCAGTGTTTGTTTCTCCTGTCGGCCAAGGAAGGCCAACCCACTCTAACATACAGGATGCAGTGATGAGTCCTATAATGTTCACCAGATATAAAACGCAAAGCAGAATGATAAACTGTATCCAAGGGCTTGAGGACAGAAGGAGCAGCATTGCCATAAATGACATCTCCATAGTCCGACACGGAAAGGAAGAATGCTTCAATAACCCTTTTCCTACGTGCCATTGGGAAACTAGCTCTGTTTCTGTAAAAGAAACCCATATTTTGCCTTAGTTTACAGGCCAGATTGTCTACAATATGTGGCATTTAAAAGTGAAGTTGTCATCAATCCATATTCCAAGGTACTTGTATTCAGCAACCCTTTCTATGATGGATCCATTTGAGGTAGCAATAATGTATAAGTTGTTACAATCAATTTCCCTGGCCCTAGAAAATAGCATGAATTTAGTTTTGCCTGCATTTAGTTCAAGTTTCTGAGTGAATCTTGGAGTGCATTAAATGAGAGCTGCAGGTTCTCAGTTGCAAGCTGGACAGAATCAGCAATACAGTAAATGAATTATGAAAGGAAATGTAAATGTTTCAAAAAAGTATAAAACATTATGTGAATAAACAATTGCGGAGGTACTTCTGTGGCATATTGGCAGTGTGCATAAGAAGCTTGGCGCTGATCGGTGCGAGATTAGCTCCTGACACAGACAAACACACACTCCTAAAGACTTCATGCAGAGAAAAAATATTTGAAAAAGCCAATTTACTGTACAAGCTCACAACGCGTTGCCATCTGTCGTGGACTTGGCGATCGTCTATTCCCCCCCCCACCCCCGCGGCACCGCCGTACTACGATGAAATATAAATTAGGGCTTAAATGGATAATTCCACTGTACACGTGGATCAGGCAATAACGGGATGTCAGCTCACGCTGTAATAGCCTCGCATGTCGGTTCTTTCTGTAATAGATCTAATCTAAAGCACATGTGCGTTATCACTGACCCAGGAGGACAATCAGGAGCGTTGGCTCGGGCAGCGAGTTGCTCTAGCTAAAGTCTCAGAGCGGAGTACAGCCAAAGGCTTCCCTTTTCCAGTTCAATACAAATGCATCCCCGAGAGAAATACCAGACCTGTGAAAGTGCAGAGACGGAAAGCTACTGCTTTTACTCTATTATTGCTACTCTGTGCTTTTTGACAGAATCTGTATGAGTCATTTAATTTTGTATTAATTGAATGAATTGTAGTCATTTAAACCGTGATTAGAACTGGAGAAGTGGCTTATGCATTGCGTTAAGATGGAATGCACTTTAATGTGAATATTAAACATGAACTTTCGGTAATGGACCTGTATCAAATACTTCAACAAATTAAGAGGAATGTTCCTGAATTATAGCTTCATAATTGTGTTATCAATATGTTTTCACAACCAGGAATTTGCCTTGTTGAGGTTGGTGGATTACACATTTGATTTGTCTCCTGATATCAGACACTTAATTCTCTTGTTTGTAGCTTTGGGATAGGGCACTACTTAATCTTCAGGAATTTCAACTCAAAATGTCCAAGGACATGGGGAGCAACAGGGGTGAATTCTTGTTTTTGGGTATCGTTGTCCTTCCCTTCACACTAAGACGTTTTGAAACGGACCCTTTCTCATGGGCACCAGAGCACAGCCAGGTCAGAGACAGGTTCAAGCTCGAGTGCACAAGGATCGGAGGAACAAAATTAAGTCTGACCTCACATGCAGACAGAGCGAACTCTGTATGCCCCGTGGTATGAGAGACTGGCTCACCACCGTCAGCTGGAGCCAAGCAGAAGAGGATGGACGACTTAAGTTAATTCTAATTTGTGAACAACAGCCTCCTATGTGACTTTGTCAGCCTTCACTTAGCTCCTTTGTCGTCGTCTCCACCCCCCCCCCCCCACCCCCGAACCACCCCCGATTCATGAAGGCATGATGCCACCAATGTGTCTTTTTTTTAATCTATTTTTTTTACTTTTTTCAGTTTGTCCCCAATTTCATTGTTGTGGTAAAACTTACACATGATGCTCCTTCATTTGAAGCATTCAAGATTACTTTTGAGTGCATTCTCTTGCTTGTTTTAGAAGGGAATAAGACTTCTGGTGATTAGTAGTTTTGTTCCCTACCTACAGTGTATGTTGAATGCACTTATTGTAAGTCGCTTTGGATAAAAGCGTCTGCTAAATGACTGTCATGTGATGTAATGTACTGCATACATTACAACCCCCAACAAAGACAAACATGCACTGAGTCAACAAGAGACTCGCATAGTGCCATGTGAGCACATAATTACACACAAAAATGGAAATCTCCAGATTTCCATTTTTTAATGTTTTTTCTTTTTGTAAATGAATTGTGTCAAGATGTGACATCATGTGAGCTTGTAAATCTACTATTTTGAGATTTTTTTAAAAGTCAAACTGATACATATTGAGCCATTGGAAATGGCCAAACAGTTTTGGACATACAAGGTTTCTGACGATGTGCATGCACGTGTGTGCACAGAGTTGGTTTTTGGCAGAAAATCCAAAGGTTCTGAGGAAAAACCGCCACCTTCATGTCATTTAACTCAGTTTTTCCTATAGTGTGACAATTGTAGTCATGTTTGTTTATTTAACTTAAAGGACATAGGTTTTCTATGGCTTATGGTATCCATTTAATTTCTTTGACACAATAGCATACCTCACAAGCCTTACAAGCCCCATAAAACCAACGATGCATGATGTAAAATATCCATATAATGAATTGCAAGATTCCCCCTGGCATTCTCGCAAAACTCTTCCACATGGGTGGACCTCCCAGGTCTCCCAATGCGTTGTCCTTATAAAACTGTGCCCATGCACCCTGCTCTCTCTCTCTCTCTCTCTCTCTCTCTCTCTCAATTCACACAGAAAATCATAGCCAGGTCCTTCCTTTTTACGGCAATACCTCGTCATTATCCTAAATTCAATAAGATATGGTTTGCGGGCTGCAGAGCTTGCAAATTGAATTACGCCTTTTGAACTCGCTAAAACGTCTGCCGGCGAAAACCGCCTCCCCCTCTAAATAATGACCCATGTCTGTATCCCATGGCGGACACACATTCTCGCTCACCCATGTAGCTTTGGGCCTGCCATTATCGGATGTTCATCTTAAATGTCAAGTGGAAACTTAACCCTTTAAGACCGGGAACGCATCTCTGTGTCATTCTAAGATTTCTTTGGCTATTCAAAAACAGCAGATCTACAAGCTCATAGCGCGGCGCTTATGAGCTTGTAGATCTGCTATTTTTGAAAAATCGTGAAGATTTGTGCAAATCATTGAATATATATATTTTTTAAAGCAAACATTTTTTACTCATTATCTTTTGCTTCTGGGGGTCCCTGGAACAAAATATTTTGAGATGGGGGGTCCGCGGCCAAATACATATCATTTTTGGGTTCCTTGACATGAAAAAAGTTTTGAGAACCACTGCAACCTCATACGTTTTTTCCCAAAAATTCGATTTAGAAGACATTTGTTGAATCCCCCAGAAGCAAAGATTTGAGTTAAACATGTTTAAAATGTTTGAAAAAATATATATTTAGATTTTTTCATGATTTTTCAATTAAAAAAATTGAATAGCCAAAGCAATCTAAAAATGACAGAGATGCGTTCCCGGATTGAATGTGTTAAACAGACATCTAAATCAGATTTATGATATTTTTTTCCCTCCCAAAGTAGCCTCAGAAATGATCTGTGAAAAATGTTCGCTTCCCAAATCTTCAAAGTACAATCTTATGTCAGGCTGTTATTTTCAAAATAGCACCTGGAAACGCTAGCAAAAGCCTCATGAATTCTTGTGGTCATGCTGCAGAATTTCAGCCAGTGGCGAGTCCAAATAATCAGAGAGAACCGTGTCTGAAACCTCACTTCATTTGGTCCGTTCGTAATGAGCGTGTTTGTAGCAGAACGGCACGAGACCTGTGAGCATCTGACGTTTCGCTTTCTGATGTGTTTTAATAGCTGGGTGGTGGTTCTGTTTAGGTCACAGGTTCGAGGACAACCCCGGGGTGAGGCGCCACCTGGTGAAGAAGTCGTCGCGATGCCAACTGTCCCGGAAGAACTCCACACCTCTGTCGAGCCTGAAGAAGAAGAAGAGGGCGGCGGATAAAAAAACTCACGAGGTTAGCGGTAACAACAGTCCTATAGTGACTGACACGGCCCCAATTATGCCTTATTTATACGTGGTTGCATGCCGTGTCGCACACCATAAGTAGCTGATCTATTTATCACTCAGAATCCAGGCTGAATTGTGTTTGTTTTGAAACATGATGGAATGTTTATCCCAACCACTGATTTATCCTATTTATACGTTGACCTTGAGATATGTCCCTGGTTTGTTGATAAGATGTAATGTTTTGGGGGAAAAACCCACATCCAACTAAACAACCCAGCCCCCACCCACACACACACACACACACACACACACACACACACACACACACACACACACACACACACACACACACATTGTGCTTCAGCCAAACTGATGAAATCTAGCTTGAGGAGGGATGAAATAGGGTGATGTATTAAACTCCCAACCCGCCCATATCTACATGTCAAAGTGTCCCTGAGCTACACACTGAACTCCTTAACATCTCCCCTCTGAGCGATCACCATGACCATCTCAGCAGCCATCTGCTGGGTGAAGCACTGAATTTCCCCCACGCGATTAATAAAGGCCGACAAAAAAGCAACATAAAAAAGAGATGGCATTTACGCGACTCAAAGCATGCTGGGTATCTTTTGTAATGCCTAAATTTACTCAAGTACTGTACTTGAAGTACAATTTTGAGGTATTTTTGCTTACTTGAGTATTTCCAAATGTTAGTACTTTTACTTCTACTCCACTACATCTCAGAGGCAAATATTGTACTTTTACTCCACTACAATTATTTGACAACTTTAATTACTAGTTACTTTGTAGATTTTGATTATTATTACAAAACATACATTAACCACTTCAACCCTATAATCATTTCGGCCATTTGAAAATAGCAGATCTACAAGCTCACAATGCGTCGCATTGCGATGCATTGTGAGCTTGTAGATCAGCTATTTTCAAAAGATTCACGAAAATTTGTGAAATGGGATATTCTGCATAATGAGAACTTTCTACTTTTGGTACCAATACATTTTGATACCAATACTTTTGTGCCTTTACTCAAGTACATTTTGATACCAATACTTTTGTGCCTTTACTCAAGTACATTTTGTGTTCCGGACTTTTACTTGTAAAAGAGTATTTCTACATTGCAATACTGATACTTTTACTCAAGTAAAGAAATTGAGCACTGTTTTCCACCACTGCCTACAATAAAGTAAAGTGGCTTCTCCTTCTCCTCCCTAGGTGTTTGTGGAGCTGAATGAGCTGATCGTGGAGAAGGACCATGAGATGCGTTGGAAGGAGAGGGCTCGCTGGATCAAGTTTGAGGAGGACGTGGACGAGGAGACGGAGCGCTGGGGGAAGCCTCACGTGGCCTCGCTGTCTTTCCGCAGCCTGCTGGAGCTCCGCCGCACCATCACGCACGGTAAACCAACCCTCAGTGGTGGAAAAAGTATACTCACATGTTTTACTTTAAGTAAAAGTATCAATACTGCAATGTAGAAGTACTTACAAGTATAGAAGTCCTGTATTCAAAATGTACACTTGAGTAAAAGTACAAAGGTGTTGAAAGTCATTGTGAAGAATGTCCCATTTCACTAATTCAAAATGTATGAAAAATCTTTAGAAAATAGCCGATCTACAAGCTCACAATGCCTCGCATCGCGACGCATTGTGAGCTTGTAGATCGGCTATTTTCAAATGGCCGAAATATATATATAGGGCTGAAGTGGTTAATGTGTGTTTTGTAATAATAATCTAAATCTACAAAGTAAGTAGAAACTAAAGTTTTCATGTAATTATAGTGGAGTAAAAGTACAATATTTGCCTCTGAGATGTAGTGGAGTAGAAGTAAAAGTACTTCAAATTGGAAATACTGTAAAGTAAAAATACCCACAATTTTTACTTAAGTACAGTACTTTAGTACATGTACTTAGTTACTTTACACCACACAGGCATGTATAGCGTGTCATGCTATAGTCCTAGTTTGGACATTGTGTAGACAAACAACAAGAAAATGCAGGAAGAAGAAAGGAAGAACAAATACAGATTGTGTAAGTAAGATGGGGGAAACGTTTTTTTTTTAAACACGTGGGATTTATAGTGTCACCTCAGAAGAAACCATGAAACAGACGAAAACACCCATCTCAAAAACCACTTCAAATGCCATTCATCGGCTGTTGGAAAATTCATCTCGACAAAGATGCGCCAAAACCTTGTTTTATGCGGTTCTGGGACAGTAAACAATGAGAAGGCAACCCAAAGAAATTGCATTTCTTAACGGATCTCCGCACACTATATGTCTCAGCTCCTCTTTGGACAATGTAATCCTATCTTCAACCTTGGATCAACGTTCTGTTCTCTTCCTCTACCCCCCTTCCCCCTATAGGTGCCATACTGCTGGACCTGGAGCAAAACACACTGCCCGGCATCGCCCACCTGGTGGTGGAGACCATGATCATTTCGGACCAGATCCGAGCCGAGGATCGGCCCAGCGTTCTAAGGGCTTTGCTGCTCAAACACAGGTCAGCAGAACAACTTTGACTCATCATCATCACGTTTGGTTTGCAGGCGTAAGAAAGTGGGGGAAACTCTTTGTCGTACAAGCTCCCGTCATTTACAGTTTTCAGATGGAAAGAGAACAAGGAGAACAGGTCAGATATGTCAAATTTTAGCAGAGTAAAAATACGTATACATGAAGTGGATGGTTGAAATAAATGGAATGGGGCAGTTAAAATAGCAGCAGATATCGTAACGGATACTGTTTGTATACATACAAAACAATGAAACTAATAAAAATCAACAGATATAGAAACATAGTCTGTTGTGCGTATAGTCTCACGTACAGGTGAGAGATTTATCAGCAGATATCAGACATGTCAGTGTCAACTTAATACAATAGCCCAACAAATAAATGGTATACTGGTAGTGGTAAATACTGTACATACAGTGTCTAGAGTTGAGGGATGTATCGGTGTGAAATGAGACTGGATACCATCTGGGATTTTGGTTATCGTGATGTTGTGATTTAGCTTAATATTGTCTTTTCGAGGGTTTCATTACAGCAAAGTGATAAAAAAAAAATATTCATTGATCTAACTGTTCTAGCTGAGTGAAATGAACAACCAACGCCTGCCTGTTCATCATACTGTATTCACATCTCTCAAGATCGTTTCACATAATGTCCTTTGCGTATAAATTCTTCTGAAGGCACTAAAAGTCACCCCCAAAATATTGTCACATTATCTTGATTTTGTCAATATGGACCCAGCCCTGACAGTACTGTACTGTACTGTACTGTGTCTGCAGATGTGTGCCCCGAAAATCCCACAAGTAACTTAATAAGTGGCTTCACAGCGTTCCTACAGCCTGAAAGAAAACAAACGAACAAAGGATGAGGGGGGGTTTGTCCAATCTCCCTGAAAAATGAACATAGAACAATGAAACATATCTACATCTTCGTCTTTTGTGCATTTTGATCGGCATCTTTTGTGCATTTTTGATCGGCAGTCAGTGATTGGCCATCATCATGTGACAAGAGGAGAGAGAGAGTAACGGTTCATTTATACTTTGCTATTCGCGTTCGTCGTGCGATGAAGTATAAATTAGCCCGGAGGGAGAAACCAGGGGAAGGGAATATGCGTACATTAGGGCTGTTTTGTTGATTGTATTCCTCCAGATGTGGATGATTACACCCGCCCCAAAAGGCAAGAGGAAAGCACGCTAAGAGCCCTGTGTGCCGTGTTATGGCTTTGCAATAGGATTTATGAAAGCGTTCAGACATCTGTCATCTGTTGTGTGTGAAGGCTCGGTACTAGAAAGGCAACGACACAGTTTAGATTTCTCTTTTCTTGAAATCTGTGCTAATCAAGGTAATCCATCAAGACTTGCGTCGAGGAGATGTCGGTTAATTGGCAGGCCATTTTATCCACACATGCAGAAAACTTTGTGATCAAAACAGAAGCGCGTTTTGACAGATTACGTGACATCTTGTCCCCCCCTCGCTGGCGATCGACTCCAAAAGTCCCCAACCTCGTATTGAGTGGCATCGCCTTCGCCATGCCAGCTAAACAGAATCACGCCGGCCAAGTGCACAGCGAGCTGCACGAGGCACTCGATAGATTTTGGAGGGTTGCGTAACGAAACAGCAAGTTAACTGAATGTCTGCTGTCAGCCCGACTTAGACAACGAGAGCTGCAGGGCATGCCTGGTGCTGTAATTCTCTCCCATTAGCTCTTTATTGGGATGTGTGTTAATTATGCCGAGACGTCACGTCTCGCACCTAAGCTAGTGATTTATGTGAGATATTATTGGCCCTGGCCAAAAATCATTATCAGGGTTTTTGCAGGATTATGACTGGGTTATGGTTTTATTTTGGTGTCACTGCACACACACACACACACACACACACACACACACACACACACACACACACACACACACACACACACACACACACACACACACACACACACACACACACACACACACACACACACACACACATATCGTCGCTATTGGGTGGAAACCATGTCCAACCATTTCCAATACCGTTACTTTTCAGGAAAATGGAGGGGAAAAAAACTGTGTTCCAGTGGATCCAATGTAGTTACTATTTACGTCACAAACTTGTTAATACTTTTCCTTGATAAAATATGTATTAAAAAACCCATAGACATAATTAACCACTTTCACTTTCAAAGATTTCCAAAAATGGCTAAAATAGCAGATCTACAACGCATTGCGATGCAGCATGTTGTGAGGTTGTAGATCACCTACTTTCACTACTTTTGTACAACACGCTTGTACGATGAAGTAGAGCATTAATGTACAAAAATAAAAGTTTAAACATGGATATACAAAGTTTCTGCCTCACAGCAATGATATGCAACCAGATTGTTGATGGCTGCACAAATCTCACTTGTTCTCAATTCCTTTCACACGGCACTGCCAAACCACCGGTCGGTCTGTCCCCCTCTCTCTCTCTCTCTCTCTCTCTCTCTCTCTCTCTCTCTCTTTTGACATCTAAACAGCGTTTAGTGCATGGAAACTGCTGCTGCTTGGCAGCACTTGAATGAATTGCATTGAATCGATAGGTTATGATGCCACTTAATAGCACATTACTAACGTTGTGGTGTGTTTATACGTTTTCGTTGCGTGATATTTGCCCTTTTGGATGTTCCCATAATGTGCTTTAATGACACCCTTGAAAAGTACCGGCCTCGTGGCCAGTGAGGCCCCTTGCCATTATGTGTCAACACTTGGTACACTGCAAAAACCAGAGTGTTAATATGAGTATACAAATCCAAAAATGCACTTTGATGCATTTCTGCTCCGTCTATTTATCTCTGTCCGTGCTACTAGCTTGCAAACATACATAAACAATACAGATGTGGCATAAATGCCGCTTTCTATGCCAATGTATTTCCTTTTTTGTTCGATCAGTAATTGGATGGCATGTGTACCCGTTTCATCTTGTATCGAGTACTAGTGTCTGTGTTTTTTGTTTGTTTGTTTGTATGTGTATAACTTTTTGAAAAATTCAATAACAAATATTTGAATAACAATACATGATGTGGCATTCCAAAGTTTCAAAGAGCTTGCTATTGGCACTTCGGTGGAACATCAGTGGATTGTCCAAGCATTGTCACGGACAAAGGGGAGGATTTGCCAAGTGTGAAATGGTGTCAGGTGCGAATTGGCCTCTTTTCACACCAGGCAAATCAGGCACGACAATGGGAGGGGGGAATACTTTACAGGGAAAAATCTGGAAAAATGAAGAGAAGTGTGAAGAGGTCTGACTGACTGTTTGTTTGCCTGCCTACCTGCATGCCATCTGGCTGGCTTTTCTTTTGTGTCCGTCTTATCTCTCTCCCTCTTGTTACCCCTCTGTCTCTGTCTGTCTGTCTGTCTCTCTCTCTGTCTCTCTCTCTGTCTGTCTCTATCTGTCTGTCTGTCTCTCTCTCTCTCTCTCTGTTTGTCTGTCTCTGTCTGTGTCTGTCTCTGTCTCTGTCTCTGTCTCTGTCTCTCTCTGTCTCTCTCTGTCTCTCTGGCATCCAGTCATACACCGAACATAGCCAATCGTCAAGCTCAGACCGCGTCGCGATTGTAGATCTGCTATTTTTGGTGCGCGATACCGGCGCTCCCAACTATAAGCATGCATCAGGTTTGATGATCTCACACGCGCACACAAACAACGAGCCTGTCGGCCAGCACTGTCAGCACTGACTGAGCCCTCGTGCGCAGTGCAGTCAGTACACACACGCCCCGTCCTCAGCAGCCTTTCCGCTTCACATCGTGCCGTGTCACCAGCTGCTTCCATGGGGGAAAAAAAAAAACACTCCCCCCTAATTAGCCTGGGCCGCTCCAAGATGTGAAATTTATGATGTGGAAAGAAATACATTGAGGCGCTGTTAGAATTTAGCTCATCGGTTACTCAGGGCTCTTTAACCCTTTAAGACCGGGAACGCATCTGTGTCATGTTATAGATTTCTTTGGGCTATAAAAAAAATAGCAGATATACAAGCTCATAGCGCGGCACCGAGTGCCGCGCTATGAGCTTGTAGATCTGCTATTTTTTTGAAAAATCGTAAACATTGGTGCAAATCTTATATATATATATTTTAACTCAAATCTTTGCCTCTGGTGGGGGTCCCTGGAACGAGATATTTTGAGATGGAGGGGTCCGCGGCCAAATACATATCATTTTGCGGGTCCTTGACATGAAAAAGTTTGTGAACAACTGATTATAGCGACATACGTTTTTTCAAAAAAAATGTTAGGATTTAGAAGACATTTGTAGAATCCCCCAGAAGCAAATATTTGAGTCACAAATGTTCGCTTAAAAAAAATTATATTCAAAGATTTGCACACATTTTCACGATTTTTCAAAAATAGCAGATCTACAAGCTCGCAGCGCGCTATGAGCTTGTAGATCTGCTATTTTTGAATAGCCCAAAGAAATCAAAAAAATGACACACTGATGCTCTTCCCCGTCCGGTCTTAATGGGTTAAAGATCCTCTGGACACTCCTGGAGCACAATTCAGTCCAGTGTCACACCTCGTTCCTTTGTTTTCGGGGCAGCCGTCGCGTTCCAACTCGGACGGAGCGTTATAGGGCCGCGCGGACCTAATGAGCGAGGTGATGATGTCACCGTTGGACCGCGAGGTGCTGTGATGAAGCCGTATTTAGGGGCTTGGTTGGTGACGCACTAGAATATCTCTGTTTCCCCTTAACCCATTAAGATCGGGAACGCATCTCTTGTCATTTTAGAAGTCTTTGGGCTATTCAAAAATAGCAGATCTACAAGCTCTATTTTTTACTCAAATCTTTGCTTCTGGGGGTCCCGATTACAAAATATTTTTATATGGGGTACGCGGCCAAATACATATACTTTTGGGGGTCCTTGAAATAAAAAAGTTTGATATAGAAACGTACGTTTTTTTAAAAACTGTTAGGATTTAGAAGACATTTGTAGAATCCCCAGAAGCAAAGATTTGAGTTACAAAATGTTTGCTTTGAAAAAATATATATAAAAAATAGCAGATCTACAAGCTCGTAGTGCGGCACTCGGTGCTGTGCTTTTAACTCTTTTATTGCCAAAAACGGGAATTCCCGTCCGATGGCTCTATGGCTATCATGGCCACGGACGGAAATTACGAAATTATTTAAAATATATATATATATATATATATATTTTTTGGTAATATTTTTTATTTATTTTTTGTCTTGTTTTTTTTTGTTTATCTCAAAGGAACTAGGAGATAACGCTATCCAAAAAATTGCTGCTCCATTCACTTCAATGTTAAAAAACAAACGGAGGAAATGGAGGAAAAATGCACCTTTTTCGTGGCACTGGGACGACACAGTCTGAAATAAGTGTGGCAATGAAAGAGTTAAAAGCCCAAAGAAATCTAAAAATTACATTATACTTTCCAGGTCTAAATGGGTTAAGGGGAAGGGGGACAACAACTAAAATCATTAAACATGCACACTGCGTCTTAACTCATTGAGTGCCAATGACGTCGCAGACGTCACGTTTTTCATAAGCCCAGAGTGCCAATGACGTCTGAGACGTCATAAAAAAAAAAAAAAAACTCAAAAAAACATCTTTTTTTTTTTTTTTTTTTTTTTTTTTGAAAAAAAAGGTTCAGAACCCAAGATATGATGATTTGAAGATTTGCTGCTCCATTCACTTCTTGTTTAACTTTTTACTGAAAAAGGCTGTATCTCGGCTCCTAAGCACTTTTTTTTTACAATGTATTTTTGGCCTTGGCACAGGGGTGATATAGCCAGAAATATTTTTGGCACTGAATGAGTTAAGATTTATACTTTGTTTTGTGCCGGAGTCCGTCACCGAAAATAGCCGATCCCACAAGCCTTCAACGCGTTGCATCACCGAGTGTTGCGAGCTTGAAAACAGCACAGTAAAGGCCATCAAGTTATTTCTGTGATGTTTGAAGCTGGGAAGAGGTACTGTGCCGGTTTTGTGTTGCGCTCCGAGGAGAAAGACCTGTTGATCATGTATAGATGTATCCACTGGAAATTGAACACAATGTTCCATCCATAGACCATATTCACACGGCGGCCATATTGCCATTAAGTCAATGAAATACCACCCCAGTTGCCACAGCAACGGGGTGACATTTTCAATGTTTAATTCCAAAATGGCCGCCGTGTGAATATAGTCTATGCCTACAGCTTTTGAACATGCCATTAAGTGATTTGTGTTTTCGTACCATTAGATGTAAGCAGACTTTCCACAGTGGGAGACGGCAATTAGCTCCCAAATTGCCTGAAGCCTTGATTCCAAGTGGCAAAACAAAAGTTGCCTTTGTTTTTGCTTTGATTTCAGATGCACTTGAATGAAGATTGTAACGGCTTTTCTCACATTCTAAACCATCCTATCAGCTGATATTGTCCTTCTAATGAATGGGGAGACCTTCATTCTTTCAATTAATCATTTCATGCTTGGACTTTATGGATTTCTTGCATAGACTAACAGGGATGCAACACTACATTACAGAAAATATTAACATAATATAATAACAATAAAAAAATCTCCCCATTCATTAGAAGGACAATATCAGTTACCAGACCCTTGGACGGGTGTTTTCATTGAGTCTAACATGGAGTTTGAAAATGAATGGACTTACATAGGAGGGGGGGGTGTCTGATAACATTTATAATATTCAATTAGCTAAATATTCAGTCAAGCAACTTAACTCATTCAGTGCCAAGTAAACAAAAAAATAATGCCCATATTGCCAGCGATTTTCTTACCTTTTCAAGTAGTCACAGAATATTCACATTACGACATCCTGTTTGCTTGTTATACGCCATTGAAAATAGCATGTCTCGCCAAAAATACATAGTAAAACACAGGAGCCGAGATACAGAATATTTCCCAAATACTTTAACCAGGAAGTGAATGGAGCAGTAAATCTTCGGATCACGTTATCTCCTGGTTCTGTGTAAAAATAATATATATATATATATATATATATATATATATATATATATATATATTAAAATATCTAAAACACGTCAAACAAGTCATTGGCACCCCGGGCCTTTAGGAAAAAACACGTCAAACACGTCAATGACACTGAATGAGTTAACACATACAGTGCCAAGATCGCATCGATGCGTTCTTTCAAATCCATCGCTTGAGTGCCAGGATTCCAAAGAACGCATTGATGCGTTGTTTTGAATTTTCATTGTTTAATCTGTGATCGCACGGCTGTGAATTTCTCATCAACACTTTCGTTTTCCACTTACGTCACACTCACCCGGAGCCGGATGTAAAAAAAAAAAATCATTTCCGGGTCACGTTGTTTTTCTCCGGTGATTTTCGGCCAGAATAAGGAAAAACACGGTTTTTCACACGGCATAAAAAACGAACGGACAGCTCAACTTCTATTTTCTTTGTTCCGGGTGACTAACAGTCATCGTCGTAGTGTATCACATCGTTTTCAGGCCGATCAGCGGGCCGGGAATTGTCGAAAACGTCACATCCTTTGAATGACCGGATATGACGTGGGCCTGTTTGGGAGGGGGCGAGCGAGGTGATCAATGTTTGGATGTGCTGCTCTCTACTGGTGGAACAATCGTAGGTGCTTGACAACACAATCAGAGAATGTATTTGAATGAAAAATTACAAAACAAAAAAAATAAAAAACACGCAAATTGCTGGCACAGGGGTGAGTACATTATGAATAAACTCTGGCAGTCAATGTGTTAAGAACTGGGGTGCACACAAAAGTAAAATCCCCCTTTTAACATGTAGAACAAAGAGAGAAAGGAGCATATCTGTTTGGTTAAAAATCCCCAACAAGCTGCTCTTTGCAGGTACAACTGGGTGACAAAATTGATGCAAAAAAAGGGAGACTAAAAAGTCATTGTTCCTGCAACATGTAGGTGTATTTTTTTTTCTTGCTATGCATTAGCCAGACTATTAAGAGTGCCTTGGTCTCATGATCCCTTTTTTTATGTTGAATCAGACCTCCAGACCATCAGACCCTATAAACCCATGTTCTTCCCATCCTGAATCCTTTCTCTCTGCAGCCACCTGAGCGACCAGAAACACCTCTTCCACCGCCACCACTCGTCCGCCAGTCTCCAAGGCAGCTTCAACCACCACCACAACCACGTCCAGGACACCGTGCTGCCCGTGGCGGGCGAGGACCACGAGGAGCACCACGACAAGGGCCCGTCAGTATACGACCCCAAGCAGGACGTGTTCACCAGCTTGTTTGTGAGTTCACATTTTGTTTTCTTCATATTATTTTTTAACCCAGTCAATCCGGGAACGCATCTGTGTCATTTTAAGATTTCTTAATTGGCTATTAAAAAATAGTAGATATGCAAGCTCATAGCGCGGCACCGAGTGCCGCGCTATGAGCTTGTAGATCTGCTATTTTTTGTGTGCAAATCTTTGAATATATTTATATATTTTTAAGCATACATTTGCAACTCAAATCTTTGCATCTGGGGGTCCCTGAAACAAAAACATTTTGAGATGGTAGTCCGAGGGCCAAATACATATCTAAAAATATTTTCTAAATCCTAACAGTATGTTGCTATAATATCAGTAGTGCTCCAACTTTTCCATGTCAAGGACCACCCAAAATGATACGCATTTGGCCGCGGATCCCATCTCAACATATCTTGTTCCAGGGACCCCCAGAAGCACAGTTCGGAGTTACAAATGTTCGCTTTCAAAATACCTATATTAAAAGACGGATACAGACAGATTACGGACAGTATGGACATAAAAGTGACACTTACAGACAGACAGATGGATGGGTACAACGGGCATTGCATAACTGGGTAGGGCAGATAGCGTGAACCTCCGAGCACTATATGCTCACCTGGTGAAACTCCTCGCTGTCAGGGTGAAAAGAAAGTGGAAAGAGCAGATCAAGTACAAAGTCTTCTAAATATTGAGGGTTTAACTGTCTGACAATACACGTTAACATCAATAACATGAATCCAACACTGATGATAGTGCTGTCAAAGGTTTAATCTGCAACAGCATGTTATACAATATGTAGTGGGGGAGTCCCTGCTTCATCTCTCTCTCTCAGCCAAGGGGTCCTTGGCCGGAAAAACTTTGAAGACCCCTGGCGCACACCGCACCTCCCCAGGCCAACATTGGGGCTTGGCATCGACAGGGACCACAGTGCGTGTGAATTGGAAAAAGATTCAGATTTTCTCTTGTACTCCTATGCAATTCTGTAGCCTCTTTGGTTTTTAACCCATTAAGACCAAAATTATATGTATTTGGCCGCCGTCCCCCATCTCAAAATATTTTGTTCCAGGGACCCCCAGAAGCAAAGATTTTAGTTAAAAATGTTCGCTTTAAAATAATATATATTCAAAGATTTGCACACATGTTCACGATTTTTCATAAATAGCAGATCTACAAGCTCATAGCGCGGCACTCGGTGCCGCGCTATGAGCTTGTAGATCTGCTATTTTTGAATAGCCAAAGGGTAAAATTATGCTTTTTAGCTCAAATCAAAAAGTGACACAGATGCGTTCCAGGCCTTAATGGGTTAACTCAGTGTTGAAGGCTTGATGATGGAGATGATGACATGAGATGTTTGTCCGCGGACCACAGCCCGACGATGTAGCTTCAGCAGCCTATCACACTGAAATAAGATTGAACAAGATCTGACACGATCTGAGTAAATGACACGTTTGACAAGAGGACATTTGGTTAATCGCACCCATCTCGTTCAATGGACTCGGATAAAAGCAATATAACCGAGCTGCCTCTTAACCAGTTTGTGGTTTGCTTTATACTCAGAGAATCACCGGCGAGGATCGATTTGAGCCTGATTAGAGTAAACGCCTGATTTGGGGCCTTATGGCTCAAAGCATTGTACTTTGAATCACTCCTCCATGAGGTCACAGCGCTACAGCGTAGGTAGCGCTTGAAGTCCGAGAAAGCAGAGTCTCGTTCTACCCACATGCGCTGGATTATGTTCCTAGTCAGCTTTACAGGTGCTCTTAGTTAAAACTTCTTGATGCATTAACCCATTAAGGCCTGAGGTTCCAATTCTACAAAATGTCTTCTAAACAGTTCTTCTAAACAGTTTTTTTTTTAAAAACCTATGTTGCTATGTCAGTGGTTCTCACACTTTTTCATGTCAAGGACCCCCAAATGTATGTATTTGACCGCAGACCCCCATCTCAAAATATTTTGTTCCAGAGACCCCCCAGAAGCAAAGATTTGAGTTACAAATGTTCGCTTTAAAAATATATATATTCAAAGATTTGCACACATTTTCTCGATTTTTCTAAAATAGCAGATCTACAAGCTCGTAGCGCGGCACTCGGTGCCGCGCTACGAGCTTGTATATCTGCTATTTTTCAATAGCCAAATTGTAAAATAATGCTTTTTAGCTCAAATCTAGAAATGACACAGATGCGTTCCAGGTCTTGATGCATTAACTGTGAAAGGTTAATGTTCTCCATGGCTTGAGATGTTGGCAAATTAAAAACAGCCCATGGAAACCAAATCCCCTGTTCAATTCTAGCGTTGAGAACGGATCATCCACCTTCGCAATTTTGTCGAACCGGACCATGCTGGACCGTGAGAGTAATAGCGCTGCTAAGAGGAATTCTTGAATTGTTATGATTGCTATTTCCACATTAAAGTAGATTTCCCGTTTTCGGGCTCCCACGCTTTATTGTGGTGGGTGTGAAACTCTGTGCGCGAGAGAGCAATGCTGTGGCTAATCTTATGTGCTCTTGTCTCCTCCCAAGAAATCTCTCCACCCACTGCCCGCTGACAACCATCCAGCCGCAGTCCGATCCCTGAAACTGCTTGCCAAGATTCCAAAGGATGCCGAAGCCGCCATCGTGTTAGTCGGTAAGATCTGATGCTGTTGGGAGTCGAGTTCCATCCATTACATGGAAGGCTTGAAGTCGTATTCATTGCCATTTTCCAAGATTTGTATCAAAAGACGCAGCTTTGTATTATCTTTGTCAGTCTTGACTTTGCATACTTGACTTTGTATGCTTTTGTATACTACTATTTATATGCAGTGGTGGAAAAAGTACTCACATCTTTTACTTAAGTTAAAGTATCAATAATGCAATATAGAAATAGTATCTTTGTTACAAGTAAAAGTCCGGAATACAAAATTGACTTGAGTAAAAGTACAAAAGTATTGGCATCAAAATGTACTTAAAGGACCAAAAGTTAAAGTACTCATTATGCAGAATGTCCCATTTCACGTTTTCAAAAGTATAAAATATTTTGAAAATAGCAGATCTACAAGCTCACAATGCGTCGCTTTGCGACGCATTGCGAGCTTGTAGATCTGCTATTTTCAAATGGCCGAAATGTATATACTGCTGAAGTGGTTAATGTATGTTTTGTACTATAATCAAAATCTTCTAATCAAAATCGTAAGAAACTAGTAAATAAAGTTTTCAAATAATTGTAGTGGAATAAAAGTACAATATTTGCCTCTGAGATGTAGTGGGGTAGAAGTAAAAGTATTGGAAATTGGAAATACTCAAGTACAATTTTGAGGTATTTTTTACTTTACTTAAGTACAGTACTTGAGTACATGTACTTAGTTACTTTCCACCACTGCTTACATCCATCTCTAATTAGATCAAATAAACTTTGCGTCAAAGTTTGACGTAAATGTAATTGCAAAAATGTCACCAGGCTGCGTGGAGTTCCTGGAACAGCCGGCCATGGCCTTCGTGCGGTTGAACGAGGCGGTGCTTCTGGAGTCGGTGCTGGAGGTTCCCGTACCGGTCCGCTTCATCTTCGTCCTGCTGGGACCCAGCCAGGCCAACGTGGACTACCACGAGATCGGACGCTCCTTCTCCACACTCATGTCTGACAAGGTAATAATCACCATCCGGCTCGGATGCAGCGTTCTTTGATCGTTTGGAGATTGGAATTACAAATTCCAAAATGTAATATTTGTCTGTTTTCAAGAAAAAAACGTAACCATAATTTCATTTATTGTGTCATATCTTTACTGTAAGTAGAACATTTATTATTTAGATAGCGCATTGTATTAGCTAGACAAATATTTTCTTAAAGGAGTAGTTCACCTTATTTTCTATCAATTGCATAGCCCATGAAACTTGAATTCATGGATTCTTGTTAGTTTTTGTTGCATTCCTAAGCCAATAATTTTATTCCCATCTCCTACTGGCTAATGTATCCGGTAGGAGACACAAAGTAGATTATTTGTGTCTCCTACCGGAAATACACCCAGTCATCAAATTATTGGCTTAGGTTTGCGTAAATAAAAAAAATGAATTCAAGGCTTCATGGTGTGTGCAATTGATAGAAAATATGTAATTCTTTGGGTGAACTACTCCTTTAAAAGAAAGTCAATATTCTTACTATATTGACCTCAAAATGTCAGACACAATGCATGTTTTACCAATGTCATGTACTGTTAATCCACTGTTTTGGGGAAATATCCCTTTGGCGTGCGAGACCATCCATTGGACTTCCAGTTGCTCACCCCCCCACCTATACTTTCTCCTCTAGAACTTCCATGAGGTGGCCTATTTCGCCGACGACAGACAGGACCTCCTGAACGGCATCAACGAGTTCCTGGACTTCAGCATTGTCATCCCGCCCTCTGACATCGAGGGCAAAGACCTGCTGAAGACCGTGGCCGACTTCCAGAAGCAGATGATGATGAAGAGGAAGGATAGGGAAAAGGATAGGGAATTCAAGAGACAACAGTCCATCTTACCTGGAGTAGATCTGGAGAGCAAAGGTACTTTGCTGCTGTAGTACTGGGCAATTAACCGAAAATATATCGAAACGATTTAGAACCAATAACCAACTTTATCTTGACCTGAGGCCGATTCTACAAAATGTCTGTTTTTAGAATGTCTTCTAAAAACTTTTTTTTTTTTTAAACTTATGTTTCTATATCAGTGGTGCTCAAACTTTTTCATGTCAAGGACCCCAAAATGTATATGTATTTGACCAAGGACCCCCATCTCAAAACATTTTGTTCCAGGGACCCCCAGAAGCAAAGATTTGAGTTAACAAATGTTCGCTTGACAAAAAATATATTCAAAGATTTGCAAAAAAAAAAAGATTTCTCAAAAATAGCAGATCTACAAGCTCATAGCGCGGCACTCGGTGCCGCGCTATGAGCTCGTAGATCTGCTATTTTTGAATAGCCAAAGTGTAAAATAATGCTTTTTAGCTCAAATCAAAAAATGACACAGATGCTTCTCCCGGTCTTAATGGGTTAATCAAATAATCGAGAAGACGTTAATTACTTTTCAATTTCTTATATATCAATAAATCAACACGAAAACATTCTAATAGATTTGTAATAATCGACTAAATTGATTAGACTGATTAACCACTTGACTCTTATACTTATTTGTACAATGGTGGCGTACAAACAATATTGAAAATATGGCAGTGCGACTTGCCAATTGAACTTGCAGATCACCTATTCTCTCTATTTTTGCATAACACCGTTGTGCGACAAAGTATTAAAAAAGTCCTAAGTGTTTCATCGATTTGTTGGTATTAACCCATTAAGACCGGGAAAGCATCTGTCATTTTAACCACTTTAACCATATATTTTTTAACTTTGGCTGTTAAAAAGCAGATCTACAAGCTTGTACAAGCTTGTAGCAGATCTACAAGCTCATAGCGCGGCACCGAGTGCCACGCTACGAGCTTGTAGACCTGCTATTTATTTTTTCTTTATCGTGAAAATTTGTGCAAATCTTTGAATATATATGTTTTTCGAAGATGTTTAAATCTTCGCTTCTGGGGATTCTACAAATATCTTCTAAATCCTAGCAGTTTTTTTTTTTAAAGACAAAAGACTTATGTTGCTACAGTGGTTCTCAAACTTTTTTCATGTCAAGGACAACCCAAAATTATTATATTATTTGTCCGCGGACCCCCCCCCCCCCATCTCAAAATATGTTGTTTCAGGTACCGCCCATAAGCAAAGATTTGAGTTAAAAAGGTATATATATATATTCAAAGATTTGCACACATTTTCAAGATTTTGTTTTCTCCAAAAAATAGCAGATCTACAAGCTCGTAGCGCGGCTACGAGCTTGTAGATCTGCTATTTTTGAAAGCCAAAGAAATCTTAAAGTGACACAGATGCGTTTCCGGTGCCGCGCTATGAGCTTGTATCTGCTATTTTTGAATAGCCCAAAGAAATCTTAAAGTGACACAGATGTGTTCCCGGTCTTAATGGGTTAAAATATAATGGATAGTTTCAGCCCTAATCTAATTCTCACTCTTACAACCAATCGGCAGAGATGACACCTGAGGACCAGGAAGAGGCCGACCAGGAGGTGGACCCGTTGAAGCGCTCCGGCATCCCCTTCGGAGGCCTGATCCACGACATCCGCCGGCGGTACCCGCACTACGTCAGCGACCTCAAGGACGCCGTGGACATGCAGTGCATCGCCGCCATCATCTTCATCTATTTCGCCGCGCTGTCGCCCACCATCACCTTCGGAGGGCTGCTGGGTACGTTTTGGGGGGGTTTTGGGTCAGTGGTGGAAGAAGTACTTCTGTGAAGTACTTTTGGGCTTCAAGTAAAAGTAACAATACCAGAGTGTAAAAATACTTTGTTACGTAAAGTAAAAGTCCTGTATTCGCCATCTTAAGGGATATTTCACTTAAAAAAAAAATTGGGTCATTTTATCGTCTACTCAGGCTTTTTAAAAAGCCTGAGTAGGCTTTTTTTTTAAAGCCTGAGTACAGTTTTTAAGTTGCTTGATTCAGTATTTAGATATTTGATATTCATTTTATCAGACACGCCCCCTTCCTATACAAACCCATTGTAACTTCAAACTCCATTTTAACCATGATATTAATCAGAAACACCTGTCCTTGGTTCTGATGACTGACATTGTCCTTCTAATACGTGTGGAGACCGTGTTTTTTCTATAATTCTTTTCATTTACTTTGAATAATTCTTTTGGAAAATGAAAAAAATTAAATGCAATAAAACAATGTTATAAATAAATGAAAAATAATTGGAAAAAAAACAGCCCCTCACGTATTAGGAGGGCAGGATGAGTCACCAGAACCAAGAACGGCTGTTTGAAGTTTGAAGTTATAATGGGTTTGTATAGGAAGGGGGCGTGTCTGATAAAAATGAATATCAAATATCTAAATACTGAATCAAGCAACTTAAAAACTGTCTGGGGGGCTCTGAGTAGATGATAAATTATTGATATTCTTTTTTTTTTAAGTGAAATATCCCTTTACGTCAAAGTACAGTACAGTATCCAGTAGCATCAAAATACACTTAAAATAGTAAAGGTACTCATAATGCAGAATGTCCCATTTCATGTTTTTCTTTTACTGTAAAAAGAATATAGCAGATATACAAGCTCACAAGGCGTCACAATGTGACACGTTGTGAGCTTGTAGATCGGCTACTTTTGAATAGCCAAAGTATAAAATAGGGCTTAATTGGTTATGTTTTGTTCTAATAATTCATCAGCTATTGGTCAAGGAACAAGCTTGGTCAGAGTTTCGCTTTTTTTTATTTATTCCAGGGCGTGGTTTTGTGAACACTGTGATCACAAAACAAGTTGCACAAAGTATATGAAAAGGACCAATATGTAAATGACATGGAAAATGTCAAATAAAACTAGGGCACGTATTTGAAAAACATAAAAAGATGAAATATGAAGATACAGTACAATGTTTCTATCTGAGATTGGTGATATGCATGCATGTCGTTGCTGTCCGGCAGAAACCAGCTAACTCCATTTTGACACTTTTGCATTTCTTTCCATAAATCAGGGCCATTGAACAAAAATAAAATAAATGAAAAGCATTAAAAAGCGCTTCTGACAAAACCAGCTAACTCTATTGGATCCTCAAACTTTCTGCTGAACCAGCTAACTCCACAGAGTTAGCTGGTTTTGCTGACTCCAGGCTCCACCCCCTTTTGACCTCCAACCTCATTGTGAGCTTGGAGGTCCATTCAGCTGTTCTTATCAATGATGAACAAAACCTCCTAACTCTCCTTTGTTTCCTGAAAAAAGAACATTTTGGAATTAGCTGGTTTCTGCCAGACAGCAGAGATATACAGTATGCTTGAATGTATATAAAATGGTTTCAAAGTGTTACAAAATCACGTTATCACTCCCTTCTCATCCGTACAGGGGAGAAAACAGAAGGCATGATGGGAGTATCTGAGCTGATCATTTCCACGGCCACTCTGGGGGTTATATTCTCGCTGCTAGCCGGACAACCCCTCCTGATCATCGGCTTCTCAGGACCCTTGTTGGTGTTTGAAGAGGCGTTTTACAAGGTGCCCGAACAGAATACAGGCAAATTATAATGTATACCACTTCTGTCACATTAAAACATTGCTGACTGCGGTTTGAATGACTTTTTAGGTTTTTATCTGCCTTGGACAGTGGTTTTCAACCTTTTTCCTATCAAGGTCCATTATTTATTCGGCATTTGAGCCACGGACCACCGTTGGATGAGATTTAGCCTCTCAGACCCAAGACTTTGAATATTTTGTTATCGTTGGATGAGATTTTGTCCACAATCCCATGCTGTATTGATGTTGGTACCAATATGAGAGATAACAGGCAAACGTTGATCAAAAATAACAATTCTTCTACATTCTCTAATTGTGTAGACTTCTTGTAAATTAAGTAATGCAGATGTTTAACAATAATTTAACTCTTGAGATCGTAAAATTTTACGATCTCAAGAGTTAAAGATCTAATAATTTGGTTACCAGCTCTCCATCATTTAGCTGGGGACCACCTGAACCCCCTCAAGGACCACTGGTTGAGAACCACTGGCCTTTGAAGGTGTACAGTACATTGTCCATTCTGTTTAACCACTTTCAACTTGCCGTCCATATTTTGGGCATTAAAATTATTCCAAAATTGTGAATAACTTGTAGATCGTCTATTTTCAGCCCATTTGTGATCGAACAACTTCCCCCCCCCCCCATGTAACGTACAATATGTCAGTGGTTCTCCAACTTTTTTCATGTCAAGGACCCCCAAAATTATATGTATTAGACCGTGGACCCCCATCTCAAAATATTTGGTCCAGGGACCCCCAGAAGCAAAGATTTGAGCTACAAATGTTCACTTTAAAAATATATATAGATTTTCATGATTTTTCTAAAATAGCCAAAGTATAAAAAGGTTAAAGTGGTTAAAATTATAGTGATGCAGCTGCTTTATTAACACATTTTGCTGGGGACCCCCTGGAACCCCCCCCAAGGACCCCTGGGGGTCCCCGGACCCCACTTTGAGAACCAATGTGTACAAATGTCCCTTTTTATTTGCTCTTTCTATAGTTCTGTCAAGCGCAGGGTTTCGAGTACCTCACCGGCCGCGTGTGGATCGGTTTCTGGCTCATCTTCATCGTCCTGGTGATGGTGGCGGCGGAGGGCAGCTTCCTGGTCCGCTACATCTCGCCGTTCACGCAGGAGATCTTCGCCTTCCTCATCTCCCTCATCTTCATCTACGAGACGTTCTCCAAACTCATCAAGGTAGCTGAGCAGCACGTCGTTGCTGTCGGGTGGAAACCGTGTATGTCCAAAAACTGTTACTATTCAGGAAATGGGGGGAGAAAAAAAAGAATGGATTGTTATTATTTTGTCACAAGCTCTTGTTTTACTCATTAACACACATTGGGTGCCAGAATTTTATAACAACAGATTACGTTCGGTGCCAGAAATCTCACAGTGGCGCTGCATTGTGCTGTTTAAATCTGTAGACTCCACGACGAGCGATCCATGAAAAAAAAAGCATGCGTGTAGGTTGCGCGATGCTCCCGGCTAAAGCCTGAAACAACAACGTGTCTCACGCGAGTCACCATTGCAGAGCGATCGCGCATCGAGAATGACGCGTTTTGCCCACTGTGAAAAGTTAAGGAGATACAGAGGTTTTTAGCCAGGAGATAGAATGGAAGCGGATGGGAGCGAGATTTTTTTGGCACGGTGATCCATCTGTCCCTTACTTCTGAGAGTGTTCATGGGTGATTCCAGGGCTGCTTGTGGAAAAAACGGAAAAAAACGAAAAGGTAAGAAAACCGTATATATACGTTTTTTTAGGATTGTTGGCACTCCACGGGTGTATTTGCAAAAAGGTATATATACGGTTTTGGCACTCAATGTGTTAAGCGCCAGAGTAAAACAAAGTCTATAGCTGGCCCTTGCCAGCGATTTTCACTAACCTTTGAAAAAACATAGAATAATATTCTTCACAACGATCCATCCACCGATCGCTTTAAAAGACGTAGCCGAGTCTCATAGAATCGGGGGGGGGGGGGGGGGGGCATGCCATCGCGATAATCCGCAGTTGAACGAAGGTTGTTTTTTGTCCAAAACAACAGAAAGCAGAGAAAATCCATTAGAATGGAAGTGATTGTGGCTGTTTTTTTTGCAATCACGTGATTTCCTGCTTCCACCATTTGACTCTAATGGAGTCAAATGGTGACTCATAGGTTAGCGAAGAGCGCCATCTAGCGTAAAAACTGAAAACACACACCATGCGTTAAAACACGTCATTGGCGGTGTGGGCTTTGGATTGACATACGTCCAAACGCGTCATTGGCAGTCAATGAGTCGATACTTTTCAGAATCAGAAAGGCTTTATTGTCACACCTTAAAATGACTTCACATTAAAAATAAGGGCGAAACGGTTAACCAACCATGTTTTATTTGTTTCCCAGGTCTTTCAGGAGCATCCGCTACTGGCAAGCTACCCTACCACCACATATTCTCCATTCGGCCCAAACACAGGGGCTCCTGTGGCCCCTGGAGGAGGGGGACTCCCGGCTGACGTGCTCAACCAGCCCAACACTGCTCTCCTGTCTCTGGTGCTCATGCTGGGAACCTTCTTTGTCGCCTTCTTCCTCCGAAAGTTCAGAAACAGTAGATTCCTGGGCGGAAAGGTAATTGGCTCATAATGCGTCTCCCGACTAAACTAAACTTTATTTCACCATTTATGTCAGGCGTACCCATGGGAATAATTAACCATTTAACTCTCTCAGTGCCAAGCCACGAGTTATCCCGAGTTTTTTCTGAATGCCCTCAGTGCCAGAACGAGTTATCCCGAGTTAAAAAAAAAAAAAAAAATATATTATTATTATTATTTATTAATTTTTGAAAAAAATGTTCAGAACCCAAGATATCATTATCTGAAGATTTGCAGCTCCATCCACTCCTTGTTTAACTTAGAACTGAAAAAGGCTGTATCTCGCTTCCTAAGCAAAAAAAATTGCTGGCACAGTATGAACATATTTCTTTATTTCATTGGCACTGAGAGAGTTAAGACCTGAGACCGATTCTACAAAATGTCTTCTAAAACAGTTTAAAAAAAAAAAAACCTATGTTGCTGTCAATGGTTTTCAAACTTTTTCATGTCAAGGACCCCAAAAATGTATATGTATTTGGCCGCGGACCCCCATCTAAAAATATTTTGTTCCAGGGACCCCCAGAAGCAAAGATTTGAGTTAAAAATGTTCGCTTTAAAAGAATATATATATTCAAAGATTTGCACACATTTTCACGATTTTTCAAAAATAGCAGATCTACAAGCTCGTAGCGCGGCACTCGGTGCCGCGCTACGAGCTTGTATATCTGCTGTTTTTGAATAGCCAAACTCTAAAATAATGCTTTTTAGCTCAAATCTAAAAATGACACAGATGCGTTTCAGGTCTTAATGGGTTAAGGTGAATTACTGTAGATGAAGTGAAATGCCTTACACTACAGAAACTTCTAGTTATGTTAGCAAACATTATTTTACTGCGTGGCTCTGCAGGGGGCTAGCCGTCTATACGTTGTCTGTATGTCTGTGTGTCCGGAGCTAATCTCGCAAACTGCTTGACCGATCGGCACTAACTTTCTTGTGCAACTTAGTACCTCAACATTTTTCCCACGTTTTGTATTGTTTTGAAATTTTGATCTTTAATTTGATAAAGTCCAAAGGCTCTCGGATCGGAAATTTTGCCCAAATTTTGAGTCATAGAGTATATCATAGACAGGCTGGCAACATGAACTCTGAGATACAAATTGGATCAAGCCATTCCCATGAATTTATTTTATTTATTTTAAAATGTATTTTATTTTTTTAAGACTGTTGAAAGTAATGACTCATTGTCATTAAAATTGTCCAGTTCTTTGACTTTCCTATAGTGGGAATCAAACCCAGACAAAGTGATGAGAGAGCGCCAAATTCTGGCCATTTATTCCAGCAGAGGAATAACTGATTTTCTTTCTTTTGGAAGAAGTGCATTATTTATATTATTGGGATGACGTCTGTGGCTCTCTATCCAACTGTCAGTAAAACGTGTGCTTTTGTCTTTAAAGATCAAGTAAACGCCCTGTTTCAGTTTAAAGGTGAAGTCGCCCCCACAGTTTCCCATGCCCACTTGGTGCGTACAGTACATTTAAGGTCATGTAACAAGTGGGGAATGGCAAAGGCAACGTGTGTTGAGGTCGTGTTGTTGAAGCAGCAAAACAAACCCGCCTGTGTTTAACAGTCTGCCACGTGACCATTGTTTTTTTGATTGAGAAGGTCACATCTCACCGCTGATTCCAACACATTCTCACTTAACTCCCAAGTCCCAGCACATCATAATTATTTCGATGCTTGTTCAGGTACCTTTCCATGCACGATGCAAGGACGCCCTTTCACGTACCATTTTGACGACAATGGCTCATAACAGATTCCCTCCCTATCAGTATGCAAATTGGACGGGAATGAGTCAGCAGAAGCGGGCTTGAGCCATGTGAGGCGAGCCCGAGCAATGTATTGGCTGATCACCTTTCAATGTTTTGAACTTATAGTATATTTGAAGACCCATTTAAAGACCCACAATGAGGAAGTGAGTGGCTTTTTAGGATTTCACCGTTGTGCATGTGTTGTTGTTGCGGATACTTGTTCTGTGGATACCCAAATTCTGGGGGATTTACCTCATGTAAAATGTCTGTATTCCGTTGTCTGTCACGTGACACAGTCAGACTACTCTGAACGTTGAAGAATGCATTGACCCAGTGACGCCAAGGGTCCTGACCAAACGTCCGTATGTGACGAGTAGGGCGTGAGAATGTGTTGCTGATTCTCAGAGTGGATTATACCCATGAGGCATAGAGCACTGGCTCAATTTCAAGGACCCCCATAACTCGGAGAGTGTACCAATGGACCATTATGAGTCCATTACAGACCCACAAGGGTCCATTTGGTTTCTAACTATCAATAATTTAGCTGGGGACACCTGGAACTCGCTCAAGGACACCTGCCCCCCCCCCCCCCCGGAACCGACTTTGAGAACCACTGACGTAGTGTACAGTTGAGTTCAATGTCATATATATTCCCAACGTTTTCAACCCATTGAACTTGACCTAGAGACCTGCGCTTTTGCACCGAAGACTCATGATTGGAACCAGAATCGGTTGCTATCATTATGGAGTGATGCACAAGGGCATACATAACATACAAACACGAAAAAGTGGATTTATTGTTAAATTGTTCTTTTGCTCTCCTCCCTGCAGGCCAGACGAATCATTGGTGATTTTGGCATCCCCATCTCAATATTATTCTCAGTACTGGTGGACTGGTCCCTTCCAGAGACCTACACACAGGTACTGTGACTACAATACTTTGTCCTTTGAATGATGACATGAACTACGTTACACATACACATCAATCTAAAATTGTCCTTGCATTATAACTGACTTTTCTACATGTATTTCTTTGTGTTGTCTTAATGTTATTTTTATTATTATTTTCAGAAACTCAACGTGCCATCAGGTTTTTCTGTCACGTCTCCTGACAAGAGAGGCTGGTTCATCAGTCCGTTTGGTGACAAGCAGCCTTTTCCCGCCTGGATGATGGGGGCGTCCATCGTGCCCGCCCTCCTCGTCTTCATCCTCATCTTCATGGAAACCCAGATCACCTCGTACGTATTACCATCTTTTGTATGTTGTGGGTTTTTTTTTGGCCCCGCTAGCACTGAGGCTTTATTAACCCATTAAGACCGGGAACGCATCTGTGTCATTTTCAGATTTCTTTGGCTTTTAAAAAAATTGCAGATATACAAGCTCATAGCGCGGCACCGAGTGCTGCGCTATGAGCTGCATTTATTTATTTTTTATCGTGAAAATGTGTGCAACTTTGAATATATATAGAGATAATTTTAAAGCGAACATTTGTAACTCAAATCTTTGCTTCTGGGGATTCTACAAATGTATTCTAAAATTCCTAACAGTTTTCTGAAAAACATATGTTTCTATATCAGCGGTGCTCAAACCTTTTCATGGCAAGGACCCCCCAAAATGATGTAATTGGCCGCCGACCCCCACCCCATCTCAAAATATGTTGTAATAGGGACCCCCAGAAGAGCAGATTTGAGTAAAAAATGTTCCCTCAAATATTTGCACAAATTTGTTTTCAAAATTAGCAGATCTACAAGCTCATAGCCGTGCTATGAGCTTGTAGATCTGATATTTTTGAATAGCCAAAATATCTTAAAAACCTACTGACTGTGTTGACATGGAATATGTTGTGCACAGAGGATAAGAGCTATAGATCATCCTCCTGGGTTGCATTTAGTCTGTTTATTATTTAGTCATGGGTGCGTTTTGGGCATAACATTAATTAAACCAATCTGAGTGTCGTCTCTCATTCCCTTTAACCCATTTAATCCGGGAATACATCTACAAATGTCTTCTAAATCCCAACAGTTTTCTGAAAAACGTATGTTGCTATAATATTAGTGGTTCTCAAACTATTTTGTTCCAGGGACCCCCCAAAAGCAAAGATTTGAGTTACAAATGTTCGCTTTAAAAAGATATATTCAAAGATTTGGGTTAAGAGCCAGGTGTGCCTGCACCTTGTGCATTGTTATTGAAATGGTGGTTTCCACAAGTTGGAGGGGAAGCAAAAAGTTTTCTGCCGGGGAAACGGGGTCCTCTGGGACCCTCTGCTCTCCAGGCGGCCTCTCTGCCCATTCAGCTACGGCCGTCCCGTGGCTTGAATAGATCTAATCTACAGCCAAGACGATATACTGTATATACAATGTAATACATGAGCCACTATTTTACTTTTTTTAATTACTTTTGGTACGTTGCCCCTCATCTGCCGGGCAACGTACCATGGACAGTTTTGAAGAAATCTGAGGAGGTTAGGAGGTACAAAGCTCTGTTATCGCTCTCTTGAGGGACTACAAACCCAACCAGATGGCAATACATTCCTGGAGAAAGAGAGCACAGATGGTGTCAACTCTTGTCTGTCATCAGAAATGGCGAAATCCCCGAGGCAAATTACAGTATGTCAAAGCACATCAAAAGGTCGATGTAAACAAACAACAGTGATCTGTGGTAAAATAAATCACTGTTCCAGCACTGTGTGCAGTGGATGGGTCTAGAGTAAAACCGTTTCGTTCTCAGAGAACTTAGTTTGGTTGTTTGTGACCTTGGGAAATATATATATATTTTTTATCATAATTGATCTGTCATCGTAGTCATAATGGATGTTCAGCTATTTGTTAATGGTGAAGGAGGTAAGGAAGAGGCCCAATTTCTTTCCTATATCGCTGCTGTGCATAGAGCCTATTTCCCCTGTCGGATTGAAATGGGTCTAATTATCATTAAGACATTCATGTCAACCCTTCCTGCCAGCAGTGGTGTAAAGTAACCAAGTACATTTACTCAAGTACTGTATTTAAGTACGCTTTTGAGACTTTTTTTTACTTTACTGAAGTATTTCCCATTTTCAATACTTTTACTTCTACTCCACTACTTCTCAGTGGCAAATATTGTACTTTTACTCCACTACAATTGTTTGACAGCTTTAGTTACTAGTTACTTTGCAGATTTAGATTATTATCACAAAACATACATTAACCAATTCAGCCCTATATATATTTCGGCCATTTGAAAATAGCCGATCTACAAGCTCACAATGCGACGCATTGTGAGCTTGTAGATCTGCTATTTTCAAAAGATTTGTATACATTATGAACTTATTAAATGGGACATTTTGGACAATTAGTACTTTTACATTTGGTACTTTAAGTATATTTTGATACCCATACTTTTGTACTTTTACTCAAGTACATTTTTATTACCAGACTTTTACCTGTAACCGAGTATTTCTACCACTGCCTTCCAGGTTGATCGTCAGTAAGAAGGAGCGGCGTCTGGTCAAAGGCTCAGGCTTCCACCTGGACCTGCTGCTGATCGTCACGCTGGGCGCCTTCTGCCCGCTGCTGGGCCTGCCGTGGCTCACCGCCGCCACGGTGCGCTCCGTCACGCACGTCAACGCCCTCACCGTCATGAGCAAGGCCACGGCGCCCGGCGAGAAGCCCATGATCCAGGAGGTGAAGGAGCAGAGGGTGACCGGCCTGGTCGTCGCCGTGCTCGTGGGTAAGAGGAGAGAGAGTGTAAGGAAAGGAGGAGGTGCTGTAGCTCACTAGATCAGGCACCGTAGTAGTTTATAATGACCTATGGTTTAGGGATGGGACGATAGTCGTTATTATCGTTTATCGTGATAAAAATCGCTCAGAATAATCGTATCGCAGATTTTAAGTTATTGTGAAATTGTCCTCCATCATACACTAAGATGAGTTCGCTTTTGTTGAGCTGCAAATTCAGTACAACTTCCAAAAATAGCAGATCTACAAGCTCACAACATGTTGCGTTGCAACGCGTTGTGAGCTTGTAGATCGGCAATTTTTGGCGAACGTTCCCCCCAGAATAGGGATGCTAGGGGTTCAAGTGGTTTAACAAAAGTGGCATTTTAAGTTTTAAGCATTATTTTGATTATCGTGACATGTCATTTTCATATCGTCCTATCCCTAATATGGTCATACAGTATGTTTCATAAGACATAGCACTTGAATTGCTGAGAAGGTTCTAACAAGTCTACACGCTGTTTCAGCTGGATGTGAAATCCCCATTCTAGATGGGTATATTAATGAGTGACGTTCCAATTTAATCACTTTAATCACTAGAAACTTTTCACTGTTTCTAAAATAGCAAAAATGGCCAATCTACAAGCTCACAATGCGTTGCGATGCGTTGTGAGCTTGTAGGTCAGCCAATTTGTTCTACTTTTGCAGGACACTCTTTTTTTACAACGAAATTGGGCATTAATTTACGAAAAACGTTTAAATATGGAGACGACTATATGTTTATTGAAACTGGGACGTCTACATGACAGTGAGTCAATTGCCTTCTCAAAGTGTTGTTTAGTATTACACAATACCTGAGCTTGTTAAATCTTGCCCCTGACAAATACCCCTGGATTATATTAAAATCATACTGAAACTAATATCGTAACATTAAAAACGAAACAAAAAATTAAACAATAAAAATGAAACCCACTCATGAATCTAACCGAAACTAAACTGAGTTGAAAATAAAGCAAACAAATTAAGAAAAGAACAAGTAAAGAAAGTAAAGGGTATGGTTTGCAAGGCACTTCCAAAGCTTGTTTTTGCTGAAACACTGCCCACTGCATGTGGTCAAAAGAATAATGCACTCCAACCTTGTACATCATATTGTTTATTGTTTATTAAATGGATTCCCATTAGATCTTGCAGCTAAGCTTACGGAGTCCATCAAAAGTCTTACAACATACAATGTAAAAAAAACACACACACAGTATTTGTGTCAAATACAATATTCGACATAATACAATACAAGTACAGTAGATCAATACTCTAAATACAAAAATTGTGACAATAATATAATGATTTCAGTCATATGGTCAGCAGCATAAAGTGTGTTTTTAATGTTTTCATTTGTTTGTTTGCTTTAAGGAGAATTGTTATGTGTAAGAGTTATATGAGATGGCAATGACTTCCAGAACGGTATTGATCGATAGATAACGTTGAAGGAGGTTAGCTCTTGGAAATGATATTATTTGTAACGGTATATAAGTGACCTTAGCTGGCATTCCTGGTGTGATAATTATGTATATTACTTGTTTTTAGCATCTGATTAATCCGTGCACACGTCTGTGCCTTGGACCTTTTGAAGCGCCATTTACAGTTGTTGTATGACGGTGTTAAGCGCTGAAAATAGCCAATCTACTTGCAGACATGCAAAAGTGTCACTTTTCAGCTACAGTCACCTTTTTGAACCCAAATAGGGCAATTGTGTGACACCTGACCCGAAAGAAAACAACATGTTGTCACCTTTTTCACCTCGGGGCTGTTTGCATGCCTGTACTTGTATGAGTTGTGAGCTTTGTGTGACAAACTAATAAATGAAGCGTGACTCCTCATTGCCCCGCACCACCAGGCATGTCCATCGTGATGACGGACATGCTGCGTCTCATCCCGCTGGCCGTGCTCTTCGGCATCTTCCTCTACATGGGCGTCACGTCGCTGACGGGGATCCAGCTGTACGAGCGCATCACGCTCATGTGCACGCCCGCCAAGCACCATCCGGACCACATCTACGTCACCAAGGTAATGCAGCGAGACTGAGAGATCTGGTTATACCTTCCGCTAGGGCTGCAACGATCGATTGTTTTCTCAGTGATCGTTCTATCGAATCCTTTTTTTTTATTATTCGAAAGTAGTACCGCCTGAAGTTTAGGCTTGCAACATTAACTCTGAGACTGCACAGTCTCGGAGTTACAAATGGATAAATGAACACTGACAATTTGGCGTTTTAAGTCAGGGGGCTTCAACATTTTTCAGGCCAAGGACCCCCTAGCTGAGCTAGAGAGATGAAGCAGGGACCCCTTCTATATTGTATAAAATTGTGTTTCAGATTAAACTTTTTTTTTTTACTTGGTGTGCTCTTTTTTCCCTCTACACCTATACCGCTTACCTATAAACAGCCGATCTACAAGCTCACAACGCCTCGCAGCGCGAGGCGTTGTGAGCTTGTAGATCTGCTATTTTTGGCTAAAGTTCTCCTCAGAAAAAGGGATGCTAGGGTTCAAGTGGTTAATGTAAATAAAAACAAAGATTTGGCGGCCCCCCTGTAGTAACTCTGAGTTCCCCCTAGGGGTCCCGGACCGCCTGTTTAAGACCCCTGTTCTAAGTAATTTCCCCCGGCACAAAACATGAATTGGAGAGAGCATTAGATACATTAGTTACATGGGATACAGTTTATTGACCATTATAATTAAACACTGTAAGTAAATGATCAGGCATGTTCTTTTTAAAGGGTTTCGATACACGCTTCCTCCACTAGATGGAGCTTCAAACATGCAAAAGTTTATATAGGGAGAAGAACTCTGCACTCTGGTGTCTAATATGTTTGTACATGTGCGATGGGTTTGTGCGTCCTAAATGTGCATGTGTGTGTGTGTGTATGCGCGCACGTGTATGTGTGTATGTGTGGCCCACCCATGGTGACCACTTGAATGGTCAGATGGGTGGGCCATGTGCATTTTCAGAGCATGCTTATTTCAATAATCAATCAATCAATCAATCAATCGATGTATCGGTATCACAATGAAAACAAATGTTTCAACCTTTTTTTAAAGAAAAATACAAATGACAGTTTTCTTTACATTATCATCATTTTAAAACATTAATGTTGTGCTATCATTAAAGTCCTAGTGTTTTGTCAATTATTTGGGGAACCAGTTTGCCATCTCCTCACGGCCCACCAGTGGGGTCCCGGCCCACAGATTGAGAACCACTGGTTTAACCCATTAAGACCTGGAACGCATTTGTGTCACTTTTTGATTTGAGCTAAAAAAGCATTATTTTACACTTTGGGCTATTCAAAAATAGCAGATATACAAGCTCGTAGCGCGGCACCGAGTGCCGCGCTACGAGCTTGTAGATCTGCTATTTTTGAAAAATCGTGAAAATGCGTGCAAATCTTTGAATATATATATTTTTAAAGCGAACATTTTTAACTCAAATCTTTGCTTCTGGGGGTCCCTGGAACAAGATGTGGGTCCGCGACCAAACCCATATCATTTTGGGGGTCCTTGACATAAAAAAGTCTGAGCACCACTGACATAGAAACATAAGTTTTTCAGAAAACCGTTAGGATTTAGAAGCCATTTTGCAGAATCGGAACCTCAGGCCTCAATGGGTTAATCCAGGATCGTGGCATGCCCCTCTCTCTCTCTCCCTCTCTCTCTCTCTCTCTCTCTCTCTCTCTCTCTCTCTCTCTCTCGTGCAGGTGAAGACGTGGCGCATGAACATGTTCACCATCATCCAGCTGCTGTGCATCGTGGCGCTGTGGGTGGTGAAGTCCACGGTGGCGTCGCTGGCGTTCCCCTTCATCCTCATCATGACCGTGCCGCTCCGCCGCCTCGTCCTCGCCAGGATCTTCGAGGAGCGCGAGCTGCAGGCGGTAAGGTTTGGTTTGGTTCGGGCCGGGGCGGTTGGCTCGCTCGCAGGCCAGCATTCCAGGCACGCCACACGTTCTTGGGAACGATGCCCACAATCATCTGATACAGCAAACAGCCGCGGGATACACGGTTTTTATACGCTGAATTAACCACTTAAACCTATTGGAAACTCTAGCAGATCTACTGAGCTTGTAGATCAGCTGTTTTTGAAAAATGTCAAAACTTTAATTTTTTAACATTCTCAATCATTTTCAAAAAAAAATTAACATGAATATGGGCCTGTAATAACATGGCCAACATAGGGACACCAGGGTTTACTGTTGTTAAATCCTTATCCTTATTCTGGGGGGGGGGGGACATTCGCCAAAAATAGCAGCACAACTACGCATGGCTACTGCCAAGCGTTGTGAGCTTGTAGATCGGCTATTTTTGGTGAAGAGATTTGGTGCAAAGGGGGAAAAAAGGATAACGTGGTTAAAGTGGTTAAGCCATTCAATCAGGGAACGCATCTTGGTCATTTTAGATTTCTTTGGATATTCAAAAATAGCAGATCTACAAGCTCATAGCGCGGCACTTGGTGCCGCGCTATGAGCTTGTAGATCTGCTATTTTTTGAAAAATCTTGAAAATGTTTGCAAATCTTTGATTATATAATTTTTTTAAGCAAACATTTGTAACTCAAATCTTTGCTTCTGGAGGTCCCTGGAACAACATATTTGACAAAATGTTTGCTTTAAAATACATATATTCAAAGGCATAGATTGCAGAGATTTTTCAAAAATAGCAGATCTACAAGCTCATGAGCTTGTAGATCTGCTATTTTTTTAATAGCCACTGTATAAAATAATGGTTATAGCTCAAATCTAAGATGATGCGTTCCCATATTGAATGCGTTAAAACTCAGGCTGATGTGTCTCCATAACGCCATAACATCTGTCGACGAGTGTGATGCGCATGAACGTCACCTCTGGGAGCTCGCCGTGACCTCTCTGACATGACCGTGACGATTTATCCACTTAAATGTTGTGAAACAACAGGACACAAGTGTTAGTGACCATGTGACCTCCCTAGGAAGAGAGAAAATAACACACAGCTGGACTCTTCAGCTGCGACTTAAAGCTGGGCCTTATGTTCATCATACGACCTCCTTTCTGTCCTCCCCTAAACCACATCCTCTCCATGGTAACACAAACAAAGCGCACCCGCACACACACACACACACACATTTCTTAAGTCCAATACACGCTCCTTCCGACGTCCGCAAACATTTCTCTTCGGAAAGGGGAGATGATGTAACTCTTAATATACGTCATTCTGAACTTTTTTTCTCAGAACCCCCGACCCTCCGGAGCCTGTCCGAACCGGACGTTTTTTTTCCTGATGTTGGAAGGAGCATCTATACTGTACAGTAGCACTCCACTTTCTCTCTCTCTCTCTCTCTCTCTCTCTCTCACACACACACACACACACACACATACATATATTTTTTGTAACATGAATAGAAAAAGAAAATCTAGATCAGTGTTTCTCAAACATTTGAATTGGAACCATTTGGTTCTATTGAGTTACAGACCCTGTCATTTGGAACCCCCTCAAGGAACGTGGATTCACTCTCACGTTCCTCCACGGTATCAGTCTGGACTTCGGCCCATAGGGAGCGAGTATGAGAAATCAGAAAATTATCGGGCCAATCAGTAGGGCTGTGAATCGTCTGCTATCTCACGATTCGATTCGATTCCGATTCTTGGGGTGACGATTCCGATTTTTATCGATTTTTTCAAAACAAACGATTCTCGATTCAAAATTGTTTTTTTCCGATTCAAAATCGTTTTTTTTTTATTCAAAAGCGTTTTTTTTCCGATTCAAAAGCGTTTTTTTTTCGATTCAAAAGCGTTTTTTTTCCGATTCAAACGATTCGTATTCGAATCGATTTTTTCCAACACCCCTACCAATCAGTGACTGCGTTTCAACTGCTGTCTGTACAACAGTAAAAAGCATCAAAATCATTTTCTGATAATAATAATAATAATAAGGCTACCTGGACCCCACTTTGAGACCCACTGATCTAGATACTAAAAAAAGAATGACGATGTTGTCTGTATCCACAGTTGGATTGTGACGAGGACTCTCCCAACTTCGACGAAGACGGACGGGACGAGTACAACGAGATCCACATGCTCGTCTAGAAGTCGGACAATAAGACTTTTTTTTCTCCTCCTTCCGTCCTGCGACGCCGGCCAATCAGAAGCGAGCCTCTTTGGAAGAACCCCTCTGTGTCAGTGGGTAGTGGCGGTGAGGAAACGCAGAGGATCGTAAACGGATTGGTCTTTGTCAAATATAACGAAACCTATAGCTGGATGATAAGATTTTTTACCTTACTGTATCTTATGTCCCGCCCAAACCTTTAGCTGGATGATAACGTCTTACTGTATCTTAAATGTTCCCCCAAATTGTTACAGGAGCAAATCTATTGATGTTACACCTTCGTGATGGCATCATTGTGTTAACCGCCCTGAAGAACTGATTCCTTTTACAGGCCAGTGAATGGCTCCACTTTCGGCATGCCGACTGTACGTGTGTCTGTGTGTGCGCGCGCGCGTGTGTGTGTGCGTGTGTGAATGTCGTGAACACTGTATCCACCACTTTAAGTCCTCTTTCCCTTTAAACCTGCGACAGGTTCTGGGCTTGTGTGCAATCACGTTTGTTGATGTCCAGTATATAACTCGTAACCACGGTGGGTCCTTCGTTAACGTGTGAGACGCTTTGGGGTTCATGTCATGAGTGGCGATGGGGGATGTTGGCGTCGAATTAAAACAAACTCACAGCTGGGGAAGTCCATAATGTGAATGAAAAGGCTTTTCACACGGGTATGCAAACCTATAGAGCTCGAAAGGTTCTCTTATTTTGTTAACCGCACTTTTTTGAGTACACGGTCCGAACTTGCGGCGTGGGATTTGTACGTGTATTTGTAAGTGTGTCGACGCGTAACCCCCCGGTACAGTAGGAACACTTGTTGCCAGGGTATAAGCCAACCCAAAACGAAGTCCACTGCCTGTGTAATTAAGCTGCCTTGTTCTCCTTTTTACTACTGCCATTGCCTATAATGTCTCAATGGTGTGCGAGCAAGGAGTTAAAAATGTAGTCCTCTTTCCCTTCCTGTATGGACTCCTTTAGTAATGAGCACTTTTGACTGGGCAAAAGTTCACAATGGCCGCTGCCAACCTTAGCTCCCTGGCCGAGAGCCTCCAGCTCTAAATGTAGTCTCCCATACTGCAGCCAAAATTCAACAGAGGACTGCAGGAGATTCTTTCGAGGGGTGCTACTTTATGTCACGTTTCCTCTGCCCAACATGCTAGTCCACTGACCCCTACACTGAAAAGTCACGAGTGTTCATTGAACCCATTAACCCATTAAGACCTGATGCAATTCTTAAAAAATGTTTTCTAAATCCTAACAGTTTTTTTCAAGATTTTTCTAAAATAGCAGATCTACAAGCTCATAGCGCGGCACTCTGTGCCGCGCTATAAGCTTGTATATCTGCTTGTTTTGAATTGCCAAAGAAATCTAAAGTGACACAGATGCGTTCCAGGTCTAAATGAGTGAAGACCTGAGGCCGATTCTACAAATGCCTAGTAGTTCTCACACTTTCAAGATTTTTTCAAAAATGTAAAAAAAATAGCAGATGTATGAGCTTGTATATCTGCTGTTTTTGAATAGCCAACGCAAAAATCTAAAATGACACAGATGTTTTGCCGGTTTTAATGGGTTAAAGGTGCTGGAAGTGTTTTTTTTTTTTATTAGAATATGTGTTACATGGCATAAATAGCTCTATTTCCCCATATAAATCATTGCATAGTGTGTTTGTTCAATAACAGGGGTCTCCCCATCCCATGACCTTAAACAGAACGTACATTTTCAGGTTGGGATAACAATTTCATCCAGTCAGGAAAGAGGACTCATACAGAATACAGGATACAACAAGTAAAACTGGAAGTGATGAAACATATAAGTGAGCAGACACAATTGGAACTGGAACATTATAAACATTTAAGCTGATAAATGATCTCTCTCTGATCTGTCCCACATAGACATGTGTTTTCTGTTTAATGAAGAGCTGGAGAGACAGGGCGACCCGTGTTACTGAACAAACGACCCATAGCAATCATTGCTATTGGAATATAGAACTTTAACTTTTTTACATTTTTTTATTTTATTTTAAACAAAAATATAGCTTACAGCACCTTTTAAATTCAGTGAGTGTACACTACAAATGGAAGCAAATGGACCCTTACAGGTCCATTTGCTTCCATTTGTATTCTCTGTGAGTTACAAATGGACAAATGAACACTGAGGTTTGTATTGTGCGTTGTTGTGACCGTGGGTGCACAAGCAAACTAGCTGAAATGTTCTCTAGCTTATTTTTCTACTTTGTGTTGTGTAACTTATGTATTTATTTTTGGGAACCTCGAGTGGGAATGCTTGTTGATTCAAAGTCATATTCTCAAAGGGGTTTCAGTTAAACCGAGCGAGCGTATGTGGAAGAAAGCGCCATGATGTATTATAAAGAGAAGAATGTCAAAAGCACAGGTTAAACTGGAAGTCCGTCACTTTTCATGCGTTCTTTAATTTGCGCCGCGAGGGCTCCCCCGGTGTTGTGCATTTTTTATTTTATTTTTTCGCGAAAAGGTCATGAATTATATTTGTGACACGCTTCACTGGAAAAAACATAGCAACTAAAGCAAACACACAAGCAGTGAAAGCGTTCCCATAGAAGCGTGGGGAAAGGTTGAGTGTTGGCGAGATTTATGAATGATTCATTGTACAGTAAGGTTTGTGAGCTTGGAATTTTAACGTTCCATCTGTGTTTACAGTGGCTTTGAGATATGGAGTGTTTTATGTCCTCACATCCAAAATGCTGAATTAATGTAGCCGTTGGAACCGCTGTTGTGACACACCGATACATTTTGTTTCCCCCCCAAAACCTAACTGTGATCAAAAGCAACGATCTTCGTTTGTCGGGTTCATGGTGCTTGGGTTGTATTAAGTGAATCTTATACTAGTGGTTCTCAAAGTGGGGTCCGGGGACCTCCAGGGGGTCCCCAGATAAATTAGTGATAGTTAGGAGCCAAATGGACCCCTTACAGGCATGGTCTAATGCATGCCAAACTGAGGGTCTGAATACCAGTGTATTCACCTCATTTGTTTGAATGCAAATAACTCATTTTGACCCAGATTTCTAAGATGGAATCTTAATAATTCCAAGATCTGATGCAACCTTTTCACAGGTTTGTGTGAGGAGTTCCGGGAGGCGCCTTTCATAACAACGTTTTAATCTTCATTATGGAGTGAGGTACAACGAGCCAATGAGATTTCACCGTAGCCTGCACGCTGGACCGGGCTTCGGTAAACATTCCCCGGTCCACTCCCTGATACTAAACTTTGTTTGGACATCAGATATATATATTGTCGCTGTCGGGGCAAACCTTGTATCCATAGTTCAACTTTTTCACGTTGTTTTGTAAATTAACATCACACAAAAGTAGATCTACAAGCTACAAGTAGCTCATAATGCGTTGCATGTGAGCTTGTAGATCTGCTCTTTTTTGCTATTTTCAAAAGATTTATAAATGAAAAGTATTAACAAGAGCTCTTGCTCTGTAGCCTCGGAAACCCAGGCTTTTTTTTTTGTTACAAAAGAAAAAAAGCCTGGGGGAGCGATGCATGAACGATGGTCTTGGACCTTGTTATCTCCTAACCAATCAGAGTGCAGAGGGGCGTCGCTCTAAATTTGGTGACGTCAGCGTGCTCCGTGCACAGGCCGAGGGGGGGAGGGGAGGGGAGGCGGGGACATAGATTGGTGAAGCAATAGGAAGACACGCACAAATCCAGGCGGCTGTGTTTGGGTCCGCCCTTCAAGACCATGGATTGAGCTCGTAGCCTCAGGCTACTTGCTCTGTGACTAAATAATAACTACATCAGATCCATTGGAAGAAAGGTTCTTGTTTCCATTTCCTAAAAAAAAGTAACAGTGTTGGACACATACAAGGTTTCTGCCCGACAGCGTCGATATATTTGAATAAGAAAAACTCAGCTGACAATTTCTGCCGGGTTGAAAACATCTTCTGGCTGACACCAAGGATATTTCGTTGCTGTCGGGGCAAAAACCTCTTATCTCCATATTCTAACTGTTTGTGTTTTTTTTTCGTAAATTAACGCCCTATTTGATAATACTACAGCGTCACACAAAAGCAGCAAAAGTAGCAGATCTACAGGTTCGAAACGCGTCGCTTCGCGCCGCGTTTCGAGCTTGTAGATTTGCAACTTTTGCTATTTTTGAATATGAATCCTGGCGAGTAACAGTTTTTGGACATATGAGGTTTCCCTCCCGACAGCGACGATTTGCAACAAATGTTACCTAGCAGATGCTGTAACGTTCGACCCATGAAATATTTTTTTTTTGTCTTCTCTAAAAACACATCTCTAGAACTAACAAAGCGGAGTATAGGGTTCCATTACAGAGCCTTTCCATGCCAGACCACTGTGCCTAATGTAATGCATTAGCTGTTCTCTAGATAGAACATCAGAATCACTTTTATTTGGCCAGATACGATACGCACGTAAATCAAATTTGATTCAGTGGTTGCTTACAAAAAATTAAATAAAAATAAAGGATAGATGCATGCATACCAAATGATAGCACATAATAACAAATAATTATTACAAAAAAGAAACATCTTTTTTTTATGAAAAGAACTGCAGTGAATACAATATATTTACAGAGATGCTATGAAGAGATTATGTTTAAAATTGTGAAGGAACTGATTATGAAAACAGTGAAGACACATTGCACTTGGCAAGAAGAGAGCGTACAGCATAAAATACAACATAAAATACAGTCACAAATCATTAGTCCTCTGTTGGAACTGCATTCACCAGATTGCTCTATTGCTGCATAGCATCCAAACGTTGAAAACAATCCACCGAACACGTTTAACCACTTAAGCCCTATTTCTTTAAAATAAATAATTTCCAAACGTTTTCAAAAAGACGATTACCACGTGTCTCATGGCATCGTATGGACCTGCGATTTATCGAATTAGTTTGAAAATATTCTAACATGTTCGCCTCTAATGACAGGCCCAAAATAGGGACGCCATGGTTAATAAAACATGAATCTTCATTTACACTCCATACTCCCCTTTATGTGTGGGTGGGCCTGTACCGTTACTGTGTGTACCATATAGGCCGGTATTTCCCCAACTTTTCAGCTCGAGAACCAAAAGATAAATGTATCTTTATTTATTTATATATTTGGTAATGACCCAAACCTTAGAAAGACACATTATGAATTAACCACTTAAAGCAGCACTACGTAATACAATATAACTTACACAATTGGGGGTGGTTGTATTTTCTCTCCCTGCTCTTCTATTGAAACATAGAAACACAGGATCTGACACCGAATTTTGACCTGATGATGGTCAAGATTCAATTTATCCCCTGAGCAAGCAGGCAGGCAGGCTATTAGCTCAATGGCAAAACTTGCACAGGAAGCTTTTGTTCAAATCCGGGGTAGAAGAGGAAAGTTACATACAGTAGTGCCGCTTTAAGCCATTTTTAACCCATTAAGACCTGAGGCGATTCTTAAAAATGTTTTCTAAATCCTAACAGTTTTTTGAAAAAAAAATCAAAAACACTTTTTTTCCACGATAAAAAAAAAATAGCAGATCTACAAGCTCATAACGCGGCACTCGGTGCCGCGTTATGAGCTTGTATATCTGCTATTTTTGAATAGCCAAATAAATCTAAAGTGACACAGATGCGTTCCAGGTGGGTCGATAGTGAAAATAGCCGAAATCTACAAGCTCACAACGCGCTGTGATGCGCTATCGTCACTATTCTTAAAAGTTGTTTTTAAGTGTAGGGTCGGTGACCCAAAAATGGGATCCTGACCCATTGTTTGGGAAACACTGGCGTAGAGCAGGAAGTAGCCTACAGTTACAGTATTATGTCCCTTTTCAGATGTCCTTTATTATGAGACACGCAAGGGTTCTGTCTCTGGGGGAGACTGACCTTTGATCTGTAAATATTGCTGCCCAACCTTTAGCTTGTTGTCCCTTTTGTGTACATAACGCGGTCATGGGAATTCAACACTTGCGTTCACGGGAAGCTATGTAAAAAAAAAAAAGACAGCCTTGTATCCCTTTAATGGAGAAAAGAAAACAAAGTCAAGAGATACAGTATTCAACACTTTGCTTCCTTGCAAAAAAATATATATATATATATTGTGTTATATCTCCCTGAAAGAGATCCATGCGATGCAAGTGACAAGTATATGAAAGCTTTTAACTACAAATGTGTCCTTTTTTATATACTGTTGGTTTAATCTTTCCAGGCGTATTCAATCTTATGGCATACACCTGCTGTAAATTTAAATCTGCAAGTATTGTACTAGAAAGATAGTGAAACATGATATGTGCTTTTTTTTTTGTACTGTATATTTGCAGTTTCCATTGGAGCCAAAACCTCACTTCTTAATGGAAACTGTAACTTTAGCCAGTGCTGTAGATCTATTAGGACTAGAATGGCAATCTGTGAATACGGTCCTAAGCTCGCCTCGTTCCTTCATGACCCCACCGCGTGCGTGACGTTATTGAATGTAGCAAACGGTTGGCAGGGACGTCATTTTGCCCATTGCATGGTCTTTGGATACTGGTTCTGCTGCTCCAGTTCTCTGAGATTGAAGCATGGGTTCCAACTCATGATGAAAACAGATACATTGTTTTCCACTTTAGCCCAATTATGCTTAGTTGAACAGTATGACAAATAGTGAAAATACATCTACAAGCTCACAACGCATTGTGTTGTGAGCTTGTGCTTTTTGAAGCATTTTGATTATTTAAAAATATATATATTTAGGAATATTTAAAAAATAAATAAAATAAAAGTTATAAGGATGCCCACAATAGGAACGCCAGGGTTAAAGCGATGTTGAGCTTTGGAGAACCTTGGGCTGTGCAGCTCCCTTATGATCTAAGTCCAATATTGACCATGTCTGTCTGTTGCTTTTGTTCTCTGAAGAAAAGGATCTCAAGATCACACTTTTAGCACACAAACAAACCCAAAAACAACGGGTGGGCCCAGGGCGAGGCCCCTGGATGTCAGAGGCCCCTGTGCACCCGGGATTGACCACACAAGAATCTGAGTTTTGGGATAGCTATTGTGGTACGTTCTAGATACAGTATGGCAAACATGCAAAATGACCTTCGGGTGTGTTTAACTTGCAATTTCTTTAAGAAATTATACCAAAAAATAACAAAAAAACTTTTGAAGTCATGTCAGAACTGTTGCGGGCGCCAGTCCATTCCCACAAACTATCGAAAGTAGTGTTCTAATGGCCAAGTGGAGAATGTTTTCATTCTCCACTTTTCAGCGAAAATCTCTGCAGCTACAGTGAAATCCCTGAAGGTTTGGTTATAGTTTGAGGCATTTCTTAGAAATGTTTGTTGGGATTTTTGGATTGGCATTTGGCAGCGAAAAGCTGTTACAGCAGCTCTGTCTTTAGACGTGGAATGACAAAAGTACCTACTATAATGGGCTTTGCATTGACATAGCATTTTGCTAACCTTCCTAACACTTACTGTATACCCCTATATACTACGTAGACAGGCGTTCCCCCAGTGGTCTGTACTTAATCCCCTCCCCCCCCCCCCCTTCTACGCCAAATCTCTTCGGTCTGCGAGCTCGCAACACCTAGTTCCGGTTCCTCGCTCACAGAGCGCGGAAGCAACAGATAAAGATGACGGACAGTATTTGGACTAGTGCCATTCCCAGGTGGTTAAATCAACACAAAGTTCTACCAAAGTTCAACAACATGGCTTTAAAATTACGACCTGGTCCCTGTGGAGCCGGGTCGCCGTTTGGCCACGGCGGTCGTGTTCGTGACGGGTGGAAATGTATTTGCTTAAGTGTGAAGTAGGAGGTGACAGGCACTCGGCGCTGACCCACTGTGGTGGGAGGAATACATTACAAAGGGTCGAAAGGTCTTTGTTGTCTAAGAATACAAACGTAGAAGTGCGCTGAGGCCAGACACGTGCAGTGGTGGAAAGTACATTTACTCAAGTACTGTACTTAAGTACAATTTTGAGGTACTTTTTACTTTATTTTAGTATTTTACATTTTTTGATACTTTATACTTCTACTCCACTACACCTCGGAGGCAAATATTGTACTTTTTACTCTAATACATTTATTTGACATCTTTAGTTACTAGTTACTTAGCAGATTTAGATAATTGTTGTAACACTTACATTAACCACTTAAGCCCTATTTTATACTTTGGCTATTTGAAAATAGCCGATCTACGAGTTCACAATAGCAGAGCTTGTAGATCTGGTATTTTTGATTGGACAATAATGAGAACTTTTACTATGACACTTTAAGTAAAATTTTGATGCCAGTAGTTTTGTACTTTTACTCAAGTAACATTTTGAATACAGGACTTTTACTTGTACCAGAGTATCTCGGTGGTATTGCTACTTTGACTAGAGTATTAAAAAACAAAGTACCTCTTCCACCACTGCCCACGTGTCCCTGTTATGACAGGAATCAGCGTGGCGGTACGTGTGGAGGCCATAGGGCACACAGGCCAGCGAGAACCAGGAGGCGTGCACTCAGAAAAAAACATCCTTTCAGTATTTAAAAGGGTCCAGGGACGGGGGTACGGGGGTGGGGGGAGTGGAAGTGTGGTTATTATTTAAGATAATAAAAGGTATAGTGCACCCACTTTCTCCCGTCTGGGTGCTAGACGGTGGAACATGCGAGATGAAAAGAAAAATACTTCTTTTTTTTTCTTCTCTTTTTGTCAGAGCCTTGAAATGTCCTGGCACGTCGGCGCGGTCTGGGGTTCACGGCGTTTCGTCGCCTAATACCACCATGCTCGCGGGTCAGACCACCCACCCAAAATCTTAGGACCTGGCTCTGTTATTCTTGAACCTCTCTTAACCTCAACATTATTGGTATGAGCGGGAGGCGTCTTTGGTCTCTTTTGGACGTCTTAAGGACACGAAATATGTGTAATTATGTTTGATTGTAGCGCCCCCCCCCCCCCCCCCCCCCCCGTATTAAAACGAGAAAAAAAGGTAGACAATCAAGATATGTATGCAACTAGATCTCGTATTTAAGCTATGTTACGTTTATTTATTCGCAGTAGGACGTTTGCTATAGCACTGATATTCTTGACAGACCGTTGAGAATCGTGTATGTTTTGTGGACACCGCGGGAAGAATGCCAGTCCTTAACTAGGTTAGCGAGAGGGTCGGGTTCCTTTTGTTTTTTTTCCCGCTCTTCAAAGTCACAGGTTTACCAGGTCCCGTTCTGCTAAGTGAAAAACTGTCCTGTGCGATGTTCGTGACAGAGTTCTGAACCCGCCGGTACAGCCAGCTTGTCAGTACAACCACACCATCTCTCTCGACAAAGGGTGTCGCCCCACTGCCACTGTCAACTGGGCTGATGTTACCCCAAGGGGAGCACCCAGTATTTCCGCTTAGCTGGTGCTCTGAGACTGAACAAATGGTTCCATTTGTACACTCTCAGAGTTGAATTAACACTGAGGATTTTTTTTACCGTGTATACACAGTCTACAACCCCACTTCTTGTCAAACTTCATCAAATGATTTTGAGCGGTCTGTCTGAGGTACTTTTCTGTACATTCATTTGACGAGAAATGATGAGATGATTTTAGTGTTGGCAATACTGAATGACACTTATGTTATGTGGATGCATACTTGAATAGCGGGGGCCCACGGTCCCGCTATTGCTGTAAAGGAGTTTTCAGAGAACTGTAAAACGAAATTATTTTTTTTGTCCGAAATAAATATTTATTATGTGTTTCAAGTACATTCTGGTGGCTTTCTTTTCTTTCAGATTGCAATGTGAACTGCAAGCATGTTATGCTGTGATCTGTGAAAGGTATATTTCTTTGTTTTTAGTCTGCTTAAAGGCATAGAAAGTGTGGCAAAGGTTTAGACAAACAGGAAAATATTTGAAATGAAATATAACATATATTCAGTATAGCTTTCTTTGACACTGTCCTGATATAAAATAATTTTGTAATATAAGAATCTTGCATTGATTGTTTGCTTTACCTCGATTTTACAAAAGCAAATGTGTGTGTGTGTGTGTGCGCGTGCTGAGTCCTGAGTGTTGATTATAGTTTATAGATAACTTTTTTATGAAAACGAATAAGAAAAAGAAAATAATATATCCACAGAGCTATTAAAGAGGTGCAAAATTAAAGTATAATTTCTCCCAAAATAAATGATTATTATTTTTGGATAAGTTACTTTTTTTTCCCTTGAAAGAATGAATGAAGGCAACCATCACGTTACAGTGTTGCAGACTACGTGATTGCTGCCTTATAGACACAAGTTAGGGAAATACCGAACCTTATGCAACAAAAGTGTTGCTAGTGCGACATCTAGTGGCTGAATGTTCTCTATTGCACCTTTCACTCCCAAGAGTGTACAAAATGGACTTGTAAGGGTCCATTTGGTTCCATTTGTACACTTACTGAGTGTGTGTGGTGCATACAGTATGTGTACCCAACCGTTTCTGGATCAGGGCCCACTTGAAAATGATGAAAGCATTCGCGGCCCACCCATCTGAACCATTGACACGGCAGTCAGTCGACCATAGTGGTCGGGCCGCATGCGTTTACAGAGCATGTTTATTTTAATTATCAATCAATCAATCAATCAATCAATCAATCAGTCAGTCGGTCGTGTTCCGGCTTGGATGAATGGAACTAACCTAGTACTATTTATCGGTTTCAAATTCCATAGTTATCTTTTTATAATCCATTAAAACCGGGAAAGTATCGCTGTCATTTGTATTCAAAAATAGCAGATCTACAAGCTCATAGCGCATAACAGGGGGTCCGCACTATGTTAAATTTTTTTTTAATCGTGAACATTTTGTGCAAATCTATAATCTATAATATTCTGGGGGGGGGGGGGGGGGAGAGAGATCTAAGTTAAAAAATGTTGTCAAAAAATATATGTATACAAAATTCATTTGCTTGAGCTTGTGTATCTGCTATTTTTTAATAGACGAAGTATAAAATCATGGTTATATATAGTAGCTCAAATCTAAAATGACACAGATGCGTTCCCGGATTGAATGGGTTAATTAAAGTTACATTATCATTAAAAATTGCAGTGTTTTTTAGCCAATTATTTGGGGGCCCACGGGTGTTGGTAAAGAATGGCTGCTGTTAGTTTAGTGTGGGAAATTGCCAGGCATCTCTGTGTTCCAGGTGGTGAGGTGGTGGACGCACAGCGGCAGGAACAGCGTGACGATGATCGCCGGCGCTATGAGCAGGATGGCGGTGGTCAGCGGGGGGTCCTGGACCCTCTGGCTGCCGCAGTGGGAGAAGTAGGTCTGGTGGACCTCCAGGAAGAAGCCGTCCACCAGCGAGCCCTGCCTCCAGCCTCGGCACGCCGTGGCCGTCAGGTTGGTGTACACATCCACGCAGTTCTTCAGCGCGTGGTAGTGGCTGCAGAGAGAGAAAGAACACACAGGGGAAACCGGTGTGAGTGTCAATGGTGGTAAAAGTACTCAGATTTTTTTGCTTTTAAGTAAAAGTGTCAATACTGCAATGTGGAAATACTCTGTTACAAGTAAAGTAAAGGTATAGATCGGCTATTTTGAAATGGTCAAAATGTATATAGGGACTGAAGTGGTGAATGTATGTTGTGTAATAATAATCAAAATCTACAACGCAACTAGTAACTAAAGTTTTCAAATAATTGTAGTGGAGTAAAAGTATAATATTTGCCTCTGAGATGTAGTGGAGTAGAAGTAAAAGTACTGAAAATTGGCAATACTCCAGTAAAGTAAAAAATACCTCAAAATTGTACTTAAGTACAGTACTTGAGTAAATGTACTTAATTACTTTACACCACTGGTGAGAGTTGCCACGTGGGAAATGTTGAATTATCATACCGGAGGCTTAAAATTTATCTTTTTTTTTAAAGAAAACTATCGTACAGCCAAAACAAAAGATAAATCACAGGTGTAAATATGTTAAAAAAAACATTTTGAAATGCATGTCTCATGATTGCACAGAGATATGTCACAATCATTACGGCTAAATATTGATCCTGGGGGATCAAATCCCACCAATTTCCATGTGTCCTGCAGTCTGCTAACAATAATATTTAATGTCTGTATGATATTGTACAGTAGCCTATAGAAATGCGTCCGGGGTAGACATCTCCACCTCATTAGTTAACTTAAAACATTCTGTTCTCACCGTTAACATTCAGAAAGAATGTGTTTCTTCAAAAGTGACTAATTGAAAAAGCAGGCAGCACTTTGGGTTCACATTCATGTTTGCGTACTTAAAAAGGAAAATTATATATTAGGTTTCTCAAAACAAGTGAGTGCTGTGTGAGTACAAATAGCCCATTGAGAAGAACCTTGTGTTGTGGTTTGATCAGTCATGAACACCTGGTGAGGTGTCTAGCTTACTGCCCCCGCAAGGAGGTTGACTCAGGAACAGTGGTGGGAAGTAACTAAGTACATTTACTATAAGTACTGTACTTAAGTTCAATTTTGAGGTATTTTTAACTTTACTGGAGTACTTCCAATTTTCAATAATAAGTCATGTTTTGGGTGAACTACTCCTTAAAGTAAAAAATTTGAGTACTTCTTCCATCACTGCTCAGGAAGGAATATTCACAGCAGTGGTTCTCAAACTTTTCATGTCAAGGACATGCTACAGTATATAAACTAATTTAGCTGGGGACCCCTTGGAATCCTCTCAAGGACCCCCGGGGCTCCCTGGACCCCACTTTGAGAACCACTGATTTACAGCAGCGGCGTGAGTAGTCATATGATGGGCTGTTAATACTGTATATCATGGGTCTTCAACGGGGGGTTATTATCTAAAATAGATCTATTCGATAAATAGCCTGTCTAGATCGGCTATTTTCTGCAAAGAGTTTTGGTGTAGAGGGAAAAAAGAGCAGACCAAGTAGAGCCAAAGGTCAAGTTTACCAAGTATTGAGGGTTTAGGTGGTTAAATGTCTGAAAATACACGTTATTAACATGAATCCAACATAATAGAAAAGATAAGTCAACCAACAAAAAAAAAAAAAAAACATTAATTTACACAAACACTCATGATTGAGCGGTCTATGAAATCTATGAAAAAGTTTGGATCCGCACCATAATCTCATACAATATATAGTAGGGGGTCCTTGCTTCCTCTCTCTCTCACCTAAGGGGTCCTTTAATTAAGTACGGTACTTGAGTAAATGCACTTAGTTTACGTTCCACCACTGGTGTCAGACCTTTTTCTCAACATCACCAGCAATGTTAGGAAGCCAACTATCTGTCGCCTGCAGTTCTGTGTGTGATTCAATACAGTGTATAACATGACACAGGTGTTGCCATTGACATATTCTTCTGTTTCTGTTGTCAGACGACTGCAGCACGACTATAAAAAAAAGTGATTTGTTTGAGGGTTGCATAAGGCTTATACAGCCCAGAGGAACGACTGTTAGCGTGGGATATAGCTGCGGGGGCGGCACCGGCTTCCAGAAGGTAGAGAGTGGCTGTCTGGGAAACCAGAAGGTTCCCGGTTCGATACCGGGCGTGGCTCCGCCTATGGCTTCACGGTGACGTGTCCTTGAGCAAGACACTGAACCCCTTACTGCTCCCGATGAGCAGGTTGGTGCCTTGCATGGCTGCCTGCAAGCAAGCACTTTTATTTGGATAAAGGCACAATTGGCTCAATGCACAGCAGCCATATTGGAAAGAAATTGGGCCTTTGTCTTACTTCCTTCCACAGGTGTTACCAATGATACTGATTAAGGCTCTGGTCCATTCTGGTCAAACAGAGCCAGGGTGCTGATATTGTGCATGTTGGCTCACTGGAAACTTCAAAGGGTGGTCCAGGGACCCTCATGGTTCCTTGAGGGGGTTCCAAATGGCCCCTAACGGGCGTGTAACTCTGAGAGTGTATAAATGGAACCAAATGGACCCGTAAGGGTCCATTTGGTTCCATTTGTACACACTCAGAGTTATGAGCGCCCTTGAAATTAAGAAGTTTTGAGAACCACTGTGCTACACTAAATCTAACAGAGCCTTAATCAGAATCATTGGTAACACCTGCATAGAGCCAATAGCATTGCAGACCATAAAAAAACAAAAATGCCATTTATACTGTTTAGAACGCAAGTGGCATTGCACAAATACTTTGCTCAAATGGAGGTTCAACCATTACATCCACTAGAGGGTAGGATAGTGCAACGTTGACTACTGACCTGTACAACAGTGTTGCCAAGTCCGCTTATATTATAAGCGATGTTGGGGCTTGTTTTTCTGAAGTCGCTTGTAAATATTGGTAGTTGCAGCCTTGCAGGTTGCGGTTTTTTGGGGGACTTGATCCTAAAGTGTAGTTGCTTGTTTGGGCTTGCTTCCTAATGTTGTTTAAACCAGTATGTCAAGGATTCATATGTAGGCTATTTGTCTACGGACCCCCATCTGAAAATATTTTGTGCCAGGGACCATCATACAAGATTTGTGCATTTGAAATGTTTCAAAAACATTCAAATTTTTTCATAACATGTTCAAGATTTTTTTCTTTTTAAATAGCAGATGTACAAGCTCACAACGTGTCACGATGCAACGGGTTGTGAGCTTGTAGATATGCTATTTTCAAATAGCCAACATATTCACTTCTTTCGGGCTTGTTTTTGTAGACCTGGCGGCTTGTTTCTCTTGCAAAATCTGGCAACACCTCCCACAATGCTACGTCGCTATTGACACAAGGAGGTGATGTGGATGTGTCTTCTGAGAAAAGGAGACAAAAAGCGTCATCGCGGCATCAACACAAATGGATTGTTAGACCATTAACCACTTAAACCCCAGCGTGTGTCCATATTCTGGGGGGAACATCAGTCAAAAATATCAGATCTACAAGCTCACAATGCATCACAATCGGCTATTCTTTGCGGATGAGATTTTGTGTAGACGAAAAAAGACAGGGGTTTTAAGTGGTTAAATATAATGCTTCGTCTCTCTTCTACCTTCCTTTTCCTTGGCTGCGTATCGTATGATTTGTCCGTCTGGCAGGGGATCACTTCTGTCTCCACGCTTTTCTGCGGTATTTGAAACCCTACAGATACATTTCGCATCCGTAAGCTTTCAGATAATGTGCATAAAAACGGATTAAATGTATGCAGTATGGACGCAGAGGCTCCGTCCGTATCCGTACTTAACGTTGAGTAGAAATGGGCCTTAAGACCAAGTGGAAGTAGGCCTGTGTCTGCCATGTTTCTGAAAAAAACGTCTATTAGACTATTAGACACACTTATAGTGCTGCATGGGCGATATGACTTCAAATCAATATCACCATTATTTAAAACTTTTGTCTCGATTACGATTATTATTATTGTTATTATCAATTTATTTTTGTGTGAAAATAGCAGATCTACAAGCTGGTAAGCTGGTAATAATTGCTGGTATAATAAGGTGTTAAGTGGTGAATCAGACAGAAAAAAATCTGTTGACTTTTTTCGTGTCGATTTGTTGATGTATAAGAAAAACAATTATCAAAAAAAGAATTCGACCTGCTTCTCAATTATTCCATTAACATGAGCAACATTACGTTGGTTCTTGGTTCTAAATATTGGTTTTGATGACGTTTTTTGGTGAATCGCCCCAGCCCTACTACTTCTGTTACACTGGGACGATGAACTGCCCAGGCTCCCTCATAATAAAAAAAAAGCCACTAATAAATGTCACGTGCACCACATGCACCGCAGTGCACTGCAGCAGAGCGGAGTGATTCCTCACATGTCAAAGTGTAACTCGCACTTAGGTGTGTTGATAGACGCCTCCACCCTCGCAAACCATTCGCTACTCCGTAGGACCCCGGGCCCACACAGTGTCAACAGTAATATATGGATTATTACAGCCATAATTAAAGAGGTACTCCACTGTAGGTAGCTCAGTGAGCGGTAAAGTCTGAGCAAACAAGCCCTGTCTGGAAGCCGGAGCCCAGAAGCAAACGCCGTTGAACTTTTTTCATTAAAAGATGACTAATTAACCCGGAGGTTTTGACTAACGCCAAGCTTTAGCCGCGAGACAGGAAAAACGTCTGACTTTCCCCATGACTAAAGGGTGTATATCTTCACTGAAAATGCTGTAAAAAAATATATATAAAAAAAAAGAAGAAATACGGAGTACACCATGACACACAGCTCTCCCCCTGTGTTCTCATTCACTAGCTGAGCTCAGGGATGGCTGTTGACTTGAGATGTGAGGGGAGGGTGTGGACAGAAACGACACACACACACACACACACACACACACACACACACACACACACACACACACACACACACACACACACGGTTGAATGCAGCAGCGCAGGTCAGCCAGGCAACACCCATGTGTTTTGTTGACCTAAAGTTTAATATGAATTCAGTGCTCGATTGAGGCACAATCTGATTTACAGTTAACCACTTAAGTCCTATACACTTTGTCATCGCCAAATCGCGAAAACTGCCTTTTCTACAAGCTTGCACATCTGCTATTTTCCCTTTTTTTTTTACATTTTGAACAATTTCCCCAAATAGTGGCACCACGGTAAATGTGGTTAATATTCTGACAAATGTGTGCTGGTGTGTGATCTATGCTTTATCAACATGTGATTCTGCGCTTGTGACCACACACCTCAACCCCTAGCAAAGCTTTTATTTTACTAGGGGGCAGGGGGTGATGTTAATTGCTTAACTCTTTAACTGCCAACACCCTCTGCCAGCGATTTTTGTGTTTTATAACCTTTTCAAGTAGTCACGGAATATTTATCTCCAGTATGATCGATCCCCTGATGGTTGCTAATCAGGGAGGGTTTCACTTTGTGGTTTCACAAAATTTGTGAAACCACTATGTATTTTTGGCTGAGACATTATTTTCAAAGGCGGACAACAAATGTCAACGAGGTCGCGATGGCCTCGTTGACATTTAATGTCAACGAACGAGGTCGTCCCGACCTCGTTGACATTTGTTGTCCGCCTTGAAAATAATGTCTCGGCCAAAAATACATAGTAAAAAAAAAATCACACCCAGTGTGAAGTGAGCGGTGCTATTTTATGAGTTATTAATTTCATCATGCATCTCGGTAGCCAATCACAGCACGTCCTGCGAAGTGATGTGCTTACATTTTTTACATTATTATTAATTTAATCATGCGTCTAGCTAGCCAATCACAGCGCGTCTGCGAAGTTTGAAGTTAATTTCATCATGCATCTCGGTAGCCAATCACAGCACGTCCTGCGAAGTGACGTGCTTACATTTTTTACATTATTATTAATTTCATCATGTGTCTCGCTAGCCAATCACAGCACGTCCTGCAAAGCTTAGCCTATGGGCGTGTTTTCCACAGCATGGCATCACAGCGAAAGACACATTTTCACGACGGAAATACAAACTTTCACCACGGATGGGTCTTAAACCCTCTTATAGGAGCGGTTGCACCGCTCAAAAAGTACACAGGAGTCGAGATTCAGGATTTTTAAGTATTAAGTTAACCAGGAAGTGAATGGAGCAGTAAATCTTCGGATTGCGTTATCTCTGGTTTTGATAAAACAAAACAAAAAAAAAATCTGTCATTGGCAGTGTGGGCCTTTGCAGAATCGGACGGGAATTCCCGTCCATGGCAAAATAAAATGCCTTTTTTTGTGTGTCTTTTTTTATTTTAAAGATTTTTTTGGGTTGCTATTCTGCCTTTATTGATAATATACTGTAGGCCTATTAGAGAATGACAGGAAACTGTCAAAATCATCGGGATCGGGATTCGAACCTGCGACACGCTGTCAGGCATGTGGTATGCGCCAGCGGGCGCCCCCGAGTCTTGTTGTGTCTTGTAACAAAGCTTCTAAAATGTAACCATTTCAAAGGATGACTAATAACTTCCCTATAATGTATAACTTGTAGCCTAAAACATAATCCCAGACTTTGTCAAGTGTAAGCTCTTCACATGCTGATTTGAGGAGTCACCATAGTAAGTAACCTGTCCTAGTATGACGGTATCGTGCGGCTTTGCCGATCCGCAAACAAGACGTACAACAGTGTAGCTTTGACGATCATCTTTTATTTCCCTCTTCCAATGTAGCCCTGCCAATTAACCCGGTTAGTGGTTGGTGTGATTTTTTAGATTTGTGCTAAAAAGCATTATTTTACACTTTGGCTATTCAAAAATAGCAGATCTACAAGCTCGTAGCGCGGCACCGAGTGCCGCGCTACGAGCTTGTAGATCTGCAATTTTTTTTAAATCGTGAAAATATGTGCAAATCTTTGAATATATATATTTTTTAAAGCAAACATTTGTAACTCAAATCTTTGCTTCTGGGGGGTCCCTGGAACAAAATATTTTGAGATGGGGGTCCGCGGCCAAATACATATACATTTTGGGGGTCCTTGACATGAAAAAGTTTCAGAACCACTGACATAGCAACATACGTTTTTTTCAAAAAACTGTTAAGATTTAGAAGACATTTTGTAGAATCGGAACCTCAGGCCTTAACCCTCCAAGACCCGCAGTTGTAATATTACAACATTTGTATTTTATCAAAAACATGGTATAAATCATTTGTTTTCCTGTTATTCTTTCACCTAAACATCATCATTGGATCCTATTGTTTAGTCTTGCAATGTCATTGGCCGGGATATTTGCATATAAATACCCCCCACAGAGGCAGGAAAAGTCACAACTTGAAAATCCTTGAAGGAAGAACAATCTCTTTTTCACTGGACAGGATTTCTCACAAAAAAGTAAGTAAAATGTCTGCAATAATTTTTTTGGTGATCATTAGAATGTCTAGAACATGTACATATGATATTATTGGGAAAGATATCCCCCAAATGTAAATTAGAGCATGCTTTATACTTGTTGTTTTTTTACAACTCTGGGTCATAGTGGTAGCAAATAGCAATGCCACCTGTTCACCTGGCTAAGTGGAGTCTTATAGTTTTCACAATACATTTATACAATTATGTGTATTTTCCCCACATTGCATTACTATATATATATATATACCACAAATAACCACAAACATTACCAAAATGTTTTGCTAAAACATTATAGGCAATGAAATGTTATAACTTATAAGCTAAAGCAGTATATTTGTCTTCGAGTACAATTGGTTAAAACATACAAATTGGTATGTGTGTGTGTGTGTGTGTGTGTGTGTGTGTGTGTGTGTGTGTGTGTGTGTGTGTGTGTGTATATATATATATATATATATATATATATATATATATATATATATATATATATATATATATACCAATTTGTATATTGTAACCAATTGTACTCGAAGACAAATATACTGCATCATTAGCTTATAACATGTCATTGCCTATAATGTTTTAGCAAAACATTTTGGTAATGTTTGTGGTTAGCAATCAGTGTATGGTAATTGTTCATATGGGAGTCGCCCAGTTAAGAATCTCTCATCATTGTTCATGTGATGGGTGTTGGGATTGCCCACTTACAGTCATCCCCAATCCCTTTGTTAGGCTAAGCATCATCATTCATCACTGATGGTGCTAAGTACCATCATCACTGATGCCACTTGTGAGGATAAGCAAAGTACAATAGGTTGGCCAGACAGTATTGTGTGACTTGTGAAATGTGTACCTGCAGTGAGATGTGCTAGTACTAATGTACTAATGGTATTTCTTTATTTTCATTTCAGAATGCCACAAGCAAGGAGAGAGCCTCGCTTCACTGCAAGGGATGTGTTGGATATTGTAATGAATGGAGAGAGTGATGTGGACATCGACTTTACTGAAACTGATGAAGAGTCGGATGAAGAGGCCTGTGGAGAGGAGTCCAAAGAAAACCATCCACCCAGTGAACCCAGTGAACCCACTGACCCACTGCCCCCCGCCCCCCAACCGGCCAAACACGCCAAACCCAGTGAAAGATATCAGTGGCAGAAGAAGACCTTCATCAGCCCTAATACAGACTTTTCTGGTCCACCTTTGACTGAAGATGTGAGTTCACTCCACACACCACTGCAGTACTTCCGCCGGTTTGTGTCCGAAGACATGATTGACTCCCTGACAACAAACACAAATGTGTAAAAAAAAATATGGCTTATTGATGTTATTATTCATAATGTACTGTTCTGAGGCCCAATATTATTCATAATGTATACTGTTCTGAGGCCAAATGATAAACCATAACCATATAAATGAACCCTTAAGTTGTTTTAGTGAAGTATATAGACATTTGCCATGCTATTCTGACAGTGAGTAAAAATGGCCTATAGGAAATTCTGCTACCCGTTAGACCCACTGTTGTAATATTACAACATTTCAATAAAACCTTACGAAAACTATTTTTTTTTAAAAACATTATATTTTCCTCTCCAAAGTACTCTTAAAACACCATCTGAAAGGTTGATTATTTTTTTTTGTAAGTAGAAATATATCCGGGTCTTGCAGGGTTAATGGGTTAAGTCCTCCCCCCACGCATGTCTGCGTTGCCACTGCTGTTGTTCCCTACAGGCTCACCATGCCCAGTGAGGAACCCCCACTGGGAGGACATAGTGCCTCCGTCCTACTCTCAGGGACGCAGGAAGTGGGGTGCTGAGGGTGCTGCAGCACCCCTGGTGGTGGGGAAGAGAAAGAAAAAAATTGGGGGAAAAAATACAAATGTTTTTTTTTTTGTAAATTAAACAAATATATTTTTAAAGTCTATATACACACTTATATATTAAAACACTGATGTATTTAACTTTGGGGAATACAATATTTGTTGAAAAAATTGATTTTTTTTTAAAACAATTGAAAAAAAAAACGTGGGAAAAATGCGCCACTGCCTACTCTTCCCTATCAACATTCCCCGCTGACAGGTTTCCTCCAAAAATGCCAAATTGTGCTTGTATATACAGTAGACCAGTGGTTCTCAACCTTTTTCCATGTCAAGGACCCCCAAATCGGTATGTATTTGGCCGAGGACCACCATCTGTATGTATTGTATTTGTATTGTTAAGCACTTTGTAAACCTGTTTTTGAAAAGTGCTATATAAATAAAGTTTATATTATATTATATTATATATGAAAAGGTTTTGACAGGGACCCCCAGGAAAAAAAATGAAATCTTTGAAAAAATGTAAAAAGAAAATAGCAGATGTACAGCGCTGAACTTGTATATCTGCTATTTTTTGAATAGCCAACGTATAAATGGATAAAGTGGTCAAAATGCTGTATTAACACATTTTCCCGGGGACCCCCTGGAACCCCCCCCCCCCCAAGGACCCCTTTGAGAACCACTGGAACAGACACTTTGGGGGTGCACCGCAGTGGATTCGAACCCTGCCTCTCGACCTATACTAGATTTCTGAAAATGTATGAAGAAAATGATAATATACGGACGCCAGTATAGGTTGAAAGTGGTTAAGTTCCATTCACCTTTTGACCTCTGGCCAGGTGCAGCTGTCCTGGTAACCAGTGCTCTCCATGCTCTTATTGAACACTGGTAAACAGACGCCACGGACAAAGCTCTCAAACGAGTCCTGGTCACATGTGGGGACAAGGCCCTCGGCCAGCCCTGGGGAGAACAAAACAAAACAAAAACGGGATTTGCATAACGAAGGAAGTCGTTGCTGTCGGGCAGAAACCTCCATATTCTAACCTTTTTTGTGTTTTTTTTCGTACATTAACACCGGTGGTGGAAAAAGTACTCGGATATTTTACTTAAGTAAAAGTATCAATACTGCATTATAGAAATACTCCGTCATAAGTAAAAGTCCGGAATTGAAAATGTACTTGAGTAAAAGTACAAACGTATTGGTATCAAAATGTACTTAAAGTACCAAAAGTAAAAGTACCAAAATGTTTGAAAATAGCCGATCTACAAGCTCACAACGCGTTGCGAAGCGACGCGTTGTGAGCTTGTAGATCGGCTATTTTCAAATAGCCTAGGTATAAAATAGGGCTAAAGTGGTTAATGTATATGTTTTATTATATAATAATTGATAATTGCTTTGCTTTGCTATTAACTAGTAACTAAAGTAAAAGTACAGAAAATTGTAAATACTCCAGTAAAGTAAAAGTACCTCAAAATTGTACTTAAGTACAGTACTTGAGTAAATGTACTTAGTTACTTACTCAGTTACACCACTGATTAACACCCTACTCGATCACACTACAGCGTCACACAAAATCATCAAAAGTAGCTGCAAGCTCGAAACGCGGCGCAAATCGACGCGTTTCGAGCTTGTAGATCTGCTACTTTTGCTATTATTAAAATTGCCCAGTTTTGGACGTGTGAGGTTTCCACCCGACTGAGACGAAATACAAACCGGAGAGAGAAGCAACCGTGATCAATGATGATTATGAGCTTATTATAGACATCTATGAAGAGTTACTACTGTAGGATACACACTATTACTAGACTAGACTAATGTGCCATGTCTAGGAGTCTGTGTTCATATTTATAGTTCACATTGTGTGTATTCTTATCACAGTATTGATCATACAGCTTACTGTATACTGACTAGAAGTGTACTGCCATACTCTCAATGCTTCAAGGTACTTGCAAGTGTTACCAATCCTTGTATTATACCCGGGTCCACTTCAAAGTAATTTTTGTCCCATGCAATTGTCCCGAGAAACAACTTGCAGTGAAATGCTTGATGGACTGAGATTAAAAGAAAAATGCCATTTTAACTATCTAAACACAATAGACGTGGGCACATCAATTATGCCTGTTGCTGTTTGTTGCTTTACCCACAAGCTGATTACTGCTTGAATAAATCCCAAAGCATTATGGTAAAGAGGAAGTGGAGGCATCTATTACAAGCCTCGTCCATTAGACGCCATTAGAGACCATTTCCTGTTTTTATTACATCACAGAAGAAGACAGGATGTTGTGCCACAGAAGAGCTATCATTTATAAGAGAATTGCCCTTTGCCAGTGGTGGCATTTACTCAAGTACTTTACTTAAGTACAATGTTTAGGTATTTTTACTTTACTGTAGTACTTCCAATTTTCAATAATTTTACTTCTACTCCACTACATCTCAAAGGCAATTATATTGTACTTTTACTCCACTATAATCATTTGAAAACTTAAGTTACTAGTTACTTTGTGGATTTGGATTATTAGTACAAAATCACTTCAGACCTATATATGTATACTTTGGCAATTTGGAAAATAGCCGATCTACAAGATCACAACGTCGTGAGCTTGTAGATCTGCTATTTTCAATAGATTTTTTAATACATTTTATGTATTTGAAAACTTTGAAATGGGACCTTCTGCATACTGACTATTTTTTACGTTTGGTAGTACGTTAAGTAATTTCTGAGTATTTCTACAATAGGGTATTGATACTTTACTTTTACTTAAGTACTGTAAAACATGTGAGTACTAATTCCGTCACTGCCCTCCTCGTCCAGGTTGTTTTGCATGTGGGGAATGTTTGATACAGTTTGGAGTGCAGTTTTAACAGCAGCCATATTGGCATAAATAGTTGTGTAATGATCCTTCTGTGTTAACAATTATACAAATTAACCACTTAAAGGAGTAGTTCACCCAAAAAATGGCTTAATTCCTATCAATTACACACCCCATGAAGCATTGAATTCATGAAGATTGTTTTGTTTTTGTCGCATTCCTAAGCCAATATAATAATACAACCCTAATGTATCTGGTAGGAGACACAAAGGAGACTCTTTGTGTCTCCTACTGTATACCGGATACATTAGAGTCTTATTATTATCATCAAATTATTAGCTCAGGAATGCGACAAAAACAAAAAAAATCTCCATGAATTCAATGCTTCATGGGGTGTGTAATTGATAGGAAATAAGTCATTTATTGGGTGAACTACTCCTTTAAGCCCTATGAATTTAAAATAATAATAAACATTTTGCCTACCTGCCCAGATCAAGATGAATGACACCATGTTGGGAGCCATGATAACTTGTTCTACCACCTGAAAAGAAAAAGAAGAATATAAACGTGTATCAAAAATCATGACAACTTTAGTTACTTTTCAGATATAAATGATGATATTATGAAACACATGTTAACCACTTTAGCTCTATTTTATACCTAGGCTATTTGAAAATACCCGATCTACAAGCTCACAACGCGTCGCGATGAGACGCGTCGTGAGCTTGTAGATCGGCTATTTTCAAACATGTTAGTACTTTTACTTTTGGTACTTAAAGTACATTTTGATGCCAATACTTTTGTACTTTTACTCGAGTAACATTTTGAACACAGGCGAGTACTTTTTCCACCACTGGTAGGATTCCGAGTGTGGTGACACACAGTTGCACACAGTTGAACAGGCACTACACCACTACACCATGGGAATGTGGCCTGCTAGTGAAGCCCGAGGGGATACTTATTTTTTTGTTTCCTTTTCCTTTTTTGAGGCTTTTCTACCTTTTATTTGGATAGAATAGTGAAGACTGACAGGAAACGGGGAGAGAGAGACGCGGAGTGACACGCAGCCAAGGGGTGTCGGGCTCAGGAATCGAACCCACGACTGTCAGGGCTGCATTAGAGCTCATTATGTATGTGCCTTAACCACTAGGCCACCCCAGCCCAAGGGGACACTTTATGGGGATACTTGCTGTGCACACAGACAATAATAAGGACCCATGGTCAGAGCTGTCCAGGCCGATGGAGCCCTGAGCCGGGAGGACACTGCTGTGCGACCGGAAATGAGTGTTAGCAAGCAAAGCCATATACTGTAAAGCGGGTAGGAGCTCATCCTCGCTTTATACCTGCATTTTAAAATGCCAAAGCAAATAATACATTTATTTACAACCTGGTGTGCTATTTAAGTGTAATAATGAGGCTTAAGGTATATACTGTAATAGACGGACCAAAGAATTATAAAATTATTTGTGTAAACCATAAACAAAAGAAGCGAGCAATACCTTTGTATCGCCAGGCGTAAGCACAACGCCTCGCCATACACTGTATAAACAACTAAACGGTGCACATAAACCTAGCGACACGATAATACAAGCAAGCTCCGCTTTATACTACAGTTAAGTTACTCACCAGGACACTTTGTCACTCGAGTATCTACACGCCACACTCTCTCTCGTCGTGTAACAGGGGAACCATGCGTGGGGAAATGTTTGCTGCTGCCCTCGCCCGCTCCCCACTAGCTGTTTGTTCCAGCTGCCATCCGGCCAGGCTGAAATACCCACTGATGCCAGAGCCACACCCACAATACCCCCACCCGGCCACATAAGAATGATACAACAAGTTAGCTGTTTAGTTATATTATGTCAACACTATTGGCCGCATTGATTCCGCAATGGCCCAGTAGGAGCTGTCCCTTGGGAAACGGAAGGTTCCAGGTTCGATACCCGGCTCCCACTGAGTTGGTGTCGAAGTGTCCTTGAGCAAGACACCGAACCCCTAACTGCCCTCGTTGAGCAGGCCTTGCATGGCTGCCTCCACCGGCGGTGTGTGAATGTATCAAGATTCACCTTGTAAAGCGATTTGGACAGAGGCGCTATATAAATGCACCAATTATTTTCAATTTTACGCATTGGGTTGACTCGGCTTGTGGCGTAAAAGTGTAGAATCCTTGACAGTGAGAGACAAATTATTAGATAAACATATTAAGACCCAAGGTTCAGCCACATTTGTGGCACATCCTATAGTCAGAAATCTCCGGTCCCGGCATTTGGCCTGGCGGCGATAATTAAGTAAGTAAGTAAGTAAGTAAGCCTTGCCGAGCCATGTAGCCCATAGGCCAGGAGCCGATCTCCTGTTTCTGTATTATGAGGCAGCTTGATGTACAAGTACACCCCCTGGACATGATGCTAGTGTGTCCCAGGAACTTACCCCCAATCTAACCCTTGATGCTGAGTGCAAAGCAGGGAGGCATTGGGATGACCCGGCCGGGGATCGAACCTCGAACCAATCTCAGAGCGGACACCAGCCAAGGCCACTGAGCTGGCAATTAAGCAATTACACATACTGTATTGCGACAGTAGTGTGATATGCGAAACGCAGACAAAGTGTTAAAATTCCAGTGTATTTGACATTTGTATCCGCACCCCATGTTATTGAGCAATATCAACATGAACATGAACATGTTAATTTGCCTGCAGATGAATGAAAGTGATACAGAACCAGCTGTTACGCTCAGACAGCTCTTCTAGTCGACAAACATGCCTTGAAGACATGCATACAGTAAATGATATTCAACAGTGGTGTCGGGACCAGTGAACCTACCTTCCCTCGGCATTAATTCAAGTAAAATACAGTTTAATCTGATCAACATTTCCACAACACGGTGTACTACAGGGACTCGTTATCAGTGAGCTTTAAAGAGATCTGTGGGAGTAGGTTATTTGAGAGATGTCTGCTGACAGACCCAGGCACGAAAAAATGGCACAGGATCCGCTAGCAGTCCATCAAATCCTGAAAATAGAGTTTGTTTTGTATTCATTTAATAAGTCTCTCTCTCTCTCTCTCTCTCTCTCTCTCTCTCTCTCTCTCTCTCTCTCTCTCTCTCTCTCTCTCTCTCTCTCTTATAGATAGATAGATAGATAGATAGATAGATAGATAGATAGATAGATAGATAGATAGATAGATACACACACACACACACAGCTGATATATATTTTTTTCTTCTTTTTTGTCACTTTAAATTTAATCTCTCAATATGTCAGCACCGCAGTGGTCCTAAACATGTAATGTTGTTGTTAGTAGGAATAAACACAGAAGCACCCGAGAGGAAATGGGCTAAAACAGGGGAGGTGCCAAACCGAGTTCCTGTTTTTTTTTACCGAATGGGCTCCCAGATTGCTTTAAATCAAACAACAGAACCAAACTGTACATCTTGTATTCATACTTTCAATGTCCCCCTAACATGCATGAATGACAGTGCACATTTTAATCAGTGTCCAAGGAGCAACATGCACTGTAAAAAAAAAAAAAAAAAAAGTTGATGACCACCTGCTTCCTGCAACATTCCCACAAATTAATGAATTTATCTCCTGGGATGGAGTCACTGAAAACAGATGTTAAGAAGGAATGCAGAGAGCGGGGTTTGTGTGAGGCTTCCCTTATAAAGAGACAGACGTGCAATCTCTCTCCGCGTGCACAAAACAGACGTTCTGTAAATGGTATGGAATCCTCATTTGGCCCAGTCAGTTACTGCACAGGTATGCGTGGAGAATCCAACGACGCGGCGAGGAAGCACGAAACACAACGCGTGATTTCATCTCGTTCGTATGGCTTCACGGGGACGTGTGAAAAAGTTGTGACTGTGGCGATCAGACAGCACGGCCTCGACGGAGCATACGGTACAGTAGCCAACCTCGCACAGACTAGGTAAAAATAGCAATTACAATATATCTCATGACACATACCTTGGGAATCTGTTATCTGTTGTATTTGAATCTTTGTCTCTTCTTAGGTTCCTCTGGAAAAAAACAACAACAATAACAACCCTTCAATGGACCCTTCGGCGCTAAAGAGATGTTTCGAGACTGGGAGTGTATCGGTCGACTAACGGACAAGCCAGAGCCACTCTCTCCGTGAGAAGCCCCCCCTCGAGTGATGCGTTCTGGGGTCTTATCACTGCAAATGGGAGTACTAACTAACTTACGCAACGCAGCATCCGCGGACAGGCTGCTTCCTTTCCCAGGCTGAGCCTCGGCCGTTCCCATGTTGCTGCCCTAAACACATGACCCCCCCCCCACACACACACACACAAACACACGCACGCACGCACACGCACACACACGCAACTTCCCAGTGAACCGTGAGGCCCCTCCAAACATCTATCTGAGCAGCAGATGTAAGGGCAGTGCTTGTGCCTGGGAGTGGAAGAAGGGGCTTGTATATGGAGTGTGGGTGGGTTGCAAGAGAGGGGGAGACGGAACAACTCAATTGTAGCTTTTAGTACAGTACATTAGCCCATTAATACCTGGAACGCATCTGTGTCACTTTAGATTTCTTTGGCTATTCAAAAATAGCAGATATACAAGCTCATAGCGCGGCACCGAGTGCCGCGCTACGAGCTTGTAGATCTGCTATTTTTGAAAAATCGTGAAAATATTTTTTTTACATTTTTTTCCGAAAAACTGTTGGAATTTAGAAAATGTTTAGAAGCGGCCTCAGGTCTTAATGGGTTAAAATGGATCGTTGTGGAGGTGGTGGCCAGGCAGCCACCAGCCAAAAGTATAGCAGCCATAAATCTGCCCCACCACCTGCAATGTTGGGAGATAAGCAAGCAGCATCACCTGCTTTCCTTTCATCCGGTGCCAGCGGCCGGCAGGTAAACAGGTGGAGCCATTAGTCAATGTGTGTGTGCTGCCATGATGGCCCATACAGGGGGCTGCGGGGACAGTAATTGAATCCGTTACAATCACCTTAATCCAAAATGCAATAAATCCTGTAGAGGCCTACTTTGTTTCTATATCAAACACTGAAAATAGCAGCTCTTAAGCTCCCAACATATCGCGCTGCAACGTGTTGTGAGCTTGATCAGCCCCAAACTCCTATAGCCTGGCATGGCCAGATTATAATATCACTGTGTAGATATTAGTCTGGAATCTCTGTGTGGAACCTGCATTTCCAAGGGGTGGATTTATATATATATATTTTTTTGCACTGGCAGATTCGTCTGGTTACCAGGCTATTAACACCCCAACCCCCCCCCACACATATTTTGAGCTACAAGCTCACAATGTGTCACAGCGCGATACGTTGTGAGCGATCGGCTGCAAAGAGATTTGGTGCAGATGTAGAAAGCGGTCCAAATATAGTGGCAACTTTAAGTGGTTACGTCTAGTGTTAACCCATTTTAAGGCCTGAGGGTTCCGATTCTACAAAATGTAGAATTTTGAAAAAAAATTATGTTACTATATCAGTGGTTCTCAAACTTTTTCATGTCAAGGACAGCAAAATGATATGTATTTGGCCACAGACCCCCATCTCAAAATATTTTGTTCCAGGGACCCCCCAGAAGCACAGATTTGAGTTACAAATGTTCACTTTAACCCATTAAGACCTGGAACTGTGTCATTTTTAGATTTGAGCTAAAAAGCATTATTTTACACTTTGGCTATTCAAAAATAGCAGATATACAAGCTCATAGCGCGGCACCGAGTGCCGCGCTACGAGCTTGTAGATCTGCTATTTTTGAAAAATCGTGAAAATGTGTGCAAATCTTTGAATATAAATACTTTTAAAGCAAACATTTTTAACTCAAATCTTTGCTTCTGGGGGGTCCCTGGAACAAAATATTTTGATGGGGGTCTGCGGCCAAATACATATAATTTTGGGGGTCCTTGACATGAAAAAGATTGAGCACCACTGATATAGAAACATACGTTTTTCAGAATACTGTTGAGATTTAGGAGACATGTAGAATCGGCTTCAGGTCTCAATGGGTGATTTGCACACATTTTCACGATTTTTCAAAAATAGCAGATCTACAAGCTCGTAGCGCGGCACTCGGTGCCGCGCTACGAGCTTGTAGATCTGCTATTTTTGAATAGCCAAAGTGTAAAATAATGCTTTTTAGCTCAAATGAAAAAGCGACACAGAATGCGTTCCAGGTCTCTTTGGGCTTTGACCAGAGCTTGTTGTAATCTGCTATCTTCACGCTATAGTCGATCGTTACTCTGAATCGAGGCGAAAGTTTGTAATAATCGTGCTACTGATATCGCCCAGTCCTAGCTCTAAGCTAGCTGTATGTATGGTCTCTGCACCGTGGTGTAAAGTAACTAAGTACATTTACTCAAGTACTGTACTTAAGTACAATTTTGAGGTACTTTTACTTTACTGGAGTATTTCCAAGTGCCTATACTTTTACTTCTACTCCACTACATCTCAGAGGCAAATATTGTACTTTTACTCCACTACAATTATTTGAAAACTTTAGTTACTAGTTACTTTGTAGATATAAATTATTACATTATAGAAACATACATGAACCACTTTAGCCCTATTTTATACCAAGGCTATTTGAAAATAGCCGATCTACAAGATGCGACGCGTTGTGAGCTTGTAGATTGTAGATCTGATATTTTCAAACATTTTAGTACTTTTACTTTTGGTACATTTTGATACCAATACTTTTGTACTTTTACTCAAGTAAATTTTGAATTCCAGACTTTTGCTTGTAACAGAGTATTTCTATATTGCAGTATTGATACTTTTACTTAAGTAAAATATCTGAGTACTTTTTCCACCACTGTCTCTGCATGGCCTCCTCCTCCTCTCTGCTCTTTCTCTCCAGCGTATAATTGCATTAATATTGCATTAACGCTACATTGGATTTGCTCCCCACAGAGCTGCGGCTAGCTCGACCCCTCAGGCACCGGGGTGAAGAGCACACGGCCCAGTGTTCTGTGTGTGTGTTCTGTGTGTGTGTGTGTGTGTGTGTGTGTCAGGGGGGGTCGCACGTCTGCCGGGAACCCGTGCTGGGCTCGGCTGCTGCTCTCTCCCCATGTAAGTCTATTAGAACGTTTCATAAAGCCCCTCATTTAGGTCCGCACACACAGAGGGTGTTTTGAATATGAACCTTTTAAAAGCATCTGTGTCACTTTTTGATTTGAGCTAAAAAAAGCATTATTTTACACTTTGGGCTATTCAAAAATAGCAGATCTACAAGCTCGTAGCGCGGCACCGAGTGCCGCGCTACGAGCTTGTAGATCTGCTGTTTTTGAAAAATCGTGAAAATGTGTGCAAATCTTTGAATATATATATTTTAAAGCGAACATTTTTAACTTAAATCTTTGCTTCTGGGGGGTCCCTGGAACAACATATTTTGAGATGGGGGTCGGCGGCCAAATACATTTTGGGGGTCCTTGACATGAAAAAGTTTGAGAACCACTGATATAGAAACATAGGTTTTTCCGAAAATTGTTGGGATTTAGAAGACATTAGCTAAGAATCGCCCTCAGGTCTTAATGGGTTAAGTGCAACTAGACCTGACTGTGTGTGATGATGATACCCCCTGTCTGTCTGTCTGTCTGTCTGTCTGTCTGTCTGTCTGTCTGTCTGTCTGTCTGTCTGTCTGTCTGTCTGTCTGTCATATCTATCTATCTATCTATCTGTCTATCTGTCATGTCTATCTGTCATGTCTATCTGTCATGTCTATCTGTCATGTCTGTCTGTCTGTCTGTCTGTCTGTCTGTCTGTCTGTCTGTCTGTCTGTCTGTCTGTCTGTCATGTCTGTCATATCTATCTATCTGTCTATCTGTCATGTCTGTCTGTCATGTCTGTCTGTCATGTCTGTCTGTCTGTCTGTCTGTCTGTCTGTCTGTCTGTCTGTCTGTCTGTCTGTCTGTCATGTCTGTCATATCTATCTATCTATCTATCTACTGTATCTGTCTATCTGTCTATCTGTCTATCTGTCATGTCTATCTGTCATGTCTGTCTGTCATGTCTGTCTGTCATGTCTGTCTGTCATGTCTGTCTGTCTGTCTGTCTGTCTGTCTGTCTGTCTGTCTGTCTGTCATGTCTGTCATGTCTGTCATATCTATCTATCTATCTATCTGTCTATCTGTCATGTCTGTCTGTCATGTCTGTCTGTCATGTCTGTCTGTCAAGTCTGTCTGTCTGTCTGTCTGTCTGTCTGTCTGTCTGTCTGTCTGTCTGTCTGTCTGTCTGTCTGTCTGTCTGTCTGTCTGTCTGTCTGTCATGTCTGTCATGTCTGTCATGTCTGTCATGTCTGTCTATCTGTCTTGTCTGTCTGTCTGTCTGTCTGTCTGTCTGTCTGTCTGTCTGTCTGTCTGTCTGTCTGTCTGTCTGTCATGTCTGTCATGTCTGTCATGTCTGTCATGTCTGTCATGTCTGTCTGTCTGTCTGTCTGTCTGTCTGTCTGTCATGTCTGTCATGTCTGTCTGTCATGTCTGTCTTTTGTCTCTTTTTTTGCTGCTGCGGTGAACACTCATTCATGTCCTGTGTAGCGAATCAGGGACAGTGGGGAATTAACCACTGTTAATATTCAGACATTTCAACAGTATGGCCATGCACCAGTTGCTATCTTAATTAATAGTTTTTTTTGCTTGCAATTCATGTTGACCAACCAGCTGAGACACAGTTGCACAGTGTTCTTCATGCCTAAGTGAAGCAATGTTCGTTTATCAGGACAGGAAACCAGAGTAAATCAACCATCCCTGACACCTCTGAGTAGCAGCAAATTGCCTGTGATGAGAGATAGTAGATGGCAATGTCGGCCTTGGTCATTTGGTGGGTCAGTCCAACGATTTGGGGCCAGAGAATAGTAATGAGCAGCATGGCCCTCTAAGGGTTGCTAGCTGGGCTTTTGGACTCTTATTGTTTAGACTCTTAACGCGTTGGTTCTCAAAGTGGGGTCCGGGGACCCCCAGGGGTCCTTGAGGGAGTTCCAGGGGGTCCCCAGCTAAATGATAGATAGTTAGGAACCAAATTGACCTTTATGGGTTTGTAACTCAGAGAGTGTACAAATGGAACCAAATGGACCCTAACGGGTCCATTTGGTTTCATTTGTACACTCTCTGAGTTAAATTAACATTGATTTTACAATAGATATTGGGGTCCCAGAGATATAAATGCCATTAAATGGGGGTCCGTAGCCTATAATGCATGTCAAACTGGGGGTCCTTGAAATTAAAATGGTTGAAAATCACTGCTAGAGCTGTAAAAATCTTCTCTTATGGGGGGCCTTGGCATTTCTTTTCAAATGGGGGTCCGCGGGATAATAAGTGTCAATTTGGGGGTCCTCGACATGAAAAAGTTTCAGAAGCACTGTCTTAACGTATCCCTATTTACACAGCTATGAGAAGCTAAAACCTGTGCCACAAACGGTTAAAAACTGGAGTTCATCTACACACGTTTCTTTCCCCAGTTTTTGCATCAAGCTATGGCTGCATATTGTTTGTATTAATAATTAGGAGATTGATGGAGAGATCAACATCTTCCAGATGTACAGTACAGTATATGTATTGAAAGTGTGAAGCCCTGGGGTCACTATTACAAATACAGTAAGATACTACAATGAATAGAAATCACTAACATTGTTGATAAACTTATTCATAAATAACAAAATGCACAAAAACAACAAATTGTGTGGCCAGTTTTCTCCTTGTTATTACTCCCAGTGTGTACTGTATACAGCACACTGTACATATACAGTATAGAGTCCCTTTCACTTAATCCTGTAATCTCACCAGACTCCGTAACAGCGTTCATTCTCTAAAACTTTTTTTCCCTCCCGGCTCCTTTGAAATAATCTCAAGATTGAGGAGTGGAAAATGTGACCACCTTTGAAAGGGGGCCGGATTTGTCTTGACTAAATGACTCCTTGAAAGATGGATCCCTCAGGAGCTCCATTAAAATATCTTTCGGCACCACGCTGTCAGGTCTGTCCCCTTAAGTGTAAAATTAAATGTTTCTGCCTTGTTTTGGCTACTGCCCATTCATCGGGGGGTTGCTGGGCAACCGAGCAGTACACAATAATAAAAATCACTGTGCGTTTGCGGAGCGGAGAAATGTTCAGGAGTGGCCGTAAGAAAACATTTCCATTTCTCTTAATTGTTGGCATAATACAGTAAGCAACAAGCACAAGCCGGGGATACGCTGTAGATAGACATGGTTTTGGTCAATGCTGGGCGTCTCGTTTGGTGCAATGTACAGTGGTAGACAGTAACTACAGTAAGTAACTTGAGTATTGCACTTAAAGCTACATTTCCCCCCTGCAAGCTCACAACGCGTTGCGACGCAAAGTTTAACACAAGACTTAACCACTTAAAGTTGCGACTATATTTGGACCGCTTTCTCCATCTACACCAACTCTCTTTGCCAAAAACAGCCGATCTTCAAGCTCACAAACGTATCGCGCTGTGACACATTGTGAGCTTGTAGGTCAAAATGTGTGTGTGTGTGTGTGTGTGTGTGTGTGTGTGTGTGTGTGTGTGTGTGTGTGTGTGTGTGTGTGTGTGTGTGTGTGTGTGTGTGTGTGTGTGTGTGTGTGTGTGTGTGTGTGTGTGTGTGTGTGTGTGTGTGTGTGTGTGTGTGTGTGTGTGGGGGGGGGGGGGGGGGGGGGGGGTGTTAATAGCCTGGTATCCAGACGAATCTGCCAATGCAAAAAAAAAAAGTATTAATCCACCCCTTGGAAATGCAAAGCTACAATGTAACTTTCCTCTTCTACCCTGGATTTGAACCCGGTTTCATGCACAAGTATGATTGTGCTAATAGAGCCTACCTGCTTGCTCAGGGGATAAATTGAATCTTGACCTTCATGTCAGATCCTGTGTCTAGGTGAGACATGACCTTTGACACGATCTACTGTAAATGTCTCAATAGAAGAGCAGGGAGACAAAATACAACCACCCCAGTTATATTGTATTAACATACTCCATACCATACAGATTGGACAAAATTACATTTTATTCATAAATAAAAAGTTACTTAGTGCCGCTTTAAGTCCGGTATTATACTTCGTTGTGCAACGGTGGCGTGCAAAACTTTTGATCTGCAATTTTCACTGTTCTATTTAAAATGATTAATCGTGAGGCAAAAGTTTGAAATAATCTTGATGTTGATTTGAAGCGTGTATGCATGTGTGTACACACACACACACACACACACACACACACACACACACACACACACACACACACACACACACACACACACACACACACACACACACACACACACACACACACAATAAGTATGACTGATTTATGGGAGAATAGTACAGAAATGGACAACCGGTAAGTGGATGTGTGCCTAGAGATCTCCTCCTTGATGTTATCACTGCCCCCCATCGAGGCTTTTTGCAGTAATTGTATCTGTAATCTGAATCAACAATCTACTGTAAGCCCGGTGTTGTGTGTCTGTTTTTAACTGGATGAAATCAATTTAAATGTTGTTTTGATGGCTCTAATAGGCAGAGGACTAATGTCCCTACGGGGGACAATGAAGTGACTCAACTTTAACATTCCTTAGAAAAGAGCTTGGTTCTCGTGTCTCACAGTGCCGCTCGATGTCGCTGTTCCCGTTCCATATTTTGGTCTTGGAGGCCAGTGGTGGCTGACTTTGAGCTGAATCCCACATTCTGTTGCCTCGAAGGCAGCGATTCCCAACCGGTGGGCTTTGAGGAGTGAGTGAGCCCCCAAATAATTGGCAAATCGTTGAGATTTTAATGATAATATAACATTGATAAGCTGTTTTCTTTCAAACCTGAAATGAAAATTGCTTTTCACTGTGATACCGATAAATAGGAACTTAGAGTATGCTGAGTATACTCAGGTATAGGCATACTAACGTCAGTTCCATTGATCCAAGCCGGAAAACACAATCGATCGATTGATCACTAAAATAAACATGCCCTGAACGTGCACGTACGCGGCCCATCTGTTAAGCAGTCAGGTGGGTGGGCCGCGGATCGCTTTCGAGATTTTACAAGTGGGCCCTGATCCAGAAAAGGTTGCAGGAGCACCCACCGCCTCACGCTTTGCCTTATAGACTCTTTGTGGCTGATGAGTCTTGTGGCTGCAGTCTTGTGAGGTGCTTTGAAAACGTCTGATGACTTAAGAGTCTTGTGATATTTAATGCTCCGGCAGTTTTACAGCTACTGTAAATCACTGCACCTAATCATCAGCTGGGCCTGCATGTTATGTTACACCAAGGAACCATGTTTGGAGATGGACGTGTTTACAGTCAACACAGTGCTTCTTGAGTCATCGTGCTTGAGTGCCAGCCATGCCCCCCCCCCCGAGCCCCCCCCCCCCCCCCCCCCCTCCACACACACGCACGCACGCACGCACGCGCACACACACACACGCACACACACACACTCACACTCACACACACACACCCCAGTGCGACATTGAGATTCATGGGAGAATAGTACAGAAATGTATAGAGTGTGTGTGTGTGTGTGTGTGTGTGTGTGTATACATACAGTATCCTTATTTGTTTTTATTTCACCTGTTTACTGTCTCTTTCCCTTCTGCTCTCCCTCTACCTCTGTCCTCTCTCTCTTCTTCTCACAGAATACTACAAAAAGAAATGCATACACCCACGTCTTTACAGCTGTAAACCTGGGATGCTGATTCTGACATGGACTGCCAGTAAGTGTATATGTGTGCCTGGAGAGCTCCTCCTTGTTGCTATCATTGAAGGTACTTTATTACCCAAAAATATATAGCAATCTAATTGTGTGTCTGTGTACATACTCTTAGCATAATGAAAGGTGGTGCTAATAGCATTGTGATGTACTCTTGGGCACTAGTTGGATTATTCAGGCTCAAATGACCGTGATGTAGATCTTACCCAGTATACCTTTAAGTCTGTTAGACGTCGGTTCAGTTCGGAGAGCGAACTGTTCTGGTGAACTATGCAGCGACCTTAAACCCCCCACTTCAAGCTGTGTGAATACATCTGTTTACTTTATTCATATTTGTTTGTGGGTGTCTTTATCGTGATATTATTCCTCTGGACCTATTGTACTTCTTTGCCCTGTATCCGTATCTTTTTATTGCTGAGCTGTCTCTGGCAGCCTGAATTGTTACTGTATTTTCGTGCGTAGGCAGCAGCAGCAGCAGCGTGGTACGATGCAGCATAAATCGGGCACAGTGTCCTGGTACATTTCATAATGGGTTGATTCACGTTCATGCATAAACTTCCAATGGGCCGCATGACAGAATATGCAGACTGCCAATCTATTCCCGTCTGGGGGCACAATAATGCGGTCTGTGTGCGTTGGCAAGCGGTCACACGGTGGGTTCCGGGTCACCGCACAGTTCAAGGGGCTCTAATGACCAGGGTTTGGTGACATCCGACAAATTGGCTGGAAAAGTTAATTACCGCTTTTGAAACAGTTGGGACACAGTGTCCACACATGGCTGTGTGTGTGTGTGTGTGTGTGTGTGTACTTGGCAAATTAGCATTCATTCAACGCTTAGTGGCGTGACGGGGTTGGGAATGTGCGTGCGTGTACGCACGGATGCTTGCGCTGACGGGCTGGCCTGGAACCTTGTATGTCCGAAACTGCTAACTTTTCAGGAATTGGGGTGGGGGGGGGGAGGGAAGGGGGGGGCTGCTTTCAAATGGATGCAATGTACAGTAGTTGTTATTTAGTCACAAGCTCAGACACACATGACTGCTTTCACTTTTAAAGATGATGAAAAATAGCTTGCAACATGGATTATGTTGCATTATACACACGTACACAAGCGCACATGCATGCACTTTGTGGCCAGCTATAGTGTACAGTACAGTACATACAGTATGCCTGTATTGTGGGGTGTTATTTATATTAGCCTTTGATCAACGGTGACCTCGAGAAGCAAGCCTGTGATCAAAAGGTCTCCAGGTCCCTGATATTTGGGGATATGGAGTGTAAATCAAAACCCATTGTCTAATGCTTATAAAGACTGATGGCAGATGATTAACCACTAGGCAAAAATAAGTGAAAATAGTGAAAATAGCACATCTAAAAGCGCTTCTAAAAGCTTTTCTAGTACACAATTTGCATGTCATTACTAAGTACATTACTAACAATTCAATCAATATTTTGTGCTGTATCCGTCAGGCCGGGGCGGCCGAAAGCAAGGGTTTATGTTTTCGCTCCTTCAGTCTGTCTGTGAATAGCTGTAATCTCTGTCTTTTTCCACACAAGCCTCTTATAGCGCCACCATGTGGATCTGTGCGTACACACACAGATCTGCGATCTCACCTAGTATACCTTTAAGTCTGTCAAGACGTCAGTTCGGTTCGGGGAGCGAACTGCTCTGGTGAACTATATGCAGCGACCTTAAACCTCCCACTTCAAGCTGTGGAATTAATGTGACCAGAGCACTGTAAGGCTGTGTCTGGGTGCTGCATGGGAAGGTGTGAATGTGTGTAAATTAACCCTTTCAGACCGAGAACGCATGTGTGTCATTTTAAGATTTCTTTGGGCTATTCAAAAATAGCAGATCTACAAGCTCATAGCGCGGCACCGAGTGCCGCGCTATGAGCTTGTAGATCTGCTATTTATTATTTTATCGTGAAAATGTGTGCAAATCTTTGAATATCTTTTTTTCTGTAGCGCACATTTTTAACTCTGTTACAACTTCTGGGCGGGGGGATCCCTGGAACAAAATATTTTGAGATGGGGGTCCGCGGCCAAAAAGCAAAAAAGCAAAAAAAAAAAAGTTAACTAGGATTTAGAAGACATTTGTAGAATCCCCCCAGAAGCAAAGATTTGAGTTCCAAATATTTGCTTTAAAAAATATATTCAAAGATTTGCTCAAATGTTCACGATTTTTCAGAAATAGCAGATATACAAGCTATGAGCTTGTATATCTGCGATTTTTTTAATAGCCAAAGAAATCTAAAAAAGACACAGATTCTTTCCCGGTCTTAATGGGTTAAGTGTTAGGGTTGGGCCCACAGTAGGGCTTTAATGATTAGTATTTGTCGAAGAACGCAAAAGGTGTTTAGGTGGGATAATTCCAGATGAAATGAGCACTGTCTGTGATGTGGAAATGTTGTAATGCTGGCTGGAAATGTGTCTCATTAAAGGTGTCACGTGCATCCTGGAAAACCTGGACATGTATGAAGGATACGTCGTTTTCAAAGGCTTGGTTTACAGATCCTCCCTAACCACATGAACCCTAGCGTCCCTTTTCTGGGCATGTCATAATAGGTGAACTTTCGGCAAAAAAATAGCAGTTCTACAAGCTTGTATAGATATAGGCTATTTTCGGTGAAGATATTTGGTGTAGAAGGAAAAAAGGAGGGGAGGAAAGTTGAGAGACCCCCCTGGGGGAACCAGGTCAATGAAGTATATGGAGTTTAAGTGTTTAATACGCTAGAAAACATGCGTACCAGAAACGTGTTTTTTTTGTTTTTGTTTTTTATATTTCTCTGGCTGTTCCAAATAAAAGCCTGTTTACAGCTTGGAAACCCATAGCCAAAGTGACAACATCACACAAAGTGTGGAGAGATGTCCTTGAGAGACATTACCTCACTGGCAGACCGGCTACCCTCCAGCCCTCCCAAGCCGTTTCATAGAGTGCTGCGCTGGCACCGTCCGCATTATGTTATGTTATGTTATGTATGGCCCAAAAAGCCCTCTACTGTACACTATGTATGTACAGTACGGAACCCAGGGGGTCCGCCGTGGTAATATTTTATTGAGTGTAACGGCCTCATATTCTCCCTGTCTCAGCAGCACACTGTCATTTCAGATTATGGACAGTACCATGCATGCTTCATTGTGAGATGTCGTGTTTGTTTGGACTATCGTGATGTCATGTATGATGACATAATCACTCCTGACAAGTTGTGACAGTGTACGCCTTAACCCATTGAGACCTGAAGCCGATTCTACATGTCTCCTAAATCTCAACAGTTTTCTGAAAAACGTATGTTTCTGTATCAGTGGTGCTCAATCTTTTTCATGTCAAGGACCCCCAAAATTACATGTATTTAGCCGCAGACCCCCATCAAAATATATTGTTCCAGGGACCCCCAGAAGCAAAGATTTGAGATAAAAATGTTCGCTTTAAAAATATATTATGTTCAAAGATTTGCACACATTTTCATGATTTTTCAAAAATAGCAGATATACAAGCTCGTAGCGCGGCACTCGGTGCCGCGCTATGAGCTTGTAGATCTGCTATTTTTGAATAGCCTAAAGTGTAAAATAATGCTTTTTAGCTCAAATAAAAAAATGACACAGTTCCAGGTCTTAATGGGTTAATGGGTTTCTCTGGGTGACAGACAGTAGATAGAGTGACAGTGTAAGGTTTGTTTTTTTGTGAGGAAACACGAAAATTCTGCCGGTGCAGAGAAATAATTATGTAGATCAAGATGTTCAATGAATATGTGATTGTTTGTTTGTTTGTTTATTTTTGGGAGCGGCTTTTCTGAGCCTTTATTGAATGGGTACAGTGGGTAGAGAGAGTCAGGGGACATGGACGGAGAGCAGGGGAGCGACATGCAGCTAATGGTCCAGCCAGCTGGGAATCGAACCAGGGACTCGCTGTCATGTATTAGAGCCTATGTGGTACATCAGGTAACGCTTAGTTTTTTGTTGTCGTTTTTACAGGTGACAAAATGACCTGTTGAATTAAGAAAAGTGAAGAAATGTGAACAATACCGAACATTTACACTTACATTTAACCACGGTATTATATTTACCTATTTATTTCCCGTTATTTATTTTTAGAAAAGCGATCCATGTGATGTTTTTTTCTCCCACGATTTGACCCTTTGTTTGCCCTCTAATGGCTCATACGGTATTTGCTCACAAATGTTTGTCTAGAAGGGCCCCTGGGTTCAGCATTCGCTGACATCTGTCCAACGTCCAAACATGTCAACTAATATTATGTAGTGTGGAGTCTCTGCTGACCAGCAGACCAGCGATTAATTCCGTCAAGCTGAGGGGAACCTGTCTCACCCCCATGACCACTTGGGGACCACTTGGTGGTGGTTCCTGCCCGCCCCGGCCTTGTGGCATAGTAGTGGAGTAGACTAGCCCCCCGCCCGCCTCCAAAAAAGCCTGAGTGCTAATTTGATGCTGAGAGCTGCACAAACGGACCCTTTCGGGTCCATTTGTGCACTCTCAGCGTCAAATTAGCACTTGGGACTTTTACAGTGCCCATGTGAATAATTGGGCTACGTGGAGAATGGACAGCGACTTTGGCTCCAGTCCCGCGGCTTTAATAGAGTGCCAACCGACAAGGCAGCCGAACAAGGGAGCCGTGTTGCAGACACTCAACACTTAGAGAAATATTCCCCAGGAAATGTCTGATTTCTTTTTGCCCCCGCCCCCTCCCCTCCCCCTTTATTTCTTTTTTGTTGCTTTGCCTAATTGCTCTTTCATAAGAGAGTGACCCGGTACCGTATTTTCTTGCTGAGTCAGTCGTGTTTGGGTTACCTTTTGGCCTGGTAATGCAAAACTGCAAAAATGCAAAATAAAAAACAAACATTTTAAAGGACAAAACATGATAAACCATAATAGCCATTAGACACCCACCCTTGCTCTGTAACGGTCATACTCAATTGTAGATCTGCTATTTTTTTTAAATCGTGAACATTTTGGCATATCTTTGAATGTATATCTTTTTTTTTTTAAAGCAAACGTTTTTAACTCAAACCTTTGAGATGGAGGGGTCTGCGGTCCTTGATTTGAAAAGGTTTGAGAACCACTGGGTTATAGAGTGTCGACTCTGAGACTGGGAGGTCAGGGTTCAATCCCCCGGCCGGGTCATACCAAAGACTATAAACATGGTACGGTATGGCCACAATGCCTCCCTGCATCAAGGGTTGGATTGTGGGGTAAGACATACTAGCATCGTGTCCTAGGGGCGGGGGGGGGGTGTGCTCGTACATCAAGCTAGTTGCCTCATGCTACAGAAACAGGAGATGACCTCTGGGCCACATGGCTCTGGAACTGAACTGATGGTTCCCATGGGTACTTACTTAGAAGTCCGAGGGGGGGGGGGGGTTAATGCGTAAGTCAGCAGTTATAATTGAGATTTTAGGCATAGGCACAATTCAAATACACACACAGACACACACGCACGCACACACACGCGCACGCGCGCGCGCACACACACACACACCCACACACCACTCATGGTCACTGGTTGTGTCATAATATTTGAGAGTCAAAGGCGTGAGTGTTTTTGACAGTGTGTGAGCCAGTAACATGACAGCAGATAGGACGTCCCTGTCAACATTGATCGGAAGCTCTCACCTGTTTACCCACAGGCCACTGACTGGTAGAGGATCCTAACACACACACACAAACACACACACACACACACACACACACACAAACACACAAACACACACACTATCATCCTCAATGGGTCGTTTCCATTCCTGCTAGGCACTATACAATAACAAACCGAAGCGGAACGCTAGAATGCTCATATACTTCACCAGCGGGCTGCTGTTCGCGTGCCTCGCCTTGCCCGTTGGCGTCCTGCTCGGGGACTTGGTCTTCCGATGCCCGAGCTGCACGGCCGAGCGCCTGGCCGCCTGTCCCAAAGTGACGTCCGTCTGCACCGAGATCGTGAGGGAGCCCGGCTGCGGCTGCTGCCCGGTGTGCGCCCGGCTGGTGGGGGAGCTGTGCGGGGTCTACACGCCCCGGTGCTCCACGGGGTTCAGGTGTTACCCCAACGCCAACGCCGACCTGCCCCTGCAGCAGCTCATACAGGGCCTGGGGAGGTGCGCGCACAAAGTGGACGTAGAGGCCGCCGCGGCCGCCGGGAGTCAGGACAGCCAGGCAAACGGTGAGTTTCTTTTCGAAAGCACACATGTCTGAAAAGTTGTCCTTCTTACGTGTGTGTGTGTGTTTGTATTACTATACTTGCGAGGACCAAGTATAGTAGAATTTGAAGAAATATACATTGTGAGGACCGTTTTCCTCGTCCTCACAAGACAAATGGTTGTTTTATAGTTAAAAAAAAACATTTTTAGAGATACATTTACAATTAGAAAAACATTCAGGTTAGGATTAGACATTTAGAGGTTAGGTTTAGGGATTGGAATTAGAGTTAAACATGATTTATACTTAGTTGTGCGCCAGTGTCATGCACCGAAAAATAGCCGATCTATAAGCTCACAACGCGTCGCAGCGCGACGCGTTGTGGGCTTGTAGATCTGCTGTTTTTCGGCTTTAGGCTTACGGTTAAACATGGCAAAATATCTAAATGACATTCATAAAATGGCTGTCCTAAAGCGTTGATGTCCTCACAAGTATAGTAATACAAACCGTGTGTGTGTGTGTGTGTGTGTGTGTGTGTGTGTGTGTGTGTGTGTGTGTGTGTAGCTATATATATCTATCCATTGCTTGCTTATAACCTGCTATTTTTTCTATTCATCGTACAACAAGGTAGGATATACAGTCGTACAAAGAATAGCAAAAATAGCAGATCAACAAGCTTACAATGCATCCCACCGTGATGTGTTGTTGAGCTCGTAGATATGCTATTTTTGCTTTCTTTCTTTTATTCCTGAACATCTTGAAAATAGGGACACCAGGTTGAAACTGGTTAACTATCGTCATCAGCATTTTGAAAACCAAAGCATATACCCATCCAGCACGACAATGCCGTTCCTTTGGACACTGACTCAGTATTTCTGCCAGTCTTCAGATTTTCCCTGCATCACTTCTTTTGTTTCTAGGAAAGCCACAGCTACAGTAAAAATCAATCATGTTTTTTGTCATAGTAACCACAGGGGAAAAAAGCCCCAGATCAGTAGGGAGTGGGGGAAATTGTCAGGCCTCCCTCTCGCACATTATACTTATTGAGGACAAAGGGTCATTATTGATTCGGGGAAAATGCATGTTGACATACGCAACATATTTGGCAGGCAGTGGCAGACCCACATCTGTGAGTGAAAACAAGCATTATCCCCTCGATGAACCCCCCAGCCATGGTTCACAACCCACATACGCTCAGAGATTTCCTATAATTGCCAGTATTTGACTTTCATGGATTGATTGGAGTACCGGATCAAAACCATTTAATAAAAGGCATTAAAAAACCCATTGTTTTACTTGGCTGGTTATGTAGTAAATCGTGCTTGCTCAATGTTTTTTTGGAAAATACCATCCATTTCACAATACAATTTCCCTCTAATATAAAGCTTCACAGCTTGTCAAATCATCACCTCATTCGCCCATTCCGAAGGCCTGATTGCTGCGTGACAATAGCCAGAATGTTTGTAAACGGGTAGGGCAGTATAATATTGGATATAATGGACAACTTTGCTCAATATAAGTTTAAAGTGTCCAGTACATTACATCTAGTTTGCCAACCTGTGGATATAAAAAATGATATCCATCTATAAATTGCAGAAACCTCTGTGTGTCTATCCTGGGCATAACTCGGGTGCCATTGGACCGATTGACTTCAAGGGTGTGCATTGGCGAGTGGCAATTCGGTCAGACCAACGTTTTTTGAGAAATACAAAAACACGGATGTGGTCTGTGGAGGACGAACCAAATCTCTGTGTTTGGGGGGAGTGTACAGGCATCGGCTTCCCTGAAGGGCCTGATCCGTCGTCTTCACGGATTGATGGAGTTTTGTCTCACATATTATGTGTCTCATAACGTTGCTGTCGGGCAGAAACCTATTATCTCCATATTTTACCCCATTTGTGTTTTTTTCGTAAATTAATGCCCTACTTGACCATCCTACAGCGCCACACAAAGGCATCAAAAGTAGCAGATCCACAACCTCGTAACGCGGCGCAAAGCAACGCGGTTTGAGCTTGTCGATCTGCTGCTTTTGCAATTTTTTTATTTGAATCCTGAAAAGTCACAGTTTTGGACATAATAAGAGACGATAAGGTGGCTTGCACAATGGAACTCCATTCGCGTATGCCCATGTGCATCATTAACATGACGTCAGCAGTTTCTCACGACATCAGGGATCCCGTAGCTCCATATTTAGTCGATCGGTCATATTAGTGGGTATTGCACTGGGTGCTCTGAGAACGGGTACAACAAGTACTCAGACAACAAGTACAATGGGTATTGTAGACGGGTGGGGAATGCATTCCCGACTTGCAGAGTTCCACAGTAGGCCAGTGCCCGTTTATAACGATGGTAAAAGGTACACGTTGTACCCCGTCTGAGCTTTTGATATCTGCCAGAATATTCTCCACACATACGGGGAATGTTACGTTTATGATGTCCACCGTTCATCCGTGAGACGATTTTAATATAGGATTTATTTGTTTTATTTATTATGGTCATTATAAGTGGTTTCCAGTAAAAAAAATAAGTCAAAAGTTTTACCAACAGTTTTTCAACATTAGTCCTCTTCAAAATCCTCATAATGCTGTCTTTGTGACTTTGATTTATCTGCATACTTTTATGCAGGTACACCGTGAGCTGCTATAAACTCTCCTCCTCTGTTTGTAAAAACAGCTCAACCTTGGCATTCTCTGTCTTTCAAAAATGGCAAAAGGGCCTGGGAACAACGGAGACTGATGCTTGCAATTTAAAATCCTTCCAATCAACTAGTCTTGGATCTTTAGGACGGGCAGAACATCCTCATTATTTCCACTAGCCTGCTCCACTTGCAGTTGGATTGGAGCGTGGAACTTTCTGCCTATCAAGCTCTCAGTATTGCTATTATTTTGTGAGAAATCAGTCAAATGTTCCCCTTCTCACAAAGCAATATTTGGTTGAAAAACAATATAAAAAGATGTGGGAAAATGGGAGAGGTGGGTAGTTCAGCCCCCCTGCCTGTGATCGGGTGCACTCAGTGGTGGAAAAAGTACTTAAATGTTTTACTTAAGTAAAAGTATCAATACTGCAATGTAGAGGTACTCTGTTACAAGTAAAAGTCCGGAATTCAAAATTGACTTGAGTAAAAGTACAACATGTTGGTATCAAAATGTACTTAAAGTACCAGAAGTAAAAGTACTGAAATGTTTGAAAATAGCAGATCTACAAGCTTGTAGATCGGCTATTTTCAAATAGCCTATGTATAAAATAGGGCTAAAGTGGTTAACGTATGTTTTATAATATAATAATTGATATCTGCAAAGTAACTAGTAACTAAGGTTTTCAAATAATTGTAGTGGAGTAAAAGTACAATATTTGCCTCTGAGATGAAGTGGAGTAGAAGTAAAAGTACTGGAAATTGGAAATACTCAAGTAAAGTATAAATACCTCAAAATAGTACTGAAGTACTGTACTTAAGTAAATGTACTTAGTTACTTTCCACCACTGGGTACACTGCAAACCTCTGGCTCGTGCCATAGTATCATTAAGCGGTGATGTATGAATTCAGTCAATCAACCTTTCAACACTTTTCCTTTTCTTTTGAACTTTTGAACTATTTATCCAGGCAAGGTTTGGTTCGCATGTGTGAGTTTTCCAACACCACACAGTACACACGCACACAAAAGATAGATTGTGTGCATGTCGGTACAGTTCACACACAAATGTCACCGCATAATGCTTTGCACATCCGAGCGTTCATCAATCCACTATCAGAACAGTATACTAAACTAGTTTCTTTAGTTTCAACCCTATAGGGCATAGCAGTGGGCATGTTGTGGTGCTAGAAGGGCATGTTGTAGCCCATTTTCAAAAACATTTATATAAATTATTTTAAGCCTGGAACCAAGCCATCCAGCGTCCCGGTGAATCATGACCATAAAACATTTGATCATGTGTAAAAAAAATATTTGAATATGTAATCATATTATATACTATATTTAATAAATACCTTTTTTGCGGTTTTCAATGATATATATATTTTTTTCAAATGTGTTATGGTCATGATTCACCAGGAGCCTGGGTGGCTTGGTTCCAGCCTTAAAATAATTTATATAAATATGTTTTGAAAATTTATATGGGGAAAATGAATGGGTTTCCTATCTGTGGCACCACAACATGGACGCCAATGCTATGCCCTATATTCCCTCAGCCCTACAGTATGTTCTCTCAGCCCTATGTTCCCTCAAAACTAACACTAACCCCAAACCTAACCCTTAACCCCAAGCCTAACTGAGGGAACATATAGGCATGACCCCCAACAGAAGGATATCTCAGCTGTTAGCAAAATGTTAAATTAGAAACAGACGATTGTAATGCATTTAGGTAGCAATCTGCATTATAGATGTTGCTGATTGCTGTCTGGCCCAGTGCTCTCTCTATGTCACTGACAAACATTATTTAAAAATCATTGGCGGAAGTTTTAGCTTGCCACACATGTGCATTAGGATACATTAGACCCCCTCCCCCCCAATAGATGCAGAAGGAGCATATGTTTCCCCATTTGTCTCTCCTCATTATCTGCCCTGTGCTTGTTGCAAAACATCTGACCCGATGTGGTGCTTGTGTCAGCAGGCTTTTACTGTAGCAATTAAGCCTTGATTTATACTCGGTCGCGCATCACGCCTCGCACTGCAAACATTAGATCTACAAGCTCACTGCACGGCGCAAACGCGACACGTTGTGAGCTTGTAGATTTAGGCTATTTTCTGTGTGAGGCACTAGCGCAGAACTAAGTATAAATCAGGCGTTATAGCCTACTGTAGCTATTTCGGGCCTTTGACACGACTGTCGGTTCTGGATGCTCTCCATGCCTTTGTTCTTATGGAAGATGAAACGGTGCAATTTGGCAGTTGATTCAAAGAGAGGATGAGAGGAGAGTGGGGGGAATGATAGCTTGTTAGCAGAGACTGGAGCAGAGGCCGTGGCAAATACACTCAGTGGCGTCTTTTATCGGGAGGGCATCCATCCAGTATCTGGCGAACTGAAGCAGAGCGGTCCCCAATGTAATGATCATGATACTGGATGAGATCGCAGCATATGAACACAGGACGTAATTATCTCATAAACCATATAAATATAATTTATGAGTCAATTACAATATAATAATACATACATATAGATATATATATATATATTATTATTATTGAATCTTACGTCACTGTAATGTAACGTGAGTTCTTGGACAGGCTTATATAAATGTCAGTTTAATCAGAGAGAGATACATTTTAACTGGTTGGACAAATGACACCAAAAGACTTCTTTTCACGTTATAATAAAGCGGGTTTATTCAGCTTACAGAGTTTACAAGCAATTTAGAAAGCAACGCTTGGGAAACAGAAACTTATGTTGTGTATGGAGTTAATGTGGGGAGATAAGAAAACAGGAGAGAGAAAAAGTCACAGAGAGTAAAAGAAGGAATCGCATTGGGGATGCATTATTGTAAAACCTTCTGAGCTATGCTCAACTATAACAGATATTCTCTTGTAAACACAGTAACGTCGCCTTAAGATTAATGCACAAATCAAAAATGGTTCAACACACCTTTAGACCCTGGATAGGGGCCTGAGTCCGGAGACTCTGGATTTCGGGAGAAAGGTACACAGGCGCGCTTTAAAGCCCAACTTGGCACTGGTTCTAGCGAGTGGTCTCAGAGTTCGGGAATCTCAGTGCAAAGGTAATACTGAGTTGGCGTCGACGGTGGCGGAGGCCGGGTCGCCGAGTTGACCGCGGTGATGTCCTCTTGGAGAAGGGCGCATTTCACGGCTTGGGTGCGTGTGCGATGGAGATGAGTGGAGCGGAGGCCTTCTGATCAGTCTCTGCTCTTGCCGCGGCTGCGGGTTGCAGTGGCCTGGACCTCGACCTCCTCCTTGGTGGTTCCGTGTTGAAGAGCCCTAGGAAGGCTGGTTAACCCTCCTCGTCCTTGGTTGGTGATGGGAGAGCCAGGGAGATCATCCCTTGGCGGCTTTGAGCAAAGAGTGTTGTTCGTGTGGGATCTATATACCCTAAAACCCTTTCATGTGGTCCAATGTCCTTACTATGCTAATTCTTTATCTGATGTGGGATTGCTGACTCTGAGTCACAGGGGGGGAAGCAGACCCTTCAGTGGATTTTTATGACCGAGGTCAGCCATGGGCCCCTTGGTTCATGCCCAGGTCACTTCTACACACCAAGCATCGGGAAATACAGCATAGTACTACATTTTCACATTATTGTCCATTATTGTCCACATGTCTCTCCATGAGGTCACGTGTAATGTCTTCTTTGTGGTGAAAACATAATTTTCCATGCGCTCAAAAAGAGGGAGACAGAGTGAATGAGAGAGAGGGGGGGGAAGTTGTCTGTGTGTGTGTGTGTGTGTGTGTGTGTGTGTGTGTGTGGGTGTGTGTGTGGCCATTTGGTTGGCCTGGCTTTCTCATCCCCCTTTCCTGTTCTGTTATCTTATCAGAAGTGGATGGTGGTGGGACAACTTCAAACGGCTTTGTTTAGCCCCTTGTTGTTGTTAAAGGTTCGCTGATGCCACCGGCCTGGCTCCCAGCTGTTGAGAGGTTGTCCAGACGTTGGCTACAAACCCCCACTAGGCCATTAGAGGATCGAACCGCAGGTTCCGGGTCGTCTTATGGCATATAGGAATCTCAGCGACTGGATAACAGGGAGACAACACACAGCGTGGCACACATTCCATCTGGCCTTCTAGGGCGGCCACCATTAGACTTGGCAATAACCCTAAGGCGACATTGCTATAGTCTAGTGGCATGCATCCTACGTAAGGGCACAGAGGTGAAAGGACAGAGAGAGAGAGAGAGAGGAAAGAAGGTGTTCTTTCTCTATGGGATTCTTAGCCCGCCGGGCTTGGCTGTTGGCTAAGAAGGTTCTAATGGGGCCAAAAAGAAATCAATAAAACCATGCTGATATCAGGACCGTCTGTGTCCTAGAACCGGGGGAGTTAACTCTGGCCAAGGCCAGTGTTTACACGGTATGACATGGGGTTCTGAATCTCTATGGGGGCCCAGTAGAAGAGAAAAACAGAGAAAGAATAAAAACAAAAACATAGTGCCAATGAGACATTAGCCCAACATCTAACTGAACCTACAGGGTTTTCTTTGAAACCTAACAGGTGGTTTTGAGTAGGGCCACACTCAGTATGCGCTAAAGTTTTAGTTTGCTTGCCTTTCCGGAGGAAAGGGGAAGATCGCATGCTGGGATTTTTATAACAGTAAAACAAGAGCCCGTTTGGGCGGGTATTGCACCCAAAATTACCTTTGACTTAAAGTAAACTAAAATGCAAAAGAAAAATGTCTATAAAAGTGTAAGAATAAAATGTCAAAGCAAAATGTATATAAAGGTTTTTTTTTTTTTTTCAAAACAAAATACAACACACACGGCGGTCATCCCACCTTGTGGTGGGAAGGTAGTCATACGTCCAACAGGCTTGGGCCTTGTTGGTGTCAAGATAAAGGTCGGGGTTGCTGTCATTGTGGGCCACCACGTCTGGCGTGGTAACCCTGACGTATGTATCGTCGTGCCCCCCCTTAGGTTGGTCACGTTTTATGAACGATAATGCAAACCATTTTTCAACATTTGACACAAAGTTTGAGAAACCTATGCGCAAAAAGTTAAAAATATATCGGACCCCCCTGATGTTTTAGATGAAACACGAACTATTGTGAAGTGGTGTCATATGAAGCATACGTTGGAACAAAGTGATTAGGTTTCCTCAAATTCTTGTCGTCACGGGCTGGGCTTTGCCATCGTGATTCTCTGGGGACTTCAGCTGGGAGCTGTTGTACCAACTCAGGGAATCCAGGTCTTGTCCCAGAGTTATACCGTGAGAGCGAGCGACCGCGGTCTGGACTACGATCTTGGGAGGAGGGACGATCGCGGTCGTATGAGGGGGAGCGAGGTCGGCTCCAGGAGGGAGACTGGCGGTCGCTTCTCCTATACTGATCACGGACGTCTTGCCTTTCGTATTGTTCCCAATCGTTTTGCTCTTGATGTGAGGGGTAGTCACCCGGTCCGTTGTTGGACCTGTCTGTGCGAGGGTGCCCCCCCTCAAGTTCAAGGCTTTCTATTGGGCATACCGTATGGTCTTGGGGTTTAGTGCGATCTCTATCGAACGCTTCTCGGGCCAGGTTGCGGAGCTTGTTAGCTTGCGTATGTCTCGGTTCGACCCCAAGGGGAATTTGCTTTTTAATGGAAGGATGCAAATTACTTAAGAACAAGGCTTTAAAGTATTCGTTTTCTTCCATATTGGGTAGATTTTGATCGCCAAAGTACGCTCTACGCAGTTTTGCATAGTATACGTTAATAGGTTCGTCCTTTGAGTGGCGAACTCCTATGGCGGCGGTAATACCACTCTTGCTTTGGTGGTCGGCAAATTCCTCGATAATTGCCGCACGTATAGCCTGCCAGTCTTGGCGGGTTTGTTCTGTCTGCCGTCTAACAAAACTGCTGACCTCTCGGTTGGAGGTTAGCGTAATGAGTCTTAATTTGGTTTCAGACGTGACAGGGGCATATTCTTCTAAATGGTAGTCAATGTCCTCCAAATAGGTGTAGGTATCCACGTCCCCATCTGTTGTGGGGTTAAAGCGTGGGATAAATTTAGCAAGTTTTTTTAAATTGTCAGTGGTTAGGTGTCGACCGGCTGGGTTAGCGTGAGGTGACACCGTTCCGTTTCCTGACCTTGGGGGAGTACCTGTACCGTGTGGCACTGGCTGGGTTTGCCCCGGCAGGCTCAGGCCGGCTTGCCCGGAGGGGAGAGGCGCCTCATACCTTTGGACAGTTGGTGTTACAGAGGGTGGAGGGTGGCTCCCTTGATTTGGAAAGGTTTGACTACCATTTAGCAGAGCGTGACCTGGGCTAGTGTACATAGGGTGGATCCCCGGTAGGGGAGTTGGGGCTCCGCCTGACGGGGGAAGTACTTCTCTCCCTGGCGGGAGAACAGTGTCCCTATGTGCTAGTCTAGTCAAGTCATGGCTGGCAATTTGGCTTTCAATTTTTAGGCTAGTGACCTGGTGTGTGGAGACTTCCAGATCCTGTCTCAATTTTGCAATTAGAGTGTCAGTTTCTGAGATGTATTTATGCCATGCCTGCCTTTCCTGTGTAAAACCATGTATTTCCGCCCTTAAGGACCCCATGAGGCGTTCTCTGACAGTTACCGTACCCTGGGCGACGTTTACGTCATTCCGCAGGTCGCTAATTTGACTTTGAAAGTCAGTGTTATCAGTTTGAACATCCAGGAGTGCTTGGGTTAGTCTAGTTTTCACTAATTGTCCTTCAGAGAGGCGGTCTTGAAGGTCGAGCGCCTCTGTTTCTAGCTGAATTATCCTCGCGTCAGCGGGACCTGATTGTCCAGGCCCTGCGCTGGGGGAAGGTGGAGTTTGTTTTATGGCTAATTCCATCGTGGCAATTTGGTTTTTTAGCTGTACTATTTCCTGCTCAGCTGTTGTCAGCAAAGCAGCTTTACTTTCCAAATCCTTTACCTTGTCCTGTAGCTCATCGACCTGTTTCACAGAGGCCATCTTAATGGCCAGGGCGAAAGGAGCGACTACTAGGGTTCGGTATTTGGTCCAAATACGTTCAGCTAGTGTTAGCTATTACTTTGGACAAAACTAGAAGGAGTGGTACATGCAGCAATACTGGTGAAGTAACAGTGGAATTGTACTTAGTAGGCCGTGTGAAGATGAGACAAGGTTTCCCTGATAATTATTTTGAGGTGTTTAGCTTTGTTTGAGACCTACAAATTTAAGAGGGATTATTAATCCCAGGTTCCTTAGTTTAGTTTATTTTTATTTTTTTTTAAATAAACGTTTATTCGGTTCGAATAGTAAAGTATCTTTGATTGAGAGAAAAGTCTTTGAAGGTTCCTTTGGGTTTTCCCCAAAATAACCGAGATTAAAAGAGAGGAAACAAAACTTTTCTTTAAAATTTGGAAAAACTAATCAGAGAGAAGTGAGAAAAAGTATGAGAAAAAAAAAATTCCAATTTGAAAAATTAAAACTTTTTTTTTTCTTTCCTTTTTTTTTTTTTAACTTTAACTAAATTCAATCTCTAAAAATTAATCCAAAAAAAATTTGTTTAATCCAAATTCTAAAAAAAAAAAAAAAATTTTAATTTTTTTTTAAATAATTTTATCCATTTATAGAAATTTCAGAATAAACGTGAACAATCTGCAGAGTATCTTTAGAAACCGGAACATTGAAAAATTTCCGGGAATTATAGCCGAAAATACTCTGCAATCGCCAGGCTTATTGTGTTTCTTCTTACAAAGGAACAAAAATTAATAATCTGTTTCCAATTCTGAACTAAGATTAACTTTTCGAATTAAGCAGTTAACTTATTAACCCTTTACTTTAAAACGAGCTCAAACTTTAACTCAGAAAATTAATATGGTCCGTTGGGTTTGGATCAACCAGGCTCTGTCTGTGATTTGTCAACCAAATGACCCAGATGAAACTTTTGTCACTTTGGTTTTGTTTGTCAACTCACAGTCAAACTCTCGCCGATTCGAACGCACCGTTCACAGCTACAACCTCTAAATATAACACTGGATACCAGTCTGTCTTCACACAACGTCACCACAACAGATCTTTATCTCAAGTGAATGTCCCACTGGAGCTCGACTGTAGTGGGGGTGGAGTTCTTAGCTCCACAAAGCCTCTGCCCGTGCTGTGACGTTATCAACGGGGGAGGGGTGTGTTTACGCAATCCAAAATGGCGCCAACTGAATTGTCACGAGAGGGTCAGTCAGCAGGCTGTACGGGCCCGTGGCTGTTTGTGTTAGAAACACGAATTTCCTTCAGACAGCAATATCGGCACAAGTTAAATTACGGATCAGTTTGAAGAGAAGAAAAATACTACTTTGGCTATTCTCTTTCTCTTCGTCTGATCTGTAAGCCTTTTACTGGGATTCTAAGTGACTATTAAGCGCTATAATAGTGATTCACTCGAATTCCCCCTTCTCATCAGACTGTATTAAATTGTCTTAGAGGATATCAGAATTAACAACTGCTTACTTATAGTTACTAACTCATAAGGGTGTCTGTCGCTTGATCGACAGTGCAGCGTGAGTGATACTTGGAGCGTTACTCTGAGAAGTATTCTCACAAAGGGAGCCCACTTTCCCTCAATTCCCTGGCTCTGTGGAGCTCAGAGTTGGTGGAGGAGGAGTCCTAAGCTGCTAGTGTCCGTGGTACGTGCTGTCACGTTGCCAACGGGCGGGGTCTGCTTACGTAATTCAAAATGGCGTTTGCTGGAGAATTTGTGAATGAGCTCTGTGCATTCTGACCAGAGAAAAAAAAAACACACAGCTCTGTCGCTGTCTTTTGCTTCTTAGTCTATCTGTGGCCAAACACGATCCCAGTCTTTCACTCAGCAATCGTCACGAAACCAGTTAAATTACGGACCAGTTTGAAAAATAAAAGTACGAGTATTTTTCTTTTTCTTTATCTGATCTGTTAGCTTTTTAGGATATTAAGTGAGCTGAAGCATTACAGTAGCGGTTCACTTTGGATCCTCGTCTCATAGACGATTTAATAAACGGTCTAAGAGGATACTAGAGATTATAACAAGCTTACAAAAGTTAATAAATCTCAGTCCAGTTTTGACGTAATTTTACCTTGGTGTAGCTTAGATTTGTGTTAACTAATCTCCGCTTTCTCTTCTTATTATAATTACCGGCTCGAGTTAATTACCATCGAGTGTCGGTGTTTATTCATAAATTGGCCATTGGTAAAAACTTTGTCAGAATTTAAAAGGGAAAGGCTCTTTCTAAGTAGCTAGTTTAAAAAGAATATTTTTCAACCTTTTGAGTGCTGGACTCACATTAAAAGAATACTTTTTCTTTTATTATCTCCGGGGGGAAATAACACTCTATTTTTTTCTATTGCCTGACGCACACACTGCCTGCAGTGGGACTCAGGGTTTAGTTAAAAAGAGGGCACGGTAATTTTGCTGACATACATCCTATCCAAGCGCGGTGCGCGGTCTGTTGTTTTTTTTCTCTTACTGCTCCCCACGTTTGTTTTCAAACGTAGATGTTTGGTATCATTTGTCAACACAGTCTAGTATTTTCTCTCTGCTTAAAGACAAAAACCTGCCTCGCATAACGGGGCACCACCTGTAATGATCATGATACTGGATGAGATCGCAGCATATGAACACAGGACGTAATTATCTCATAAACCATATAAATATAATTTATGAGTCAATTACAATATAATAATACATACATATAGATATATATATATATATTATTATTATTGAATCTTACGTCACTGTAATGTAACGTGAGTTCTTGGACAGGCTTATATAAATGTCAGTTTAATCAGAGAGAGATACATTTTAACTGGTTGGACAAATGACACCAAAAGACTTCTTTTCACGTTATAATAAAGCGGGTTTATTCAGCTTACAGAGTTTACAAGCAATTTAGAAAGCAACGCTTGGGAAACAGAAACTTATGTTGTGTATGGAGTTAATGTGGGGAGATAAGAAAACAGGAGAGAGAAAAAGTCACAGAGAGTAAAAGAAGGAATCGCATTGGGGATGCATTATTGTAAAACCTTCTGAGCTATGCTCAACTATAACAGATATTCTCTTGTAAACACAGTAACGTCGCCTTAAGATTAATGCACAAATCAAAAATGGTTCAACACACCTTTAGACCCTGGATAGGGGCCTGAGTCCGGAGACTCTGGATTTCGGGAGAAAGGTACACAGGCGCGCTTTAAAGCCCAACTTGGCACTGGTTCTAGCGAGTGGTCTCAGAGTTCGGGAATCTCAGTGCAAAGGTAATACTGAGTTGGCGTCGACGGTGGCGGAGGCCGGGTCGCCGAGTTGACCGCGGTGATGTCCTCTTGGAGAAGGGCGCATTTCACGGCTTGGGTGCGTGTGCGATGGAGATGAGTGGAGCGGAGGCCTTCTGATCAGTCTCTGCTCTTGCCGCGGCTGCGGGTTGCAGTGGCCTGGACCTCGACCTCCTCCTTGGTGGTTCCGTGTTGAAGAGCCCTAGGAAGGCTGGTTAACCCTCCTCGTCCTTGGTTGGTGATGGGAGAGCCAGGGAGATCATCCCTTGGCGGCTTTGAGCAAAGAGTGTTGTTCGTGTGGGATCTATATACCCTAAAACCCTTTCATGTGGTCCAATGTCCTTACTATGCTAATTCTTTATCTGATGTGGGATTGCTGACTCTGAGTCACAGGGGGGGAAGCAGACCCTTCAGTGGATTTTTATGACCGAGGTCAGCCATGGGCCCCTTGGTTCATGCCCAGGTCACTTCTACACACCAAGCATCGGGAAATACAGCATAGTACTACATTTTCACATTATTGTCCATTATTGTCCACATGTCTCTCCATGAGGTCACGTGTAATGTCTTCTTTGTGGTGAAAACATAATTTTCCATGCGCTCAAAAAGAGGGAGACAGAGTGAATGAGAGAGAGGGGGGGGAAGTTGTCTGTGTGTGTGTGTGTGTGTGTGTGTGTGTGTGTGTGTGGGTGTGTGTGTGGCCATTTGGTTGGCCTGGCTTTCTCATCCCCCTTTCCTGTTCTGTTATCTTATCAGAAGTGGATGGTGGTGGGACAACTTCAAACGGCTTTGTTTAGCCCCTTGTTGTTGTTAAAGGTTCGCTGATGCCACCGGCCTGGCTCCCAGCTGTTGAGAGGTTGTCCAGACGTTGGCTACACCAACGTTGTCCCCCACTTGAAAATCTCAAAAAGTGTTCACGGTCCACCCAGCTGACCACGATTTTGGCTGTCGTGTTAGATGGGTGGGCCGCGTGCATTTTTCAGAGCGTGTCTTTTTTTAATGATCAGTCAATAGGTTGTGTTCAAGCTTCGATTTGAACCCGGGTCTCCACCATGGGAAACCGAGCATCTACCTCTCATTCAAAGGGGAATCCCTCCTTCCCCCCATCTGCCATTTTCAAAAGAATCTTGAAACTATTTCAGTTTTTAAAAATATTTTTGGAACTTTTTTAACTCTTTGACTGCCAGAGTATTTTCATAAAGTACTCCCCCAGTGCCAGCAATTTTCGTGTTTTTTTATTTTTATATTTTGAATTTTTCTCATGAAAATAATTTAAGGACACATAATGTAAAGACCCAGCACAAATCCGCCACTAGAGCGCAGCACATGACAGCTTTGATCATGTCGTTGGGTCTCTCTCACCCTTCTTCATAGATTAGACAAGGAAAAACATGAAAACGGATGTGACGTCCCCCCCATTGTTTTGATCGGCGAAAATTACGTTGTGATATACGACGGCGATGACTGATCGTCACCCAGACCATAGATTATAGAAGAGAAACTGTCCGTTTGTCCGTCATACCGTGTGAAAGACCGTTTATTTACCTATTTTGGACGAAAATGACTGGGGAAAAGAATCAAAAACCGGAAACGGAATCCAGGTCATGAAACCGGATGCAGATGTCCGTGAAGTAAGTGGAACTTGAGAATAACATTGAATATTAAGCAGCATAGCGCAATCAGAGATTAAACAATGAACGCGCGTCCAGCGCGTCGAGCGCGTCGACGGCCAACTGGACAAAGTAGCACTTGACGCGTTATCGCGTCGTCCGCAGTCAAAGAGTTAACAAGGCAAATGATCTTCTATGGGGGTCCATGGAACAACAGATTTTCAGATGGGGATCTGCGGCACACCAATAAAATGAACGCCGTTCATTTTATTGGTGTGCCAATAAAAAAAGTGGAAATGTGAGTAATTTGTCCTCCATTTAATTGAAATTTTTGGATGTGCTACCCTTTGGAATTTTTTGTATTCCTTTTTTTTATATGTATACTGGACTTTGGGTCTAGCACTCCACTGAGAAAACCCATTGTTGATGCGCAACCTCTTTTTCTTACAAAATACTATGAATTTGGATGTTTCTAGAACCAATGTAGAGGATTCAATCCCCTTGTCTCTGCAGTGGTGGGCAGGAACTTCACCCCCTGTGCTACCAGAGCGCCCCCTAGAGACGGTAGTTACTTTTTTTTGATGCAACTGGGAAGCTTATATCCAAGTTGAACCGGAGACTTGCAAAACATCTGGTCCCAAGCTTCTTCTCTGATCTTTGGTCTATACGGGACGCAAAGTTATTAATATAATTATTAACTGCCCTGCACCGTCTTACTCACTTTTAATTGTTCCCTTGCATCTCTCTCTCTCTCTCTCTCTCTCTCTCTCTCTCTCTGTGTGTGTGCGCCTCTAATTTCCCATGTTGTCAAGGTCTGGTAATTGCCTCTGTGCCCTGCAGGTGATCTTTTGCTCAGACTTGCCCCCTCCTACACTCCCACCCTCTCAGGTGCTTAATTACCATAAGGATACATACTATAGGCGTGTGTGTGTGTGGGGAGGGGGGGGTATTCTGTGAGGTGCGTGCACAGACACAAGACTAGAGCGATCTTCATGTGGTAAGAGAAATGGCTTCGGGCGGGAGCTGCGTGTTTGTGCCTGAGATCCACGTTAAAGGCTCCCCTCAGGTCTAAATGCTGGGGAACCCTCCCTACTTAGCAGGCCTCCATTTTTTTTGGCTTTTGTTTCAACAAGCCCACATGTGTGTTACGATCTAACATCGTCAGATGAGAGTTAATGATCATTACACACGCCGGGACAGCAGTACACAAAGTCACGTCACAGAGAGAGAGAGAGAGAGAGAGAGAGAGAGAGAGAGAGAGAGAGAGAGAGAGAGAGAGAGAGAGAGAGAGAGAGAGAGAGAGAGAGAGAGAGAGAGGTCCTCTGTAATTGTGTTGCCTGTTCAGGGCTCCAGACATAATACATCTATTTTATATAGCACTTTCCTAGGTTCTCAAAGTGGCTTTACAATATAAAACAAACACGCTTAAAAACGCTTGCCCCGGGTCAAATCCGGCGACCTCGGAACGGTCGCAACCAGGTATTCCTAAACGTAACCTCAGTAAAACTATGCCTGAACCTAAACGTATTCCTAAACGCAACCTCATTAAAACTATACCTATAAACCCTAACCTTATTTCTAACCTTAACCTCAGTATGGAGGGTGGTTTTAAACATGGCAAGGGTGGCGGCAGCTTTGATGTGAGCTGGGAGTGAGTTCTAAAGGGAGGGTGCTGCGATTGAGAAAGCCCTGTCACCCCAGGTGCACCAGCATATAGCATTTAGATGCACCCACACATACATACACACAGACAGACCTGCTAAATGTAAGATGATCTGGTTCGACCAAAATGTAAGTTGCAGACAGTGGACAGAGGTTTGGGTGCATGTGCGCGCGCCCTTAATGGGTGCACTCTGCATCCCTGCTGCTATTGGTGAGAGTAGTAGCCAGGGGCGCAGCCACGGGTGGGCCTGGGTGGGCCGTGGCCCACCCAATCGATTTTGCAAAAAAAAAAAAAGTGTTTCTTGTTTATCCCCAAAATGACTTGCTATCACAGGTTTTGTAGCAATATTTAGCATTTGTAGAAATATTAGGCCTTAAATATACTACTAATAAAATAAATGTAATAATAATAATAATAATTCATACATTGGCTATTAAAAAAATAGCAGATGTACAAGCTCACAAGTGCCGCGCTGCGAGCTTGCACATCTGCTAAAACATTTAACATAAATCTTCTCTTCCGGGGGTCCCTGGCACAAGTTTGAGAACCACTGTTCTAAAGATAATGAGCTAAAGCGTCAGCTGTAAGGGAGGGCTTGGCAGGAATCAGCTGACTCTCAGCAGCGGGTGAGGCTAGCTTGAATGTCGTGTCCTGCCAGAACTAACGCTATGCTCTATTTGTTTGTGTTAACCACTTGAACTCTAGTGTCCCTATTCTGGGCATGTCATGATGGGCCAACATATACAGTAAGCTCACATTTTCGGCAAAGAGATTTGGTGTAGAGGGGGGAAAAGGAGGGGGCCCACCCACCTCAACAAAGTACTGTATGTAGTGGTTAATAGAAACGGCTACGTTTACAGGAAAAGTTTAGTCACTCATTATCTGCTTGTTTATCCCAGATTTGAACACTGAACTCCGCCGCACCAACGCTGTGACTTGAAGGGGGGGCAAATAAGGCACAGACTTTTGGGGAATATGAGTTACGATTCTGTCCCTATCGAGACATAACTTGAACGGCGCTGAGTTGGCTCAATCGGCACGGCGACTAGCTCGGCAGTGCCTCCCATGGCTCAAGTCCGCTTGAGACGGAGTGCTTCCGTCGTTTTAACAGTTTTTTGGCGGACCGGCTTGGGTCTGAGAACTGGACTTCCGCGTTCCTAGAGTGCGGAAGTGCCCGGGAAGGCACCCTTTGACTGGAAGGGTAAGGTACCCCCTTCAAGTCACCGTCTGACGTTTGATCAAAAAGTCACAATATGACTTTTTGGGGTGAGACAGTGTTGGCCGCGCAAGTGCTGTGTGTGTGTGAAAAGTTTATAGTAGGGATGTCCCGATCCGATCACGTGATCGGGGATCGGGGCCGATCACGTCATTTTCAAAAGATCGGAATCGGCAAAAAAAGATCGGGAATAAAAAAATAATAAAACAATATTAATATTTTTTTAAATATTTTATTAATAAAATATTTGTATTATTGTATTTAACGTTCTTAAAGTCATCATTAACAGCGTCATATGGAGAAGTGTTCTCCCTCTGTAAAACACCTCGTAATGAGAAGTCTCTCTCGTCTCTGTCTGTAACGTGCTGTATCTGCAGGCTGAGCTCTCCAGCCCTCCCCCTCTCCACACACACACACACACACACACACACGCACACACGCACGGACGGACACACACGCAAACACACACACACACACACACACACACACGGTGGCCCCGTGGCGTTCATAGAGGGAGAGCACGCAGGAGGAGTAGCGCTGGTCGTCAATGTTGTCAAAAAGGACTGGTATAATAAACTGATCATCTTACATCTCAAATATAAGTCTACTACTAACCTTTGTTGCTGCTGTCATCTCAAATTGACCAACCAAACTAAAATCCACCATTTTAGAGTGTTACTCCAACTTCCTTGGATTAGATCAGAGTGATCAGATGCGATGCGTTTTAAACACAAATGCGCATATTAATGCCAGTCAGCTGTGTAACACTAGCTGGTTAACGATGGCTCGTTGAGCCTGTATGCGCATTTGACCACATAGCAATCAACATCACTAATTAATGTCAGCTGTGTGTGTGTGTGTGCGTGTGTTTAATGTCCAACTGAATGTTTTCTGTAGTGTAGATATTAAGTAGAGCAGGGGTCTTCAACAGGGGGTCGGGGACCCCTAGGGGGTTCTCAGAGTTACTACAGGGGGGTCTCCAAATCTTTGCGTGATAGGACCTTTTTCTTTTATTTACATTAACCACATGAACCCTAATATCCCTATATTCTGAGGGGAACTTTAGAAGAGGTAGAGGGGAAAAGAGCAGACCAAGTACAGAGCCTAGGCTCAACTTTACTAAGTACTGAGAGTTTGACATGTCTGATAAATACACTGATGACAGTGCTGTTAAACAAGTCTATGAAGCTATCTATGAAATCTATGAAAAGGTTTAATCTGCAACACAAATGTTATACAATATGTAGTGGGGGTCCCTGATTCATCTCTCCCTTAGCTAAGGGGTCCTTGACCTAAAAAACCTTTAGTAATCAGAGTAGACCCTCTCCCTCACGCTAAACTTAAATGACTTCTAAGTTCCACTTCTCCCCAAAAGGACAACTTTATTTTCCATCCTGAATGACAAGTCTAATATTATTATTGATTTTGGCTATGTGCGATAACTGCAAGCCAATGTTCAGAGATTCAGTATTTGTCTTCATTTCTTTAATTAACATTTATTTTGTTGGCAATAATTCAACTGTCAGCCAGTGTTTTGAGACATATTGTCTTTTATTGCTACAAAATAAATGATACAAATAAATTCTACATGCATAAATAATATTTTAAAAATATTTTTAAAAATGAAAAGATCGGATCGGGAAAGATCGGGATCGGCAAATACTCAAAATCAAAAGATCGGGATCGGATCGGGAGCAAAAAAACGTGATCGGGACATCCCTAGTTTATAGTAATGATTACTATCAGAATATATAGTTTTTTAACACTTATTTTAAACCTTTTGAGTCTCACCAGTGCAGACAAAGAATAGTCACTTTGTAATTTAAAACAAAATGCCAGACGCCAAAGGAATATCACTTACCCTACCTTTAAGGGGAGGTCCTTGCGTTTTAGGAGTTATTTTCATCTCTCTTTGGAGAATTGCCAACCCACGCTGTGCTATTCTGCCAAGTCAAGACCAGATTTTCCTCCTTTCCTTTAAAACATTTTTACCTTTGTTGTTTCGTCACACGACGTGACAGGTGAATCAATGCAGCGTGCATGGCAATTTTTTCTGTATAGCACATTTCAACAACAAGGCAATGCAATGTGCTTTTGCACGAAACACCAAGCAAAGGAAACACAATTATACAATGACATTAGGATGCATAAAACAGAATAAGTGAAAATAACAAATACAATTACAGTGCAGAAGAGAAGGGTCTTTAGTTGTGATTTAAAAGAAAAGAAATAAGAGTGGCAGCAGACCTGCAGTTTTCTGTAGTGTACAGTTTGACAAGGCAGACAATCCCAGATTTTGTATTATTTTTAAGGCAAGGCAAGGCAACTTTATTTATACAGCACTTTTCATACACCAAGGCAATTCAAAGTGATTTACTGAATAAAAATACAATCCGAGTGCAACAATGCACTTTAAAAAGAAATGGAGAATATAATCGATACAATTAAAATAAGATAAAGGAGCATATAAATTATAAAAATACTCCCACCTTTGATACAAAAAATGATAAAAAGTGACAGCACAGCTCATTTAAAGCCCAGACAAGACCTAGATGTCATTGGGTAGAGTAAGCAATGTTAAATAAATATGTTTTTAACTTGGACTTAAAAACGGCTATGTAGTGTGCAAGCACCTTTGCATACCTGCAGTACTTTTTCATGTCAAGGACCCCCAACTTGACACTGATTGGCCCACGGACCCTCATTTGAAAAGATATGCCAGGCAGGAACCCCCATAAGAGAATATTAATACGGCTCTAGCAGTGATTCTCAGCCATTTTAATTTCAAGGACCGCCAGTTTGACATGCATTAGGCTACGGACCCCCATTTAATGGCATTTATATCTCTGGGACCCCAATTTATATTGTAAAATCTATGTTAGTTTAACCAAATGGACCCTAAGGGGTCCATTTGGTTCCATTTGTACACTCTCAGAGTTACAGACCCATAAGGGTCCATTTGGTTCCTAGCTATCCATTATTTAGCTGGGGACCCCTTGGAACTCCCTCAAGGACCCCTGGGGGTCCCCAGACCCCACTTTGAGAACCAATGACTTAGACCCACAGAGACTTCCGGCTCCAGAGTTACTTGAATGACGAGGTACTATTGACTGATTGATTGAATACTTTATTCACTAGATTGTTAACAGTAACAGGTTGTACTGTCAAAGGTTAAGCTAGACGGATAAAAAGCACCCAGGGGGCTTGTTTCCATTGTGGTACATTGTACTCAATTCATCAGGCGTCGCTGTAAACATTTAGTCCAACGAGGTGTATCCTGTAGTGCTATTTTATACTTCCTGCATGGCAGATGGACTATTCAGTAAGATGATTTATTATTAGTCAAAGGAAATAGGCCTGCAGGCTGGTATTAATGGGGAAAGTGCATACATAGTTAGTCATTGTTTATGAATTGCACTTGGCCCACTGAGAATGGTTATGGTAATACATTTTGGGGGGGGGGGGGGCGTGCTCTTATAGCATTGGACTCGTGTTCTCAAATTCTACCAGAACCCGACCCTACCCGACCCCACCTGAAGTTTTTGGGCCGGGCCTGGACGAAAATGTATGCTAATTAGTCGTCCGGGCAGAGCTTTTTTGGAGGGGGGTTTGGGTGGTTTTCGGCCCTAACATTATGGTAATTGTTCGGGCTGGGCCCTGTTCGGGTCGGCCCAGATAGGGCCCAGTTAGGGCCGGGCCTTAATTTTCAGGCCCGTTGAGAACTCTACACTACACCCCCTGGGTAAACTGTATCAAGGTAACTCCACAGGGTTGTTAGTGAGTGAGCGTAAGTGTATTGCTGCTGTGCCTCCCACAGTACATTTTGGAGATTACATTAATCCCCAACTCTTCCCACGCCGGAGCAGCAACATAGTATTACAATCTGAGTACAGAACGCTCAGTCCATTGCCTCAGTTATTGTACACACACCCCAGCATCCTGTGCTGCAGCAGAGAAAAATACTACTGTTATTTCCAGGTTAACATCACTAAATGTATGTGTGATAGCAGAACTCTCATGAAATCAGAACCAATCTTAAATTGTATACTTTTCTTTTTTCTTTGTATTTCTCCGCTGACATAAATCACAACATATACTCACAATTAAAAAATGTAAAATGGTAGGATTGCTAATACTATAATACTACTTTGCCTCAGTGTTTTACTCTAGTCTTTTGAAGCCCCTTATGGGCCATACTGTGAGGCTAATTATGTCTTGAATCGCCAAACGTACCCTTTTACTCTTCGTCTCTTATATTCTATAAACTCCAGTACGACCACCGCATTGACAACGGTTTCCCCTTCAGACTACAAAGTCTGTATCATTTGGCGAGCAGCACAAGGCCACGCACAGTACAGTAGAGAGCGCGGAGAAGTTCAAGAGTTGAAAGGATCCCCTAGCTAGACAATACCTTCTTCATTATTCAGTTACTTTTGTCCATCTGCCAGCCGTGAAGCCATTGAAGTGGTTCGGCCTTGAGAGAGAGAGGAGACGTTTGCGCGAGAGCATCGGTTTGAAGTGGGGCCACTTTCTTGGAAGTGCAAAGGGGGAAGGCTTTTTGGGACCGCTCTACTGTACATGATAACAGTGCACTGCAAATACATTAATGTGAAGCAACGCTGGAAAGACATTACTCATTCAGTGTTATGAGAGCGCTGTGAAAGCATTGCTCAATGGCAGTACCCCTTGCCAGCGCTTCAACAGCTTGGGACAGGTAGTTTCTATGGAGCTTGAAGACAGAATCAACAACACTGGATTGAGATGACAGCTGTTGGCTGAAGACGTGTTTTTTTTTCTTCTTCTCTCTCTCTCTCTCCCCTGGAAAATGGCCTCTCATGTGTTCCTATAGCGTCTATAGAAAACTAGGTCATGAACACAACCACAGATCACGGCGCCTTAAAAAAAAAAAAAAAAGGATACCTTGACATTTTGAATTTTAATGCTGTACGAGTCTCCGCCACCGAGGACCAGTTTTCGCACAGTTTCGCATCTGTATTTGCACTTTAGCGTAAGTGGAAAACAGCTTGTTAACGTTGTCAGCGTCAGCCTCCCTTTAAGCCCTGCTATCAGTGTTCAGTGGTGTTAACAAACCATGTTAACAAGGATGCTGGCAAGCCATTTTAGGAGAACATAAAATAGTGGAAACTTTTTTTTTTTTTGGTTCCATGTGGTGAGAAGTGTTCCTCCATGAAGTTCTATATTTAATTTCAGAATATCAAGATACTGTATCACTTTAAAGGAATAGATCACCCAGAAATGAAAGTGATGTCATTATCTATACTCACCCCCCCGCATGCCAGTTGAATCACAGATAGTTTGAACAATTGGTTCTTGAAGTGGGGTCCAAGGGGGTTCCAGGGGGTTCCAGGGGGTCCCCAGCCGAATAAATTAGTTGGACCAAAGGGACCCTTATGTGTCTGTAACTCTGAGAGCGTACAAATGGAACCAAATGGACCCTGACGGGTCCATTTGGTTCCATTTGTACGCTCTCAGAGTTACATTAACACTGATGATACTATACAGTGTAGATTGGGGGTGCCAGAGATCAAAATGGTATAAAATGGGGGTCCGTGGCCTAATGCATATCAAACTGGGGGTCCTTGAAATTAAAATGTGTGAGAATCAGTGCTATAGCTGTGAACATTTTCTCTTACGGGGGTCCCTGGCATATCTTTTCAAATGGGGGGTCAGATCTACAAGCGCGGCGAGCTTGTAGATCTGCTATTTTTTTTTTTAATCATGAAAGTTTTTGAAAATCTTTTAATATATATACATGTATACATTTTTAACTCAGATCTTTGCTTCTGGGGGTCCCTGGAACAAAATATGTTGAGATGGGGGATCGAAAATCAGTAAATGCTTTCCTGGATTGAACTAGTAATGGTTCGTAACAGTTGCTGTGCACAGGCATTCTGGGTTGACAGTATGGCAAGTCCAGAGAGACAACTCTGTCCCATTGGATAACTGTCTGCTTGTATCTAGGCCTACATACAAGCAGGAACCGTGCAGACTTCCCTGAATCTTGTAGTGATGCAGTTATTCTCAACAGTCAGCATCTTTGATATAGCTCTTTGAATGTGCTCACTTTTGGAATAGTTTTTCTTTGGCACCCACGAATGACAACGGTCGCAGCGGAAATGCAAAGATTATCTCATCTTTATAAATATCCACCAGTCAGTTTGCTTGCAGAAGTTGTAGTCTGTTGTATAGTACAAATGTACTTAACTTTAACCACTAAAATGCTTTATACTTAGTAAACTGGACGTGTCAGCTCTCCAATTGGTCCTCTTTTTCCCCCCCATCTACACAAAATCTCTTCGCCAAAGACAGCAGATCCACAAGCTCACAATGCGACATGTTTGGGGAGAGTACAAAATGTGTTCCATTTGATTACGTTCGTACACTCTCAAAGTTACACATGTATAAATGATGTCCTCTGACGTTGGAGTTTTGCTTGTGATCCAACGTACTTGCGGGTCACGCTGAACACGCACATTACAATGTGATGTAATTACAAGTCACTTACAGTAGTATCTCCTGGAAATCTATTTGACGGCCTGATATTGTTTCAGTATAATTGACAAGTGCACAAGAACACCTCCTACCTAATTTACGCACAAAGTTACACCTGCAGACACACACCTGCATTCTTACATGTGGATTAGTGTGTGTGTGTGTGTGTGTGTGTGTGTGTGTGTGTGTGTGTGTGTGTGTGTGTGTGTGTGTGTGTGTGTGTGTGTGTGTGTGTGTGTGTGTGTGTGTGTGTGTGTGTGTGTGTGTGTGTGTGTGTGTGTGTGTGTTTGAGCCTCTCTGAGTGTGCGTGTGTGCACACTCAGAGAGGCTCACAGACAGACACTCACGTGCGCACTCTCACAAGTCTCAGAATGTGTGTGTGTGTGTGTGTGTGTGTGTGTGTGTGTGTGTGTGTGTGTGTGTGTGTGTCACTGGGCGCCTCTCCCTCTCAGGAGTGATTTACAGCCTCTGAGATTCTGCTGCTGTTTGTTCTGGCCTAATTACAGATAAGACTTGGGGAAGCATAGTCGCATACGCACACTCACACACGCACACACACACACACACACACTCACACTCACACACACACACACACACACACACACACACACACAAATGCAATTTTTTTTCAATGTTTGTAATTTTTTTACCCTAACCCTGAAGCCAAAAACTTGTTGATGGACTATTCTCGGTGCCCAACACTGGCGTGCAGCTAACTATAAATCAGGCATATCTCTAACCGTAACCCCTAAACCTGACCTCAGAATGCCTACTACTAACCCCAACCTGAATATTTTCCTAATTGTAAGCATAACTCCCCAAAAGCCTTTATTTAAACCATAAAACAGCCATTTCTCTGGTGAGGAGCTGGAAAATGGTCTTCACAATGTCTGTTTTCAAAATTCCATTTGGGGACATTTTGTCCCTTGCAAGTACAGTTGTTTGTGGAATGCGGTTGGTGGTTCATCTGTAACTGAATACATTAAAAAAAAAAAATGTTTTATTTTATTACACAATACTAAAAAATACTAAAACTAATAGCATTTTCAAAAATAAAAATTAGCAAAAACTAGCAAATCTGTTTTAAAAAGTAATTAAAACTAACTGAATTAGAAAAACAATATTCAAAACAAACTAAAATGAAAAATCCAAAACTATTTTAACCTTGGTCCTCACAAATATAGTAATACAAGCACACACACACACGCACGTACGCACACACACACACAGAGAGCCTCTGGCAGGTATAGTATAGTTCAAGGAAATCCCTTACTCAGCAGGAACAGCAGCCCTCAGAAGTACTGCCTCCACATGCGTCTGCTCTCACCTCCCATGACTAGCAGTCGACGCTAATACGCTAAACACCTTTTTGTTTTCTGCTTTTTCCCCTCAGGAAATGCATCAGACCTAGTCCCCCGGGGTCCTTAAGCTCCCCCGTCATCACACCTAGGATGCAAAACATAGCCATTTAAAGATTTAAATTATTCTAAAGTGGATGGGAATTTGACTGCGTCCCCATCACAATGATGACTATAAACACAAGGCAGAAAGGAAAACTATAACTAGATGTTCCGATTTCCCTCAGAGCAATGTTTTAAATGCAATAATGATAAAGCGCCCTCCGCCAAGCAAAACTGAGCTCTCCTCTTTGGAAGGGACAGGACCGCCATGGCTGTGTATAGAACGATATCCTAAATGGTGTGTGTGTGCTTTAGCAACCATGGGTCATTATGCTGTTAGTAGTTGTACCTGTCATTTATACTTACTGACCTAGTTTTACAGCCTAACATGTCATGTTCACGAAGTGAAAATCTGTTGGGCTTTTCTCTCAGTTGTCTGCGTGTAGTTTCAGACTTATACCACCTAAGCCCCATATATTTTGTCGTACGACAAGTGGCGAGTGTCTATCTGTCTGTCTGTTCGTCCGTCTGTCCGTCTGATTCCCAGACTTGTGGTCCGGTGCATGCTGGTGGGCTGGTGCGGATATTGCGATATTGCGCTCCCAAATAATTGGCAAAACACTGAGCTTGTATTGATTACTAGGCTGGCCTACTCGGGAACGATGCAAGTCGGAAACGATGCAAGTTGGAAACGATGCAAGTTGGAAAAGTCTGTGTTCCTTTTTATACCCGTTATGGAGATTTCTGTATCCGTCTGCCTGTGTCCCTTTTATGCCCATATATGGAGTTCCATGTCAGCCGTAAGATTGGCGGATCTGGACAACCGGATCGCCACATAATGCGTGCCTATATATGGGTGTGTCAGTCGGATCCGGTGGTTCAGGACAAACGCCTATCCGACCGACTGGACGCCGGGCACTGCGCTACCTCAGGTCGTCTGCGACACGCGGGCCGAGTTTGAAGTCGATCGGTCAGACGGACCGAGATTTCTCAATAATATAACATATAATAGATATTACAAATAATCATGAAAATAATACATATCATTTTCCCAAACCTTGAAAAATTAGTTTTCATTGTGATACCATAAATAGGAACTTAAAGTATATTATGTTACCTTAAGTTACTTGGTCCATGCCGGATTGATTCATTGATCATTAAAATAAACATCCTCTTAAAATACCACCCATCCCATTTGACACAGTCGGCCCTGAGCCAGACACTGCTCTATCTATACAGTATCTATCTATTTGTTTAAGGACTATTACAGAAAACATGTTGAAACCTATGCTGTGTTTAGAAGAAAAACACACACACGGTATCCTCATGCTACCTTTACAAACCCACGCAAGCCATTCATGGCACCACCTACTGTATCAGTCATTAGAGTGAACATTTGACGCTGTTCCCGTGGTGATTACCAGTGGTGGAAGAAGTACTCACAGCACTTTTTTTTAAAGTATCAATACCACAATGAAGAAATATACAAGTATGAGTCAGGTATACAAAATGTACTTGAGTAAAAGTAGAAAAATGTATTGACATCAAAATATAGGGTGCACTTAGATGCCTTGACGTTGAGTAGGTAAAGACTACTTCACCTACGTCTTACCAGGAATGTCTTACCAGGTATTCCTGGTAAGACATTGGTTAGTCTTACCAGGAACTCCAGGATCCAATTCCAGGAATGACAACATAGCATGTTAAGGAGCTGTTATTAGAAAACAACAGTTCTTAAGCAGCTTGTGGTGGAAGAATAGACAAATCACTTGTGCGTGCGTGTGTGTGTGTGTGTGTGTGTGTGTGTGTGTGTGTGTGTGTGTGTGTGTGTGTGTGTGTGTGTGTGTGTGTGTGTGTGTGTGTGTGTGTGTGTGTGTGTGTGTGTGTGTGTGTGTGTGTGTGTGTGTGTGTGTGTGTGTGTGCAGTATATGGATCCGTAGCATAATACGCACTGAAGATGACAAGGGGCAATTCCACATGGCTCAACCGCATTGAGTGTAGGAGGTGAAGAGGTCAACCGGACGTATGTGTGTGCGCGTGACGTAACAGCTGTCAATTAATCACAGTACACTGTATCAGGAAGCTCCTTGTACTGACCTCATTCATGGGCAAAAAGTCACAAATATCTGATGCTGAAGGGGCAGTCCCACTTTTGCACCTTAACCTTAACCACATGAACCCTATATAGCATTCCTTTTCTGGCCATGTCATAATAGGCAACCATACTGCAAAAATAGCCAACCTACAAGCTCACACGTTGAACGTATAGATCAGATATTTTCAGCGAAGAGATTTGATGTAGACTTAGAGGGGAAAAAAGGAGTAATAAAGACCCCTGGGGGACCCCGGTTAACAAAGTATATAAGTGTTTAAATCTGTAAGTTAAATACTACATTGTGAGTGTAATCAGAATGTTTGCCAAGAGGCTAAAGCCCTTTTTTTTTTTTTTACCATTTCCTGACGAGAGCGGCAGAGCAAAAAGAAACATTGCACCATCATTATGTTCTTTGATCCCAAATATTTACACCCCTATATTAAGCCTATTACTGTAATCTAGTACCTTAAAAAAAGAAGATTGGTTCAGGCTATGTCAACTGTATTGTGTTTTTCCGCTTTGTTAAACACTTTGAACCTGGTGTCCGTAGTTTGGTCGTGTCGTTATAGGCGAAAGATTTTCTACGATTTTCAAATAATTTGTATCTTTTTCAAAACATTTCAAAAATGTAAAAAAAATGGGGAAATTGCAGATCTAAAAGCTCACACATTGTGTGCTTGCAGATTGGCTGTTTTCTTTTTTCGGCACACAACAACAAAGTATAGGGCTTAAAAGAAATAAGAGTGGCAGCAGACCTGCAGTTTTCTCTAGAGTACAGTTTGACAAGGCAGACAATCCCCGATTTTAACATTTTCACATCACAGTGTGACATGAAAATGTCCAACATCACGTAGTCAAGGCAAGGCCGCGCTATGAGCTTGTATATCTGCAAAAAAAAAAACAATCGTGAAAATGTGTGCAAATCTTTGAATATAGTGTTTAAAGCGAACATTTTTAACTCTATTTTTTGCTTCTGGGGGGGGTCCCTGGAACAAAACATTTTGAGATGGGGGTCGGCGGCCAAATACATATTATTTTGGGGGTCCTTGACATGAAAAAGTCACCACTGACATAGAAACATATGTTTTTTCAGAATACTGTTGGGATTTAGAAGACATTTGTAGAATCGGAACCTCAGGCCTTAATGGGGTTAATGATGGAAGCCTTAGTTGGAAGGGATACTTACTGTATGTGTTTGAATTGTGTGTGTGCGTTTGTGTTTGTGTTTGTGCCGCCACTGTAGAGGTGCATGGCACTGAGGGTCCGCCCAGGAGACCCGCTAACACCTGGCTGTGGCCCAAGAAGTCTGCAGTGGAGCAACATCAGAACGAACGCAAGAGCAGGATGAAGACAAACCCTCAAGCGGAGGAACCCAGGAACCCCCCCAGACCGCCCCAGGTCAGTACCAAAACACTACCTCTACCTCCATATCTCCATATTCTAATTAAATGAACGCCCTACTTGATCACACTACAGCGTCACACAAAAGCATCAAAAGTAGCAGATATGCAAGCTCGAAATTGAGCTTGTAGATCATTCAAATTAACGGAGCTCGTAGATCATTAAAATGAACACGCTTTGAAAAATGACCGTGGCCCACCCCATCTGACCACTTAGTTAGGCCATAGTGTTGATTTTGACAGCAAATTTTGATTTAGTTTTAGTCATAGTCTTGTGAATAAAATTCCATTTAGTTTTAGTCATATTTTAGTCATCTGAAATGTTTTAGTTTTTGTCTCGTTTCAGTCGACAAAATATCATAAGATTACAGTCGACTAAATCTACAGTTGATTTAGTCGACTATAATGTATTCTGGCGGTGCCTTGATGGCGTCGTAATGGCTGATTTTACACTCGGTTGCATGCTGAAAATAGCCGATCTACAAGCTCACAACTGCGACGCGTTGTGAGCTTGTAGATCGGCTATTTTCAGCATGCACACCCTAGCGCAACCAACCATAAAATGACTCGTCTTTTAGTTCTACTGGATCTCTTCTCCACTAGTCTCTCTCTAACATTTTAGTCTAGTTTTTAGTTGTTGACGAAATTGGCAATATATGTAGTCTTAGTTTAAGTCATCATAGCTTAGTTTTTATTTCGTTTTTATTACGTTTTCGTGTTAGGCCACAAACGCTTTTCGAGATATTCAAGTGCCCCCCCCCCCCGATCCAGAAAAGGTTGAGAACCGTAACTTTGGGCTCTGAGATTTTTACTGTGTCACTCTGCACCTCTGCAGGGTTGTGGTGTCTCCCATTATACTGTTACTAACTGCGGCACCTCTGCTGATAATAATGGAGAGCCCTACAGTCACATGGCAGAATGTAAGAGAATGTTGAGTGTGTGGGTGTGTGTGTGTGCGTGCGTGCGTGTGTGCGTGTGAGTTGCATCACTGATGTTTTGACATGGTGGCGTGAGAAGTGAATGCAGGGGTCAATGTCTTATGTTTGCATGTTGTTCACCTCCCTGGTACATTGGTGCCCTCGTCTGGACGCTCACCCAAACACACTGTGCTGTACGCACACAAACGCGCGCGCGCGCACACACACACACACACACACACACACACACACACACACACACACACGCTTTTTTACAAAGATCAATAAATGCTGGAATACAATTGCTGTCAAATACTTAGTGTTAACTGAGAGTGTACAGTATGTAACCAAATGGAGGTACTACTGGATAAATGAACACATATGATTTTACTGTGAATAATTTACTGTGTACAATTTTAACGGCCAATCTATAATCAATAAGCAAGTCACTCAAAACTTCCTCTGACTTTGGAGTTTGTTTGTTAGTTTGTGATCCAACGTGCCTGCGGTCACACAAAACACACGCACACTTTAATGTTATATCAGTAGGATGTAATTACAAGTCACTTACAGTAGTATCTCCTGGAAAATCGAACCGATGGGCCTGATAGTTCAGTATAATACACACACACACACACACACACACACACACACACACACACACACACACACACACACACACACACACACACACACACACACACACACACACACACACACACACACACACACACACATAAGTAAACAAAAACTGAACCTTTTACTGTGACAAGTCAAAATTTTCTTTTTTTTATACATTCATAGGTTCACAGGTTCGATATAGTGCGCCCCCCATCTAGTTATTACACTGGCCCGGGCGCAGTCCGAAGAAAGAGAAAAGAAAGAGAAAAAACATAGGACAAGACAAAGAAGACTAGACTAGGAAAACAAGAATTCAGTCACACTGTCAGTCAGTCACAACAGGAGGGAGTAGAGGCTACACACGCACACACGCACACACACGCACGCACACACACACACACACACACACACACACACACACACACACACACACACACACACACACACACACACACACACACACACACACACACACACACACACGCGCGCGTGCACACACACACACACACACACACACACACACACACACACACACACACACACACACACACACACACACACACACACACACACACACACACACAACCTAGATTCAACAGCTATTAACGATCCATGATACAATACAACAGTATACTATACTATAATGTCATGTCCAAAATAGGGACACCAGGATGAAAGTGGTAAAAAAAAAATCACAAAGGCTAATGAAACACGCACTTGCGTGTGAGGTGCTGGTTTAGAAGTGATTATGAATAAAATAACAAAACCCACACACTAATATGCTCCAGTTATCCATTTATTCGAGCCAAGGCACTTTGTCAGGTCAAACTAGAGTTTGACCTGACAAAGATCTGTTGCTCAAAATTATACCAGAGTATATATCGTCTCTGTCGGCTAGTAACCTCATATGTCCAAAACTGTTACTTTTCACGATTCAAATTCAAAAATAGCAAAAATAGCAGATCGACAAGCTCAAAATGTGTTGCTTCGCGCCACGTTTCGAGCTTGTAAATCTGCAATTTTTTATACTTTTGTGTGACGCTGGAGTATGATCAAGTAGGGCGTTAATTTACGGGGAAAAAAACACAACAATTTAGAATATGGAGACGAGAGGTTTCTGCCCGACAGCAACAATATGAGGGTGTGCATTTTATTCTTCTTCAACAAGTCTTTCTTTTGGTTCATTTTCGTCGTTGACACATTTCCACTCTAGTAATGAAAATCAAAAGGGCTTCAAATTAGTTGAACCCGCGGAGCATGTTTTGCTCGTTGAATGAACTGTACTGTACACACATAGGCTGAATAAACCTACTGTAATAATTGGTCACATGGAGCTTCTCCATAAAAAAAACATGTGCCATTGTTTTGCTGTCAACGGTGGAATGTGTGCATCGCCCGTTTAATCCAATTCTGGATAGATTTACACCCCTCCCTCCGTCCTCATTCACTCGTTCGCGGTGGTAAACGCGCCGGCCAGACGAAATCAAATCAATTCTTGGAAAAAGATTATTCTAAATACAAAACAGAGGTATGTTTTGTTTTTAGAATAATCTTTTTCCAAGAACTGATTTGATTTGATCAAACACAGATATCCCTCTTTTTTTTCTTCGTCATGCAAATGAGCGTGGGCCCCCTGCAATGGGGAGGTGGGGGTGGGGCTGAGGAGAGTGGGGGCCCCCGTGGAATTATGTTCCGACCTGAGGAACAATGATATACATGCCCACATTTTCTCCCCCATTTAACTCACTCTCTCATGGCAAAACAACAAAACATACAACGAGAGGGGTGCAAAACAATTAACAAGACCTATAGAGACAACAAAGGGGGTGAATGTGCTGGTGCATGGGCTGGGGGGGGCAGGGGGCTTCAGGCGGCTATAGTGTCAAGCATGGACGCGCTGCGTTGCGTTGTGTGCGGTCGTAGAATCAACATAATGCCGCTGGGGGTGTCGTCAGTGTGATGGTGACACATTCCACATGTCTTCATGGGCTTGATGAAGACGCCGCCATATCCTTTTTTTTGTTTCATAAATAACGTCACTGGTTTGAAATGCGGCAATGGTCAAAGGTCACTTAAGGGAAACAATGAGGAGCAGGCGGTTTGTTAGCTTGTATCTACAGTACACTTTTAATCACATGAAACCCTATAGCGACAAGCATCCCTATTCGCGGAATGTCCTAATTGGTGAACAATGGGTAAAAGATAGCTGATCGCTCGCACGCGATCGAGCTCGCGACGCATCGCAGCGTGAGCTTGTAGTTCGGCTATTTTCTGTGAAACTGATTTGATGTCGAGGGGAAAAAGGAGGGGGCCAAGTATACTGTATGTGAGCTTGTAGATTCGGCGTAGAGATGTGGTGTGGAGGGACTAAAAATCACGTTTAGCACATGAACACAAACGAAGCAGGCGGAAAGTTAAATGTCTGTAATCATGTTATATTACCCTCAATATAAGTTCTCTAATGCAATACAAAGCAATAGGTCATATGGTGCTGTCAGCGATCCTTCTTCACCTCTATATGGTGAAAAGGGTCTAAAAAAATCTCAATTTTATCACATACAAAGGATAATTCGGATTTATATCTTGACCAGGTATAATACATATACTAAACATAACTATATACCACATAAATGTATTTATTCAACCTTTAACTCTTAACATACATACAGCCAGAGCATCTTCCATCACAAATGCACGTCTTTCCCACCTCCCCAACTGGCCACAGAACATTTATATACATGATCACTTGTCAGACCGTTGGTAAACACAAAGGGGATCACTGTTCGTCGTCCAGAGAAACAAATATATAACCGGAGCTGTCCCTTCCATTTGTTAGACCACGTTGTCTCGCCAAACCCAGGGCAAAACAAGGCAACTCGAGATACAACCATTTCCAGGAAACCAAATAAACAGGAAGTGGACGGAGGCGGAAATCTTCGGATGACGTTATTTTCCGGATCCGGGTGAGTGGAAAGTGAACCTGATCACTCGGGTGACAGAGAACAGCGCAATCTTTTATAAAACAATTAAAAAAACAAAATCTCGTCTTTCTCGTCGACGGCAGGCAAAGAGTTAATATCCTCTGAGAAACCATTGAGGGTGGATACAAGATCAACAAATAAAATCAGTTAAAAAATCAAACATAATATCAACACAATTTATAATGAGATCTGTATGAGATCAACAATATCTGTGGAAATACAACCATACAAATCAACATAACAGAATTATTGCGACAGAGTCTGCTCTACGAAAAAATAATAATACTAAAAGCAGTCTTTCCAAGATCAGACCTGGCACCAGGCACCTGAAGAACCAGCCAGATAGTCACTGCCAGGAGCCAGTTAAAACTGGACCGCTGTTCCTTCATAACATACAGTAGATGTGATATACGATGGTAATTGTCTGACCCGGTACACATACCAACGATTATTGCGTCTCTCGGCCAGAGAAGACGAACCGATCTGATCTTATCATATCGTCTACTGTCGGGTAGAAACCTCATATGTCCAAAACTGTTACTTTTCAGGATTAAAATAAAAAAACAGCAAAAGTTGCAGATCTACAAGCTCAAAACGCGTCGCTTCGCGCCGCGTTTCGAGCTTGTGGATCTGCTACTTTTGAAACTTTTGTGTGACGCCGTAGTATGATCAAGTAGGGCGTTAATTTACGAAAAAACACAAAAGTTTAGAATATGGAGATAGCAGGTTTCTGCCTGACAACAACGATGTAGAATACAGTGGTGAATATAAGACTTATCACCAGTAATACATATTAGAGCTGAGAGATAAACACAGTCTAAGGGCGTAATACACTTTTAATGTATAGTATGATGGAGTATAAACCAGGCTTTTAGTGTGGAGGCAGAAGCGTATGTCTGTAAATTATATCTCCATAATCCAGAACTGATAGCAAAGTTGCTCCAACAATCCTCTTCCTACAAATCAGAGGAAAAGCTGGTTTTACTCCTGTATAAGAAGCCAGTCTTTTGTCATAATTTCCCAACACCGTTCTTGATGTGGTATTTGAAAGTAAAATTGTCATAGAGCCAGATGCCAAGATACTAGTGTTCTGCAACTCCTTCCATGTTATAGTATAGAGAATGCAGATTAAAGTCGTATATCTTTCTGAATCTCGAGAAAACTATGAACTTGGAATTGCAAGATTTACTTACTTTAAATGTCAGTTTAAACACGAGACCTATATAGCGTCCCTGTTCTGCAAAAGAATATTGCTGATAGCGTTGTGAACATTGTGAGCTGCTATTTTAGAAAGTCTGAACATTTAAAAAGAACATTTAGTACTTTTATTCTTGTACTTTTAAGTATCATTTTCATTCCAATACTGTCTTGCTCAAGTACAATTTTGAATACAGGCCTTTTACTTTTAACAGAGCACAGTCTATCACACACACACACACACACACACACACACACACACACACACACACACACACACACACACACACACACACACACACACACACACACACACACACACACACACACACACACACACACAGTATCACACACCACCACGTGTGTGTGTGTGTGTGTGTGTGTGTGTGTGTGTGTGTGTGTGTGTGTGTGTGTGTGTGTGTGTGTGTGTGTGTGTGTGTGTGTGTGTGTGTGTGTGTGTGTGTGTGTGTGTGTGTGTGTGTGTGTGTGTTAGACTGTATGCCTATATATGGGTGTGAGTGCATGCTGTAAAGCGCTAATTTGGTGTATTTCTGTGTCTGTACTGTGTATGTGCGCGTATGTTTTTGTTAAGAGTACTGTAATATCAATCAGTGTTTTTCTGTGCACATGTAGACTGTGTGTGTGTGTGTGTGTGTGTGTGTGTGTGTGTGTGTGTGTGTGTGTGTGTGCGTGTGCGTGTGCGTGTGAGTGATATAGAGAGAGCACGATGTGAAAGAGAAACGGTATGAAAGAGAGAGAGAGAGAGGCCTTTTCATGGATATTGTGTGATGTGTGATAAGGTCCATGGCAGAGCCTGCCTTCTCCTCTGCCCTGCTCTCTCATCTGCAGCCAACTAATCAGAAGGCTCGGACCCCTTTGATCCCCCCACTGGCAGCCTGATACCCTAGCTGTGTGTGTGTGTGTGTGTGTGTGTGTGAGAGAGAGATTCTGCTCAATCTCTGCCATAATAGCTAGCCAGCCAGTCTGTGTGTGGAATGATACACTACGTTGTTTCTTTAAAAAAAATGGGATTGTGTCATTTTAGATTTTTGCTTTGCCTATTCAATAATAGCAGATGTACATGCTCGCAGCGGGTCATTTTGTGCCATACTGAGAGCTTGTACATCTGCTATTTTTTAACATAAAAAAAAAGAAATCTTGAAAATCTTCTCTTCTGGGGGGTTCCTGGCACACAAAAAAAAACATATGCGGGTCCGCAGTCAAATACATAGACCTAATCAATTTGGGGTCTTGACATGAATAAGTTAGAGCAGGGGTCTTCAACCTTTTCAGGCCAAGGACCCCCTAACTGAGAGAGAGATGAAGCAGGGACCCCCACTATATATTACATAAAATTGTGTTGCAGATTAAAGCTTTTCATAGATGTTGGATTCATGTTAATGTGTATTTTCAGACATTTAACGACTTAAACCGTCAATACTTAGTAAACTTTCGCTCTGTACCTGGTCTGCTCTTTTTTCCCCTCTTTGCCGAAAATTGCCGATTTACAAGTGAGCTTGTAGATCGGCTATTTTCGGCTAAAGTTGTCCATAGAATAGGGATGCTAGGGTTCAAGTGGTTAATGTAAAAAACACAATGATCCTATCACACAGAGATTTGGCGGACCCCCTGTAGCAACTCTGAGGACCCCCTAGGGGTCCCCGGACCCCCTGTTGAAGACCCCTGAGTTAGAGAACTACTGGTTTAGAAGGCATTTGTAGACTCTGCCTCAGGTCTTAATGGGTTAAGATACATTGCACCTCTGTAACATTTGAATCGCATGCTGCATCGTTTCATTGACGGATGAAAAAAAGGCATGAATCGGTAGCCTGTGCATGTGAATGCGTGCGTGCATGTGTGACTGCATGGGTGTGCGTCAGTGAAAGAGGAGAGAGTGAGCAGTATTTGTGTGTGCCTGTGCGTCCATGAGTTTCTCTCTCTCTCTGTGTGTGTGTGTGTGTGTGTGTGTGTGTGTGTGCGTGTGCGTGCGTGTCTGTCTGTCAATGTTGCCAGAATTTGTGATGGAAATAAGTAACCTGGTCTATGAAAACAAGCCCAAAAGAAGCGACTTGCACATGAGCACTTTAAACCTTCTGCTTTTTTTTAAATTGGCCGATCTACAAGCTCACAACGTGTCGCGATGCACCGCGTTGTGAGCTTGTAGATCTGCTATTTTCCAAAAAATCATGGGAAAAAGATGAAGGATTGGAAATATTTTTGACACAAATCTGATACGGGGGATCCCTGAAACAAAATATTTTCTGATGGGCAATTACATATTAATTTAGGAATGTTCAAATAAGCAACTGCACTTTAGAAACGCACCCCCAAAAACCGTAACCTTCAACTAACCAATATTTACAAGCGATGTTACAGAAAAACAAGCCCAAAGTCGCTTATAATAAACGGATATGGCAACCTGTGTGTGTGTGTGTGTGTGTGTGTGTGTGTGTGTGTGTGTGTGTGTGTGTGTGTGTGTGTGTGTGTGTGTGTGTGTGTGTGTGTGTGTGTGTGTGTGTGTGTGTGTGTGTGTGTGGCGCCGTGACCACCTGGTGAGTTACACAGTCCAGGCACTCATGCCCACCTCCAGCAGATTAACATCAGTCACACTGCATGACCTCTCTCTCTCTTTGCAAAGGTGCACCTCAGAGAAAGCTTCTGTATTTTGTGACACTTTTTAACCTCTCAAAGACCTACATACTTCATTGTACGATGGAAAAGATTTTTAAAATAAAGCTAAATCGGCCGATCTGTACGCTCACAAGTTCACAACACTTGTAGGCCGGCTATTTTCACAATTTTAGAAAATTTTGGGAAACTTTGGCTTATAATGTCATGCCCAAAATCATAAATGAAAGACATGACAAGACTGTGTGTTTTTTTTCTTTCTTCTTACACATACTTGTGTGTATATATTTTTTTTCTTGTTGTTGTTTTATTACCTTTATTGTATATTACCTTTACTGTACGTCTGTTTTCACTCCATATTTGCATATTTGATCATATTTTGTATAATTTTTTCTTGATATGTACTTCTCTCCTGGGGGTCCATGGCACAATATCTTTTGAGGTGGGGGTCCGCAGCCAAATACATATTAATGTGTGGCTCCTTGACGTGAAAACTTGTGAGCACCACTGGTATCAAGTATAGTATTTGTACTTGGTATTACCAGTGGTGGAAAAAGTACTCAAATTCTTTACTTAAGTAAAAGTACCAATACTGCAATATAGAAATACTTTGTTACAAGTAAAAGTCCAGAATTCAAAATTTACTTGAGTAAAAGTACAACAGTATTGGCATCAAAATGTACTTAAAGTACCAAAAGTAAAAGTACTAAACTATTTGAAAATAGCCGATCTACAAGCTCACAACGCGTCGCGTTGAAATAGCCTAGGTATATAATTGGGCTGAAGTGGTTAATGTATATTTCATGATATCATAATTTATATCTGAAAAGTAACTAGTAACTAAAGTTTTCAAATAATTGTAGTGGAGTAAAAGTATTGGAAATACTCAAGTAAAGTACAAATACCTCAAAATTGTACTTAAGTACAGTACTTAAGTAAATGTACTTAGTTACTCTACACCACTGAGTATTACTTCTATGCTTCCATCCTTTTCAGAGTTCCTGTCAGCAGGAGCTGGACGACGTCCTGGAGGAAATAGCCAAGATGACCTTCCAGGATAACAGAGGTCCACTGGAGAACCTCTATGAGCTCCACTTTCCCAACTGTGACAGACAGGGATACTACAACCTTAAACAGGTGAGCCGTGGTGGTGGTGGGCACAGGGCAGTGGGTGGTTGTAAGTGAGTATATATTGTGGGTTTCGGGGGCAAGTGCCACGCTATGAGCTTTGTAGATCTGCTATTTTTGAAGGGAAACAAATCCTGAAAATGTCTGCAAATCTTTGAATATCTATATATTTTTTTTAAGCGAACATTTGTAACACAAATCTTTGCTTCGGGGGGGGGGGGGGGGGGGGGGGGTACATATCATTTTGGGAGGTCCTTGACCTGAACATTTTTGAGCACCACTGAAATTATAGCAACATACGTTTTTTTCAAAAGACATTTGTAGAATCCCCAGAAGCAACAAGATTTGAGTTACAAATGTTTTCTTTAAATATATATATATATATATGTATGTATATATATATATATATATATATATATATATATATATATATATACATACATATATATATATATATATATATATATATATATATATATATATATATATATATATATATATATATATATATATATATATATATATATATATTCAAAGATGTGCACACATTTTCACGATTGTTCTAAAATAGCAGATCTACAAGTTCATAATGTGGCACTCGGTGCCGCGCTTTGAGCTTGTACATCTGCTATTTTTGAATAGCCAAAATGACACAGATGCGTTCCCGGATTGAACGGGTTAAAAACGCCATTTTACTCAGCATGCTGGCCCAGCCCTAAACACAACCTAACCTCAAGGCTTTAATCCAGAATTTATTTTAATGAATACAAATTTAATTCAACCAATTAACAGAACATAACTACTAGTGCATCTGCGGCGGTTGGAGGTGGTCTTCCTATAATCTTCCATTGAGAAATTAGAGACCTGTAGTTCTGTCTGAAGCCCATATCTCCCCTTTGCCAAGTGCGGACGTGCTTCTTGGATTATAGCGGTATATTTCCGTATTCCAGGTACTGTATAAAAGTTGCGTATTACAGCTTTAACTTTGAAATCCCCCACGCAATACACTTAAACTGACCTTAAACTTAACACCTCATCCTACCCTTGAACCTAACCCCTAAATGCCTAACGCCTACCTAATTGTTTTCATAATTTTTATTGTAACTTTTCTTTTTACAAGCATTAAAATGACTATATCCCTCATGGGGTATAGAACAATGTCTCTACACGGTCCATTTGTTCTGGTTTCACTATCCTCGTGGGGCCATATGGACACACACACACACACACACACACACACACACACACACACACACACACACACACGCACCCACACGCACCCACACGCACACACACACGGCAGGAATGTGGGGGTAACGTCATCATTATGGGTGAGGCAACACTGCCCCCTACAACAACCCCCACCCCAACACAGAGACCCCCCCCCCCCCCAAACCCCCACCCCAACTTCCTCAACATAATACACACTTAGATGGGGCGATGTTGTCATCTTAAGTGAGGCAACAGTGTCGCAGCCCGGGGTTACAAGGCAATAAAAACGTGTTTGCGGAGAGAGAACCAGAGTTCATGGGAAAACGTCTGCGCAGCGCAGAAAAACCATACAGCTCCCAATTGGGAGATAGAAAACTTTGGAACGATGCTAGTCTATAGAAATCAGAGCATGGGTCAGGCAGGCAGTGTTAACCACTTAAATCATCATCTACTTTGGTGAACTTGACCATACTTGGACCGCTCTTTTTCCTCCTCTACATCAGTGGTTCTCAAACCTTTTCATGTCAAGGACCCCCAAAATGATTATGTATTTGGCCGCGGACCCCCCTCTAAAATATGGTGTTCCATGGACCCCCAAGAGCAAAGATTTGAGTTAATGTTCGCTTAAAAGAAATAGAAATAATCGAAGATTTTCCCCAAAAAAATAACGACTTTTCAAAAATAGCAGATCTACAAGCTCATAGCGCGGCACTCGGTGCCGCGCTATGAGCTTGTAAATCTGCTATTTTTGAATAGCCCAAAGTATAAAAGGTTAAAATTATTGTGATGCTATATTAACACTTTTTGCTGGGGACCACCTGGAACCCCCCCCCAAGGATAGGGGCCTGGCTACATTGGTTCTCAAATGTTTCGATTTTCAAAAGGACCCCGTAACTCCGAGAGTGTACATTATTGGTTCCTTACTGTCCATACCTGTATAGGGTCCATTTGGAACCCCCTCAAGGAACCCTCCCAAGGACCTTGACCTTTGACCTTTTTCAGACAAAGAGTGTCATGCAAAGGTATAGCGGAAGTAGCCACTACAGGGGTTCTGATGGCCTAGTGGTTAAGGCGCGTACCACATACTGTGTATATAGGCTCTAATGCAGGTTCGATTCCCGTGCCTGGTGACCTTTCTTTGCGTGTCACTCCCCATCTCTCTCCTGTTTCCTGTCATTCTCCACTATACTATCCAAATAGAGGCAGAAAAGCCCCAAAAAAATTTAAAGCCGCTCTACAAGCTTGTAGATCTGTTATTTTCGGAACATTTTTTAAAGTGAAAATTCAACTGGTTTATACAACCTATGCCAAACGTTCTCTAGTTCAGGGTTTCCCAAAGTGAATGCTATGGCACCCTAAAAAAAAGGGGGCGCTCAGTGGAGTGCATTTCTCCACCATGGGTGAGATATGACGTCAGTCTTTTTCAAAATCTGGAGTTCCACAAGCTCCAGACTGCATGGCCTCCAAGTATGACTCCAGACTGGCCATAGCCTGGAGGGAGTGTGGCTCTGACGTTATGTATTCACAATAAAAAGCATAGTTATCGATGACCCGATGAGAAAAATATTCTGGGATTGAGTCCCTTGGGCTTGCTGGCAGCGTGTGCAAGCAATTTGACGCTGATTGGTATAGTGCAGTGGTTCTACCTTTTCCATTTCTAGAACCGCCTAGAGTTCTAGAAATATTTGTGTCTCAGAGTTACAGACTTGTAAGGATCCATTATTTGGAACCCTCTCAAAGAACGCTGAGGGTCTCTGTCTGGATCCCACTTTGAGAACCACTGGTGTAGTTGGTTTGTGAGATTAGCCACGGACAGGCACACTTTGGCTATTCGAAAATAGCAGATATACAAGCGCATAGCGCGGCAACGAGTGCCACGCTACGAGCTTGTAGATCTGCTATTTTTGAAAAATCTTGAAAATGTGTGCAAATTGAATATATATATTATTTTAAAGCGAAAATTTTTAACTAAAATCTTTGCTTCTGGGGTTCCCTGGAACAAAACACGGACAGGCACACAGACAGGGCCGAAATCACCCCCATGCCTTCAGCTGGGGGAGATAACAAATAAACTGGAACGGGGTGAAAACAAAACCCCTCCCAATCCCACTGGCGGAGGAAAGGAAAAACAAAACAAACAAAAACAACAACAACAACAGAACAGCCTAAATTCATCCTGATTTCATACAGTAGGGTCTGTAACCACCTTCATCCTCCTCCTTATCGTTGTCATGGCCAGTGGTATTGGCATATTTACTCAAATAGTTCTAATACTTCTACTGCACTACATCTCAGAGGCAAATATTGTACTTTTTACTCCACTAAAGTTATTTGACGAGTTTAGTTACTTTGCAGATTTCGATTACTATTACATAACTAATTAAGCCCTATTTTATACCTCAGCATTTCTTTTTTTTATTCTGAAAAAAAGGTTTAGTACTTTTCCTCTGGTAACTATACTTTGATGCTAATGCCTTTGTACTGTACTTTTTTGCTGAAGTAATACAAGACACTTACTTGTAATAGAGTATTTCTACATCGTATTTCGTCTCTGTCGGGTGGAAACCTCATATGTCCAAAACTGTTACATTTCAGGATTCAAATTCAAAAATAGCAAAAAATAGCAGATCGACAAGCTCAAAACACGTCGCTTCGCGTCGCGTTTCGAGCTTGTAGATCCACTATTCGATACTTTTTGTGGTGACGCTGCAGTGTAGGGCGTTCATTTAAATACGGAGATAAGAGGTTTCTGTCCACGACAGCAAACGATATATTTGGTATCGCTACTTTTACTTAAGTAAAAAAAATAAGAAAACCTGAGTACTTCTTCCAGCACAACCACTGGTCACAGGCCTTTTCATCGGCGCTCTCACACAAACAACAGCATTGTTGTGGTTCCAGGAGACTCAGTTCCCAGGGCACAGCACACTGTACCTTCCATAACATTCATGAATCCCGCCTTCCCTCGCCGGGGTAATTACCGTAACTGTCACTTCTTTTTGTTCTTCCTCATCGAAGGAAGAAAATGGAAAGACTAAAACCACCCCCCACACCCCCCACCCCATAAACTCTTCATTCTTTTCTCTATTCCCCCCCCCACCCCCCATCTCTTAGCCCCCCGTACGCGCGGCATAATCGGTGTCCGCTTCAATTATGACCTCATTTTTAAGGGGGCCGATGGAAGAGGCGGTCTCGGCAGGGGGGCCTGTGTGTGTCCACTGGCATGCCTCGCTCTGTGTGTGTGTGTGTGTGTGTGTGTGTGTGTGTGTGTGTGTGTGTGTGTGTGTGTGTGTGTGTGTGTGTGTGTGTGTGTGTGTTTGCATGTGCAAAATGTGCCTGTCGTGGGGTGGGGGTATGACCTGACCATGGGCTGTTATTGGGCGGACATTGCCCCACCCCTCCGTCCCAGCCTTCAATCTCGTCCAATAATTGCGCCCCCCCCCCCCCCCGCGCCCCTGATAGACGCACACATACAGACACACTTGTACCCAACATATTATTATCATGGTCGCTGTCGTCGGGGCAGAAATCCTTGTATCTCCATATTTCAATTCACGCCCTACATCATTATATAAGAGTGTCGCTTCAAAAGTTGTGAAAATGTCACATTTACATATTTTACACTTTGGCTATTCAAAAATAGCTCGTAGCGTGGCACCGAGTGCCGCACTACGAGCTTGTAGATCTGCTATTTTTGAAAAAACGGGAAAATGTGTGCAAATCTTGGAATATATATTGTTTTAAAGCGAACATTTTTACTCAAATCTTTGCTTATGGGGGGGTCCCTGGAACAAAATATTTTGAGATGGGGGTCTGCGGGCCAAATACATATCATTTTGGGGGTCCTTGACATGAAAAAGTTTGAGCACCACTAATATAGAAACATACGTTTTTTTTAGAATACTGTTGGGATTTAGAAAACATTTTGTAGAATCGGCTTCGGGTTTTAATGGGTTAAGTGTGCCTATAGGTTTTTATGAATATTGAACCGCTGAAAAGTATTAACAAGAGCTTGTGAATAAATAATAATAATCCATTTCTTGAAAAGGGACAGTTTTGGACATACAAGGTTTCTGCCCCGACAGTGAGGAGATGTAATGATGCCACACTGTACTTCATGCATCATTTAAGACCCCCCCTCCACACATTCCCTCCACGCATTTCTCCCCTCCCAGTATTTTCCAGCCTCTCTTGTTTGTGTATGTATTACTCTCTTTTACTCTCTCTCTCTCTCTCTCTCTCTCTCTCTCTCTCTCTCTCTCTCTCTCTCTCTCTCCCTCCCTCTCCAGTGCAACATGTCCACTCACGGCCAGCGGGGCGAGTGTTGGTGCGTCAACCCCTTGACGGGGATCCAGATTGCGGCGTCGCCCAAAATCCGGGGGGACCCCAACTGTAACCAATTCCAGGATGACCTCTGGCCGCAGCCCACGGCCATAACTCTCCGCCGCTAGAGCCGCTTCCGCTCTCATCGCTCACGCAGAGATTCTCCGCTGGGCTCCGGAGCTATCTAGGACACAGTGGTCCTCAGAACCTTTTCATTTCAAAGGACCCCCATATAGTCCAGTGGCTTAAGGCCATTTTTAACCGTTACGAAAGTGGATAAAAGGGCCACATTTTTGCACGAGGCTTCTTTAGGACCTATTGATGATTTCTAGCCTAACAAAATCAAGTTACAAAAATCTAATAAAAAAAAACAGGCCGATTCACTCTTTGGCCTATAACTTTTGAACCGTAGGGGATACCGTCAAAAATAATTTTTTCCTGGAATCCTTGGATCATGACGCAACTTCAAACCCGGCACACACGCTATGTCTTTAGTCCAGGGAAATAGGGCCCGGGGGAACAGATTTCTTTATGGTATGACCTTTGACCTATGGTTCAAAAGTTATAGGCCAAAAAGTGAATAGTTTTTTTAATTAGATTGTTTTTTTTGGGGCCCCTAGGCTAGAATCCATCAGGAGGTTTACTGATGAGAATTCTCACGAAAAATGCGGCACTTTTATCCGCTTCGTAACAAAAAATGGCCTTAAGCCACAGGACTAATACTCTGAGAGTGTACAAATGAAATCGTTTGGTTCCATGTGTATACTCCCAGAGCTACAGACCCGTAAGGCATTGTGAGGTCCGAGGAACCGACAGTGGATCCTTGAGGGGGTTCCAGGGGGTCCCCAGCAAAAGCAGTTAATACGGCATCAAAATAATTTTAACCACTTTATCCATTTATATGTTAGCTATTCAAAAATAGCAGATCTATGTACATCTGCAATTTTTTAAAATATTTGAAAAATATTTAAAAAAAAATGTCCTTCTCTTCTGGGGGTCCCTGACCTTTTCAGATGGGGGTCTGCGGCCAAATGCATAGCAATTTTAGGGGTCCTTGACATGAAAAAGTTTGAGAACCACTGCCGTAAGGGTCCATTTGGAACCCCCTCAGTGATTCTCAAACTTTTTTTAGGACCCCCAGATTGATATCCATGAGGCTACGGACCCCCATTTGATAGATTTTAACTCTGAGTTGGGACCAAATGGACCCATATGGTTCCATTTGTTTCCATACAGTATGTTCTCAAACTTCAGTCAAGGACCCCCAAATTGATATATATATTTGGCCACGGACCCCCATCTGAAAATGCTTTGTGCCAGGGACCCCCAAAGGAGAAGATGTATGCAAAAATAAATACATTTTCATTATTTTTCAAAATAATTCAAAAATAGTAGATGTACAAGCTCGCTGTGAGAAAACATATAAATGGTTAAAGTGGTTCATGATTGTGATGCTATATTAACACTTATCCCCAGTGGAACCCACTTTGAAAACCAATGCGTTAAGAGTCTTTTTTTGGTTCCTAACAACAGTATCAATCATTTAGCTGGGGCCCCCCTGCAAACCTGTCAAGGATCCCTGGAGGTCCCCGGACCCCATGTTGAGAACCACTCTTCTAAGGACACAGGGGCCAAGACATACAGTAGTTCCTCAAAATTCAAACAATGACATTTAAACCTATATATGGTTGACAGGAGCCCATCAGGGCTCTATACTAGTGTATTTTCAGTTTTCTGTTATTTTTGAGAAAGCTTTGGCTGAAAATAGCCGATTGACAAGCTCACAGCGCGTCGCAAAGAGCTTGTCGATCTGCTATTTTTTGCAAAAGCTTTCCCTACAATACGGACGCTTGGGGTGTAGGTGGTTAAAATAAATTGTCAACGAGGATTTTACCGTGGGAATATTTTTGCCTTGAAAAGGGCTCGCCTTGGGTCATCTGTAAAAATAAAAAAGAGTTGCCTTTTGATTTGTCATGTTGAATCGAGATGATCACACCTCTGTGTGATGATGGACACTGACTGAACTGACCCCAGCCTTGAGTTATAGAGCAGTGGTTCTCAAACCTTTTCATGTCAAGCGCCCCCAAATGTATGTAATTTGTCCGCAGACCCCCATCTGAAAATATTTTGTATTAGGGACCCCCCACACAAGATACAAAACATTCCCAAATGTTCACATAGTATCAAGATCGCTTTGAAAACAGCAGATCTACAATTGTGGGCTTTTAGATCTGCTATTTTCAAATAGCCAATGTATATAGGGTAAAAGTGGTTAAACACATTTTGCTGGGGACCCCCTGGGGCCTAATCAAGGACCACTAGGGGGTCCCCGGACCCCACTTTGAGAACCACTGTTATAGAGTGGTTGTCTGTCATTTTATTCTAAGTCCTCAATATGTCATGAGCGTGGATGGAAAGGTTATATTATGTGTTATTATGAGTAGTTTTAAGTTGTTCAAACCTTTTATCACTGTTTACCAAACTAGGGAGAGACATATGGAATCATGATTTCCCCCATTCATTGCTGCTGCAGTAAATGATAAAAGTAAACATTGTTTGAGATAACATGTTTAATAGTTTGGTATTTTTGTAGATTTGTTCCTTATGTTTCTGTATCAAAAAAGAAAGTTGCAATAAACATGAAATATAGTTCCAAGAAATCACGAGTAATTTCTTTGTGGGTAATTTCTTTGTGTGTGTGTGTGTGTGTTTGTGTGTGTGTGAGAAACATGTGAAAACACATACAGTGCATATAGTAGTGATTATAGGACCTCAGCTGTGGGATTTGATGCCATGAAATAGTAGATGCCAAAAATACGCCACATGCAACGTCGTAAAATATGCCTTTTACTACAATATGCCGTCAAACATGTGGCATAGGCCTACTATACCATGCAGTCATAAGTAAGCCAGATCGTTGCAGTCGGTCAGAGAAACCTCTTATCTCCATATTTTAACTTTTTGTCTTTTATCGTAAATGAACGCCCTACTTGATCATACTAGCGTCACACAAAGGTATCAAAATTAGCAGATCTGTAAGCTCGAAACGCGCCGCGACGTGTTTTGGGCTTGTAGATCTGCAACTTCTGCTGTATATTTGAATCCTGAAAAGTAACAATCTTGGACATATTAGGTTTCCACCTGACAGAGACGATATGCTACGTCAGTGGTTCCCCACCTTTTCTGGCAAAGCATTCGCGGCCCACCCACCTGACCACTTAACACGGCAGCCGAATGTCACACGTTTTTCAGAAAACTCTTAGGACTTAGAACACTGGTTTAGAACAGCTGGTTCTCAAAAATAGCGTATATACAAGCTCACAACGCGTCACTTAGCTGCGAGCTTGTACATCTGCTATTTTTGAACATTTTTGAAGAATCTTGAAAGTTTTTTAATTTGAATTTTTATTTTTTTAAGTTTTAAACACAAATCTTCTCTTCTGGGGGTCCCTGCACAAAACATTTTCAGATGGGAGGTCCGCGGCCAAATACATTAATCATTTTGGGGGACCTTGGAACCACTGATTTAGATGGCATTTGTAGAATCGGCCTCAGGTCTTAAAAAGTTAATGGGCGCTTTCATACAATGTCGACAAAGGAAGCAGCAGGCTTGGGTGACCTTCAAGTCTGGCTAAAGCATCTCTGGACTGCATCTAGAGTGTGCGAAGGATCTTTTGATCTTATCCGCCTATTACGTAGATAATGAACGGCTGTGCCTCAGGGCTCCGATGCTGATTATGATATCCCCATCTTCCTGAATTTCCCCAGCGGTATCAATAAAGGCCTTATCTTATCTAGAATCGAACGAATCAGCCCTGATGTTTCGCCTCAGAAAAGAACCATAGTGTCACATGTCGTTCAGTTGAACCGGGCCAATTTATAATGTTGCCGGCAGTGACTCAGGAGGTAAAGCAGCAGTTTGTTAAAGGGATATTTCACTTTCAAACATGTTTGGGGTAATTTTTACGTCTACTTGGGCTTTTGTGAGCACCCCAGAACGTTTTTTAAGTTTGAAGTTACAATGGGTTTGTATAGGAAGGGTGCGTGTCTGTTAAAATGAAATATCAAATATCTAGCTTAAATACTGAATTAAACCGTCTCTCACAAAAGCCCAAAGTAGAGGTTAAAATGACCCCAAACATGTTTTAAAGTGAAATATCCCTTTCACTACAGTCCCCGGTTAGTAGTAGTCAAATAGGAGTTGTGAAATAATACATGTAGTAGGCCTAGTAAAAAGTAGTAAATAATAGTCGTAGTCTTCTTTAAATATTAGTAGCAACATTAGATATCTGTAAAGGTTCAGCTGGGTGTGGATCTTCTTGCCATAACCCTCCAACTTTACTCTCTGGAAACAACAGTGCGACACGGCCCCTCCTTGCCCCCATTGCTTGGGTAGCAAATCTACTGTTCCATTGAATTGCCTGTTAGTGAGATTTTATGGCTTAATTTTGTCTTATTTTACTTTGACTGAATTGTCTTTGTTTGTTAGAATTGAACAAGCTTTGTTTAATTAAAACACGTCTTTAGCTTAGTTGTTATTTATTACACGACAAGTATGCTTGCTTAACATCTGGGGGCAACTATCTAAAAGGGCAATAATAGTCTTCCAAAAATATATAATGGGCTAAATCATTGGTGCTCAACGTGGGGTCCGGGGACCCCCAGCTAAATTTGTTAATATAGCGTCACAATCATTCTAACCACTTTAACCATATTTTATACTTTGACTATTCAAAAATAGCAGATGCAAGCTCATGGCACGGAGTGACACGCTAAGAGCTTGTAGATCTGCTATTTTAGAAAAATCTTGGAAATTTGAGCAAATCTTTGAATATATATATTTCAAAGAGAACGTTTTTAACTCAAATCTTTGCTTGTTCTGGAGGTCCCTGGCACAACATATGTTTTGATGGGGGGGGGGGGGTTGAGAAGGGGTCCGCAGCCAAATTTATATTAATTTGGGGGTCCGTGGCACGCACAGGGCTAAAAAAATAAATAAATTGGCAAATTGTAAGTTATTATTAGTTATTGATAGAAAGTCCCTAGAATGAAGACCCTCTGTGAATGCAGGCTATTGGTGGACACGACCTAGAGGCAGGCAGCGTTGCCAGATTTTGCTAGAGAAATAAGCAACCAGGTCTATGAAAACAAACCCAAAAGAAGCGACTATTGGCCACATGACCACTTTAAACCTACTGTATATATACACATCGGCTATTTGAAAATATTTTCAAACCAAATCTTGAACATTTTGAAATATTTTTTTAAATAATTAAACAGAAATATTGTATGGGGTCCCTGGCACTCAATATTTTCAGATGGGGGTCCGTGGACACATAGGCCTACATATCAATTTTAGAGGTCCTTGACATGAAAATGTTTGAGAACGACAACAATAGGACACAAGCCAAAATAAGCAAGTAGGCCTACACTTAAAAAAACAAGCCTGAAAAACGCCGACCACCAATATTTAGCCTACAAGCAACTTAAAGAAAAACAAGCCCAAAGTCGCTTATAATAAGCAGACATGGCAACACTGGAGGCAGGCTTCAGGTGGGCTCTTTAAATCCTCTGGTTTTCGCGGCCCAACCCCCCTGCCGTGAGACAGGTGCTTAACAGCTCTTGTTTGACAACAGCTCTCTGTGTTATGGGAGTAAATAATAATAATAAACAACTCACAATGTAACGTTCCATGACATGGGATTTGAGTGCAGTTATATGTGTGTTCCAGGGAGTGCAAACTGCTAATTAAGACACTATGTGACAGGTAGAAGAGAAGTTAATGTCGTCATGAAGCTGCGTTGGAAAGAGTTCATTCTCCAGACCAGGTGAGTTAGCATTATAGCCGCTTAGCACTCATATATCCATGCAATAAAGATGACTTGTATCATGTCATTTCACTTTTATCATTATTTGACTTGGTAGAGAGAGAGAGAGAGAGAGAGAGAGAGAGAGAGAGAGAGAGAGAGAGAGAGAGAGAGAGAGAGAGAGAGAGAGAGAGAGAGAGAGAGAGAGAGAGAGAGAGAGAGAGAGAGAGAGAGAGAGAGAGAGAGAGAGAGAGAGAGAGAGAGAGAGAGAGAGAGAGAGAGAGAGAGAGAGAGAGAGAGAGATGCTGTGTTGTAAAAAAAGAAATAAAGTAAAAGGCCAGATATGTATCATAGCTATTATTTTGAAATGAACAGACCATTAACTTTTAACGTTTAAATGTGCTGTGTGTGCATGGTGTCTGTCTGTCTGTCTTGTCAGTTAGTTTAATGATACAATGTTTTCGCTCCCCTGACTAGGGACATATGGTTCATGTGGTTAAAGGGACATTATTAGCAATGCAGCCTGTGTTTCAACCTGATTAGCACATTTCTATTAAATATCTAAATTGTTTTAGGCATACCCTAGTCAGATTTCTAGGTGTTTTTTTTTGTTGAGTAGTTAGTATGGCCCCTAAGTAGCTCTGTGGTTGAATATCTCCAATATAAAACTAACTTCAAAACCATTCATTTCTTTCTTTCTATATTCAAAGCTTATGGTGTCCCTCCCATCCTACTCCGCGCCGTAGGAGCCATGCACACGGGCACAAGAGCCAAGGTGACCCCAGGCGGCAACAGTGAGGAGTTTAACTTTCTGGCTGAAGTGCTGCAGGGGGCCACCCTCGCCATCTTCCTCTTCATTATATCCCTGGACTATACACTTATAGGCAGGCCATCAGCCGAGGGGAGGAAGAACTTGGCTTCACTATTACACCTAGGAGGAGGTATAGATGACTCCCTGCTGTATAGTCTTAACAGACCTAAGCTATGCAGACGGCATCTGCCTGACCATGTGGAGCAGGCACAGCTGCTCTTGACCAGAGTGGAGACAGAGTGTACCCAGGTTGGTCTTGTGATACAGTACATGGCAGAAATCCGAGGTTATCACCTATAACACCCTCCCCCCGGACCATATCCTACTTTAATCACAAGAGACAATTTGCTGAAAGAAGCAATTGACTTCAAATGCCTGGGCTCATGGGTCAATGTGAGTGAGGAAATAACTCGCACGGTGGATCCTGAATGGCATGGCCAGGGTGTGGAAGTACAACCTCCTCCGCCATATCAAGCTCAGCCTCTTCTCAGAGTCCGTTCTCCTATACAGATGTGAATGCTGGACCTTAAAGCCTGACCTACAGAAGTCCCTGGCGACTGTGCTACGCCAGAATGCTAAGTGCAGTACTAAATAAACATCAACCAGGATGAACATGTTACAAACAAGCATCTGAATGGGGGGCTACCAAGGTGTGAGAAGTAAGAAGATGGCACCCACGAGAAAGAGGCTGGTCGGTCAGTGCCATTGACACCAGGGAGCTGCCAGCAGGGGAGGAAACTGCTGCTGAAGCTAGCCAGATGTATGGAGGATCGAGGTGACGGGAGACGTAGCTGGACTCAGGGCTCGTCCGACAACGAACTAGAAATTAGGGGGCTCTATCTCTCAACCCCACGGGTTCCAAAGTTTGACACTGGTCATCACTGGTCACACAACTGATGAAGTCGAGTAGAAGACGGCTCAAGGTAGGAACCTTGTTTTTGTTTTCTTTGCTGCTGTTGCTTGTGTTGTGCTTAATGTGATTCAAGCTGTTGTACTATTGCTGTTCATTTTGGGACCCAATGACTGGGTGGAAATTGAAATTATGTTCAGTGACTGTTTCTGTCTCTGAAATTGAAGGCTGTTGTGATTGAATCTACTTTGTTGTGTTGTGGTTGTTGTTGAAGGTAGCGAGTTCTGACAGGGTACAGTAAACAACGTGCATGTGGCATGGTCACTTCAATTAGCCTATGTGTGAGCTTGCCATTTCCTTAAAATGTCAAGCTAGAGGTTGTTTGGCTTTGACGTACAGTAACAACAGCCTTCAAATCCATGTCTTCTTTTGGAATTGAATCTACAGTATGTCTGTTGTGTAGTGGCTGCTGTTGAAGTTTGTGACAGGATGGCTTTATTGGTTCATATGATTGGCTTGGTGGTAACATCTGTCTATGTAGGCATTTCCCTATGACCTGTTTTACCCCATGGTACTCCCTATCTGAGCCTTCACTATCGCTGTCACTACTTTCAATTGCCTCTTTTTCAAGTGTACGAATGACGGTGAAGCTGCAAACAGCACTTAGTGGGGTCATGTATGTATAGGTATATGAACATATACGAAGCATCAGGTGTAGCTCGTTGTCGACAATTAAGCTACTGTAGTAGTTTATGATCGATCGATGAATATTTCCAACTCGAACGCTAATAAAAATAAGAATGATTAAACTGGTTATCAGTTCTCTCTCTTTCCAAACACCTCGGGAGGAGGGGAGGCTCCACCCGTAGAAAATAGAAGCGCCATCAACATGTCCACACGCTGAATGTAAATTCACCAGACAATCACCGCGTCTGTTCACACATAGAGCGGTTTGAGCCAAATCGGACACTACCCGGACTTAAGTCAAGAGTCCTGCCAGCATAATGTCTGTTGCATGTTCGATCCTACTGAGCCGGAATGTAGCGTTCATATACCTATGGGCAAACCCCCTGCCAAAACCTGTATGTAAACACAGTGTTAGACTACCAGTCACAAATGTGACCATTCACAAATGTACACCTCTTATGTGCAAAATATATAGAGATGTGTAGGGTATAGTTCTCAAAATATGACAGTTGAGTATAGTTCTCAAAATATGACAGTTGAGTATAGTTCTCAAAATATGACAGTTGAGTATAGTTCTCAAAATATGACAGTTCTATCTGTTAAATGGTGCTTTTTTATATTCATTTTGTAGAAGTCTGAGGAACACATTCTCTTCCAGAGGTGCAAGCTGCAAACAAACTGACCTGGTCATTTGATCATGTGACACTCGTGTCACTTTTTGTCACTACGGCTTCCAGAAATGTACCAAAACATGCTCACAAATGCGACCAGTGGGATTAAACGGGTGTTCTATGCTGTTTTTTCCCCCACCAGTAAGGCGGTTAGTGACCATCAGTTGTAGGCTACACTATGATTCGTGATTAGTTGTGGGATAGTCCACTTCATGGGATATAATAATTCTCACTTTACATTCGGACAACACTATAAAATGGCAAACTATTGAGTAGTGAGTGATTCCAGACACAACCATGGTGTCAAGGTAGGGTGACAACAACTGGCAAAGGACATTTCCTCAGAGTTGGGCCTACTATCTTTCAGATCAGTGTTTCCCCTATATGCATTAAGCAGTGGCGGACCGTCACCCCTTAAATCCGACCGCCACAGTATGTTTCAAAAAATTATATCAATGCTCAAATGCATTGATATAATGCTCAAATGCTCTCAGGCAGGATGCCATCTGTGCCATCACTTGTTGATGTGTGACTAACTGATTTGTATACTTGTGTCTATACTTTTGTATAATACAAGTATAGTTTCCTAAATCTGGAGACAATTCATATGTACACTATACAGATTATCAGTATGAACATGTACTATAAGATATAAGACATTCCTCCCCCACACCTTCAGTTTCTGGCTAGGGGAAACACTGCAGATGCAAACTTGTGAGAATTTAATTCTTACAGCTCATTCCATACACCAAGCCAATTCAAAATGCTTTACATATGACATAATAAAGGAGGCATTTAAATTGAAATAAAGCTAGTCATAGTCTTTTGAATCAATTTCCATTTAGTTTTAGTCATCTGAAATGTTTTAGTTTTTGTCTAGTTTTAGTCGACTAAATATCATAAGATTATAGTCGACTAAATCTACAGTTGATTTAGTCAACTAAAATGTATGTTGGCGGTGCCTTGATGGCGTCATAATGGCTGATTTTACACTTGGTTGTATGCTGAAAATAGCCGATCTACAAGCTCACAACGCGTCGCGCTACGACGCATTGTGAGCTTGTAGATCTGCTATTTTCAGAGCGCAACACCCGAGCACAACCAAACATAAAATGAATTGTCTTTTAGTTCTACTAGATCTCTTTTCCACTACATTTTAGTCTTTATTTGTTGACGAAATTGTCAATAGTTTTAGTCATCATAGCCTAGTTTTTATTGAGTTTTTATTGAGTTTTCGTCAGTGAAAAAAGGTAGTCGACGAAAAGAAAATCGTCATAGTTTTAGTCGACGAAATCAACACTTTTGCACGCCGAGCAATAAACATGTCATCATTATGGTAATGTGATGTGTAGACTAGAGCGTTTATCTTTCTTCAACCACTGTATGGAAATTACAGTGATGACATTACATGGTGCATGTTTCCAAAACACACACGTTCCAGGACATAAATTATATTTTTTCCACTTCCAATTTTCCTCTTGTTGATTCCACGGCTCAGAGTGCCGTCCAACCCATATGGGTCCATATCACTATCAGCACCTCTGCTATTCTCGTTGTCAAATTGCCTTTGACATGCATTGAATTGGAGGTCAGTGGTGCTAGAAGTCAGCTGAGAGCCTGACATTTTTAACGTGTGTTGAAGGTTTAGCGTGCTCCTTAGTAGATGATGGAACCCTTATGGGTCCATTTGGTTCCATTTATACACTGTAATATACAATGTAAAAAAGTAACAAAGTAAATTAGCTAACTCTATACGTCAGGCTGTACTGTGTCATAATGTACTATGTTGTTGGACATAATCCATACAATTGCATGTGTGTGTGTGTGTGTGTGTGTGTGTGTGTGTGTGTGCGTGTGCGTGCGTGCGTGCGTGCTAGATACTGAACAATATCAGGCCCATCGATTAGATTTTCCAGGAGATACTACTGTAAGTGACTTGTAATTACATCCTACTGATATAACATTAAAGTGTGTGTGTTTTGTGTGACCGCAGGCACGTTGGATCACAAACTAACAAACAAACAAACTCCAAAGTCTGAGGAAGTTTTGAGTGACTTGCTTGATTGATTATAGATCGGCCGTCAAAATTGTGCAACTTCACAGTAAAATCCTCAGTGTTCATTTATCCCATTGTACCTCCATTTGCTTACATTCATACACTTTTTTTTGTCTTACCTTATTGTCTCCGCCAGGCCGAAAGGCATGGCGAGAGACATTACTCCTACAGATTTTATCCAAACGTCATGCAAATCGGTTCACAGTATCTCTATAGTCATGTGGTCAACACAAATCAGTCCGATTTCCCATATTCCATCCTCATTGCCTATGGTTGGCTTCCAAAGTTTGCAGGATTGGTCCGTTTTGAACAAAAAGCCTCAAACTAGGCACGCAGCTTGTGATTTCCGTGAATTTTCACACGCACATTCCCACTAGGCCGAGGAAGAAATGCCACCCTTTTCACATTGGCCTGTTATAGCGCCACCAGCAGGTCTAATTTAGCAAAACAAATTTTTGGAACAAAATGCCTCAAATCATGAATGCAGTGTCTGATTGCCGTGAAAGACCTAAGAATAAATGGCACACTTTTCACATTGGCCTATTATAGCGCCACCAGGAGGCCACAATAACGTACCTGACCTGGCGGAGACCTGTGCTCCGAGGAGCACTTTTTCTAGTTTTTCTTTCTTTTCACTTCTTTTTTTCCCCATTATAATCCAGTATTCTCTCTATCATCCCATTAAAATCAGAAAAGCTTCTGTGTCATTTTAGCCTTAATTGGCTATTCAAAAATAGCAGACATACAGTACAAGCTCGCAGCGTGTCACAAGCTTGTACATTTTTTTAAAAACATTTTGAAAAGATCTACTGGTTTAGAACATGGTTCTCAAAGTGGGGTCCGGGGACCCCCAGGGGTCCTTGGGGGCGGGTACCAGGGGGTCCCCAGCAAAATGTGTTAATAAAGCGTCACAATAATTTTTACCCCTTCATCCATATTTTATACTACAACAGCTATATCAGTAGCTGAGCTTGTAGATCTGCTATTTTTGAAAAATCTTGAAAATGTGTGCAAATCTTTGAATATATATATTTTTTAAGCGAACATTTGTAACTCAAATCTTTGCTTCTGGGGGGTCACTGGAACAAAATATTTTGAGATGGGGGTCCGCGGCCAAATACATATCATTTTGGGGGTCCTTGACATGAAAAAAGTTTGAGAACCACTGGTTTAGAAGGCTTTCGTAGAATCATTCTCAGGTGTTAATGGGTTGTATTGTAGTGTTGTCGGCAGTCGTACGGATGTTCTCACACTAATGTCTCTGCTTGTACCTGTATGAGTTTTATTTTATTTTTTCACCCAGTGCCAATTGTCTAAGTAATCATGGGCGCTACACTCCCTCTGCCAGCCTAGGGAGAGCCTTGAGCCGAGCTCATGCCTCTTTCAATGCATGAGAGCTAGCAAGCCGCTTCTTTTCACCCGACAGGGGGGAGTTTCCCTGGTTAGACGTAGCATGTGGAAGGAACACGTCATTCCAACCAGTTCCTTTCCCCTCCATCAGGCGCCCCGGCTGACCAGGGGGAGGCAGTATAGAGACCAGGATTTCTGCATGTTTTTGTGAGGGTACCTACTACCTACCCTATAGGACACGGGGAGAACATGCAAACTCCACACTTGTACCTGTATGAGTGAGTGTTTGTATAATCTTTGCACACCAACAATGTGACACGTTGTGAACTTTATTTGTATTTATTATATAATTATATAATATAATGTACAACTCTTGTTTTTAGTGTTTTATTGCTTTTAATACTTATATTACTTATAAAGCGCTATATCAATTCCAGGTATTATTATTATTATTATAATTATTATTATTAATATTATCATAAGTGGTTAAGGCTGGAGGATTTGCTTGGTTAAATAAAAGTTAAATATTTAATATATTTTAATATATCTACATACTGTGTGTGTGTGTGTGTGTGTGTGTGCGTGTGTGCGCGTGCGTACAGTAGATGGGATATGGATGTATGCATACATGTGTTGTGAGGGCTACTAATGAAGTGTTGACATGAGGAGGGATTAGGGCGTGGGGGCTGACATTGACAAATGTGATGCTAAGTGGGTTAAGATGTCTATAAATAAACCAATCCACATTTGCAAATATATGCCTACAGTGTCCACTCCGCACACATGCACGCACATGCGCTCAGCTCACACATACTGGGCACGCAAATATTTCTGCTGCAGAGCGTTGGTCAGAATCGGGGAAACCAACCTGGCATCCAGTGGTGGAAAGTAACTAAGTACATTTATTCAAGTACTGTACTTAAGTAAAATTTGGAGGTATTTTTTTTTACGTTACTGGAGTACTTCGAATTTTCAGTACTTTAACTTCTACTCCACTACATCTCAGAGGCAAATATTGTACTTTTACTCCACTACAATAATTTGAAAACCTTTGTTACTATAGTTACTTTGTAGATTTTACAAAACATACATTACTCACTTCAGCCCTATATACACTTAGACCATTTGAAAATAGCCGATCTACAAGCTCACAATGCGTCGCAATGACGCATTGTGAGCTTGTAGATCGGCTATTTTCAAAAGATTTTTTACACATTTTATACATAGAAAACTGGTGAAATGGGATATTCTGCTAAATGAGTACTTTCTATACCAATTACTTACTCAGTACATTTTAATACCAATACTTCTGTACTTTTACTCAAGTCAATTTTGAATTCCGGACTTTTTCCTGAGTATTTCTACATTGCAGTATTGATACCATTTTGTACACTCTCAGAGTTAAATTAAACAACGAGGATTTTACAGTGTGGCTACAGATATACCCATCAAAGCTGTGAATCCTGCTATATTCCTATATTATGCAAGTGTCTGTCTAGCTGCAGTACATGTGGAAAGCCTGGTTTCCATTCCCTTTACTAACCAGTGCCATCCGGTCTAGAGCAGGGGTCTTCAACGTTTTTCAGGCCAAGGACCCCCTAGCTGAGAGAGAGATGAAGCAGGGACCCCCTCTATATTGTGTAAAATTGTGTTTCAGTTTGTCTGCTCTTTTTCCCCTCTATACCTATACGTCTTTACCAAAAATAGCCGATCTACAAGCTCACAACGCCTCGCAGTGCTTGTAGATTGGCTATTTTTGGCTAAAGAGATGCTAAGGTTCAACTGGTTAATGTAATAAAAAAATCACACCCTGTGTGAAGTGGGCGGTGTCTTGCTAGCTAATCACAATACTGAATGGAGTCAACCAATCATGTACAAAAGATAAATACATTTATTGAAACACTCTTTATGATGGACGAAACCATAACTTAAAAAAAAACAAATTTATGTTTTTTTTAAAGTTATGGTTTCTTATATAGGGCTATGCACATGTGTCATGTGACACTGGCCAATCACATTCCTGAATAGATTGTGATTGGCCAATCACGGTGCAGGGTTAGGCGGGGTAAGTTTTGGCCAATCACAGCGCAGGATAATTGTACAAATGTCCAAACCTCACTTATAGGGGCGGTTTCACCGCCCAAAAAAATCATATCACACAAAGATTTGGCGTCCCCCACTGTAGTAACTCTGAGGACCCCCTAGGGGTCCCGGACCCCCTGTTGAAGACCCCTGGTCTAGAGCCTACTCCAAGGCATAATTCACACGCACACACGCACGGACGCACGGACGCACACACACACACACACACACACACACACACACACACACACACACACACACACACACACACACACACACACCTGTTTCCGTATCCGCAGATTCTCTCTAGGCAGCATAATGGAAACTATGTGAAAGCAGGATGTTAAAAAGGATGCTATAAAAGAGCATTCAGCGAACCCTGGATAAATATAATAATACTAATACTAACACCAAGATGATATTGTATTCAGATCACAGATGTGTGCAGTATGTGATCCCGTGGCAGCTTAAAGGCATTGTGCTCCCAAAATTACAGGTGTGGATGTTATGTAATGTGCCAGAGGAAAGCAATCAAAGTGACCAAGACTCCTGATCTACAAGCTCACAACGCCTCGCAGCGCGAGGCGCTGTGAGCTTGTAGATCGGCTATTTTCGGCTAATGTTCCCCTCAGAATAGGGATGCTAGGGTTCAAGTCAGTGGTTAATGTAAAAAAAGACATCCTATCACACAAAGATTTGGCGGCCCCCTATAGAAGCTCTGAGGACCCCCTAGGGGTCCCGCACCCCTTGTTGAAGATCCCTGTTCTAAGAAGATTGCCCTCGTGGCTTCCAGGAAGTGATTGCGGGCTTAAGATTCTATGATTCATGATCCGTTTGAACCCATAGCATTCCTATTCTGGGGCTAACCGTTTGGTCGAAAATAGCAGATCTACAAGCTCACAACGTGTCACAACGCTGAGCTTGTAGTATGGGCTACTTTCGTCGAAGATATTTATACCCGGTATTAGCACCTCCTCAAAAGCTGTCTAAAAAGGTCATACGTGTGCATATAGCATGTCATCAAAAAACATAAAAAGATCAAACTGGCATGTTGTCAAAATGTATCAGTACTAAAAGGCAAAAAAGAAAATAATAGAAACTGTATTTTATAGATTTTATAGATGGAGAGCAGTCCAGAAGTCAGATACACGTTTCTATGGCATATTTCTTTACTTATTTAAGTGCAACAGAAATAATTACTCAGATGAAAATGAAAATGTCAAAACGAGGCAACGCCAACTTGGTAAATCCACCGTATCCAAATTTGGATTGGTCTGTTTCTTGAATGTCTTGAATAGGAGCTACTGCAAAACACAGAAAACAACTGGACCATAATTAGTTTGTTTCACAGAAATAAAGGTTAAATATACCTACATTTCAGGGGCAAAAGCTTTTCTAAATAAAGTCGCCACATTCCATCGTAGATTTAGAGTCTAAAGGCAGGTTGAAATTGAAACAAAGTCCCCAACAAAAAGTCATCATTGATTTGTAGCTGAAAGTGATTCAAGACTCGTGTAAAAGGAGACTTCTTTGAACCCGCAGCCAAACGTGTATCATATGAGGCCGCGCCTGACTGACTTTGCCCTCGTAACCTTATACCAGTGCCAGTTATGCCAGTTAGCTGAATGCCAGTTGAGCCGCGCAATTAATCACCGTGTGCATAATATGAAAGCCCCTTCACTACAGCTTTCTGTGTGGTTTTCCTGATGTGCTGCGTTATCCCAGAGTGTTCTTTGTCTGATTAACGTGTGATTTTTGGGCCGACGTCTGTGTTAGAAAAATATTGGAAACTTGGCCGGGATTTCCTGTTTGGATTGGTGTTTGTTGTCTAATGGAAGAATGAGTCTGGCCCTTTGAAAACAAAGCGAAACCATTCCCTGTGGTTTTGGGTTTGTATTGATTTGTCTGAATAGGCTTTGGAGGGTGACTTATTACTGTGTGTGTGTTTGTATGTTTGTGCATGTGAGTCTGTCACTGATCCCATTCTCAAAATGTGAATATTATGGTGGTAATATTAACATTATTTGTGTAGCACTTTTCAAAGCAATATGACAAAGTGTTTTATAGAACAGGATACGAAAAAAAACTAACAACACTAACTGCACAGGCAACAAAACCCAGATACAAAACCACAACTACAAAGGATTAAGAACTGCCAAGAAGGGATGAAAAACATGAATTAAGTACAGATAAATAAATAACATGGATACAATGTGGGAACAGGAGAGCATACAATTTAAACACTTTCAACCTGGCGTCCCTGTTTCGGGCGTGTCATTTGCTACTGGTGAAAACTTTTCGGAATTTGTATTTTCAAAAATAGCTAAAATAGCTCATCTATAAACTGAGGATTTGTAAGCTTGCAGATTAGGTATTTTCGTACAGTGGGGTCCGGGGGGGTCCTTGGGGGGACGGTACCAGGGGGTCCCCAGCAAAATTGTTAATATCATTTTAACCACTTTAACCATATTTTATACTTTGGCTATTCAAAAATAGCAGAAATATAGTTACAGAGTTACTCCATTTGTACACTCTCAGAGTAACAGGGTCATTCGGGTCAGTGGTTCTTATCTATAATTTAGCTGGGGACCCCCTGGAACTCCCTCAAGGACCCCTGGGGGTCCCCGGACCCCACTTTGAGAACCAATGGACTACACACACATCACACAATCACTTCATTTGCATACTTGTCCAAAGATGTGTGCCTGCCCTGGCTGATTTGAGGTAAACACTTCAAATGTCTTTTCATAATAATTATGATCAAACTATATACGTTGCTATATATGTATATGTTACGGATTATGTGTTATCACTTTTGCAAGGTAAATTTACCAGGTACTCATACTTTAAAGTCCAAAATTTGAGTACTTTCTTCCTTCACTGCTTTCTGGGCTCATCTCTCTACCATGGTTTTATTGTTTTACTTGTCAAAGTTCCAGTAGAAATTCGCCACCAGCCTTCATACTTATATGTAAGTTATCTGTGATGTGTTTGGAAGATTTTATGGAGGCTGGTGCCTATACGCCTATAATCGCAACAATTAGAGAAAATGAAAGTATGTGTTGCCTAATCGTCCACATATTATGCAAACGTTATTGAGTTGACCTAAAAAAAAAGTAGTAAAATACCAATAACATGGTATAATTTTTGTCTACTCACTGTGTCTCAGAGGAGGGTTGTGGAAGGTTCAGAAACCCGCCTACCAGTGACATCATCGATGGGGAATCCAAGATAATAGAAATTGTAGGCTTTCTATTACTGGAAAGCTATCATGCTAGAATGAAAGCCATTGTGACCGCTTAAAATGAAATTGAGATTGAGAAAAAAAAACTGCCTAACGATGATGTCACTGGTAGGCGAAGTGTCCAGAGACCTCCTATGAGACTTTTTAACCATTAGTATATCGCGAGCATTAGTGTGGACCAATTATATGAAGATGGGTGACGTCGTCCTTTAACAATTTGCATTACATTAAGGAATTGAATAGACGTTGAAAGTTTGTCACATGGTCAGGTGGGGCTAGTTATCCAACTAACCCCACGCCCCTTTCTGGGGCTGGTTGTCACATCAACTGATCTACATAGTGGTCTTCTTTTTTGTTGCTGTTGGTAGTCATGACTGCCAGTTCCCACCTGATGTCGTGTGGGAGTTCCGACGGCTCCAGACCGTACTGAACAACTGCTCGCTTGCATAAGGTCTTCAGACTAGGACTTAAGTCCAAGATGTAGAGGTTATCACGCGAGACAAATCCAAAGAAGACGATGCAATCTCCCACCATGCAACAGCACATCTTAAAGAATGTACCGGGGCCTTCCCACTTGAGCTCAACCTTCTTCCAGGAGAAGGTGTCTGGGTTGAATTTCCACAGATCATTTAAGCGCGGGCCTTCACCACCAGATATGTACAGCTCTCCATTGTAGGCAAAGGCTGAATGACCACAGCGTGCTTCTGGAAGAAGCTGTGCAGAAGAAGGCGTGCTCAGCCAGCAGTCGGTCTCTGTGTCAAACACTCTGATTGTATTGTAGTGGGCCCCGCCGCTTCCGTTGGGCCCGGGGGCCGTTCGGCCCCCAAATACAAACATCTTTGTCCCAATGATGGTGGCGGAGTCATACTGTGAAAAAGGTGGCGGTGTGCCTCTGGTGTTAATTAAAGACCAGACCATCGTGGTGGTGTCCAACTTATAGATGTCATATAGACGCTTGAGCAACCCTCCATAGACATACATGACCTTCCCCAAGACACAGGCTGAGTTAGTCCCCCACGCCTCCTGAACAGACATCCCAGACGTCTTCGGCTTGAACCATCTGTGGGTGTCGACATTGAACACATACAGCCCCATACGGTACGTAAACCCACCCCAGACGTAGATGATATCTTCTACAAGCACAGCTGTGTGGTCCATAATCATAATGAAGGCATACTCGTATTCGTTGCGTTCACTTCTTCCAGTCGTCACTGGGGGCAACTGCATCCAGCGTAAAGACACAGTGTTGAAGACGTGCACGCAAATCTGATCCATATTGTTGCAACGGCCACTTAGAAAGGTGTACACCTTGTTCCCCACGGCAACAGCGGTTGCATCATAGTGTAATTCTGGCCTTCCTTTCACACTGTGATGTACACTCCAGCAGAACATTTCAAACGTAAGTTTGGATCTCGGGAGACTGGCCCTCTAACACGATGCGGTCCTAATGTGCACACTATCACTTATGTTCTTTCAGTGGCACAAATGCGACATAAAGCTTGACCAATCAAGGAAGCCGATTACTGTAGATCTCCCTAATATGGTGAATTGAATTCAATCGCCTGGGCCACACAGGAGGCAGTCTGTTCAGCAGTGTTGACAAATCATTCTCAGAGGAAGTTGATAGTCAGTTGGACTTCAAAAAGCTGCTAAATTACATTTTGTTCCTAAATTATGCAGACAGTGTTACTTCTGACAAATGACATTTTTTTATTTATTCTTTTTGTTTTAAAGGACATGGTTCCTATGATGTCATTGTGCAATGTTATTGCGTGATGACATCGTTACATAGATTAACCAATTATGGCGTTACTCCAACTGACTGCCTTCTGGAAGATCATAGGAAACAAGTCCCCAGGACTTTTTTATCCTTTCAGCCTATATATTTTATTGTCCCACCGTGCTGTTTACATGTTTTTTTTGTCTGATAAAGTATTTATTCATTCAATCAATCAATCAATCAATCAATCAATCAATCAATCAATCAACAGAACTCCAGGATGACATTAAACAGAAGATGAATGTTTTTGAAACATTTTAACAACACAAATCTTGCATGGGAGTCCCTAGCAACAAAAACCTTCAGTTGGGGGTCTGCGGCCAAATATATGAAAAAAGTTTGACAACCACTGCTATATGGCACGTTTCCAAAAAAGATTTTACCTGCGAGCACACCACAAGTAAACCATCCCATTTTCCCTTTTCAAAAGTTTTCAAAATGTGTCACAAAACCATTCGAAAGTAGCAGAAAGTAACAGTGTGAGGACTTCTCTTCCTTCATTCTTCGGTCAAACTGCACAATTGGTATCCTTCTCATTTTAACATGTTATATTAAGGCAAAGGGAGGGAGTGCACACCGGCGTTGATGAGGTGCTGACCACGGCATGTAATAATGTTGTAGCCTGGAAACCAGACAAATCTGCGAGTGCAAAAAAACATGTATAGCCCTCGGCAGATTAGTCTGGCCCCTCTCGGTTTTGATTGCCTTGCCCTGCTGAGGAAGACTATCGTCGAAACGTTGGTTTCCTGTACCTTTTGAATTTATTTTTGCATCGTGGAGTTGTGCGCCCTCCTCCTTCTCAACATGTATATATTTAATCAGTGAGGACTGCAGTAGAATAATCTTCAATAAGACTGTCAGTAAAGAGAAACAACTACACAACTGTGTTAAAGGTAGGGTAAGGGATTTTATAAGTAAGTGTTAAATAGCTCTATATTCTGATAGTACTCATTGCTATTTGTCCAGTAACAGGAGTCTCCATATCAATTCATGGATTAATGAGAATTAAATATACTGTCTCTGAAACGGTGTTCAAAGGATTAATGAAAAAAGTCCCCCCCCTTCTATGTTGCATGGATAATTGATTGAGGTCATGTGATCAGTGACATACGCAGGGTGTACTTTTGGCTCCGCCCTCTCAGAGGGCGGCACCGAGTGCCGCGCTACGAGCTTGTAGATCTGCTATTTTTGAAAAATCCCTGGCACAAAATATTTTTGAGATGGGGGTCTGCAGCGAAATACATATCATTTTGAGGGTCCTTGACATGAAAAAGTTTGAGAACCACTGGCTTAAATGGTTCAAAAAGTCATAAAATAATTGATAAGAAATGGATCATAAAACTGCCTTTCTCACAAAACTACATTTTAAAGAAGAGATTTAAAAGGTTATCGATAATAAGGTTTTGATAATAGTCTATCGATATTCCGAATCCGGATTGAATTGCCCCGTTTGCAGCTGCAAGTGGAACAATTTCCATTCTCCCCCCGACTTTTCCCCAAGTTACTTTCCACGTAGAATAGATACTGTTGACATCACACTTTCAGTGACATTCCTCAGATTTTGCCCGAGCCTGAGAGAGTCTACATCAAAAAACCACAACACCACCCTGTAAAGACTATTTCATCTCAGCTTTAGCTAAAGCTCGGAGGATGCAAGGTCTCAGTGGGAGATTAGCAAAACCCTTAGTGAGCACACGGGTTTGGTTCACACAGTCACATCCGCTTCATGGCGGAAAACCTTCCATCAGAGATTCCTCCTCTAAGCCCGTCGTTGATGAAAGGGCGAGGGTGGAAAACCAGCAGACACTCGTCTGCCGTCTTCAAGCGCCGACAATGCGGGGGGACACCATTACTAAGTCATGTGATTTACCCCCCCCCCCCCCCCGACTGCCGTGCATTCTTTTGTAAATCTCCTTTCATCTCTCCTCCAGTCCCGGACGAGCGATGAAAAGAACCATCATTTACGCCCTTGAAGAGATAGCGTTATACAAGACGCACAAGTGGTGGTTTGTGAAGATCCCCCCTATTATGCAGTGTAAACCATCTGCATGCCATTAGCACGTTTCGCCTACGTACGTCTTCAAATGACCCATCATCGTTTCCCATCAAGAGCTTTAACCACTTGTATAAACCAGTATAAATCAGTGCTTCTCAAAAAATGTTGTCAGGGACCCCCAAATTGATATTTGACACCCCAGAAGAGATGATTTTCAAGATTTTTCAAAACATTTTTTGAAAAATTGCAGATGCACAAGCTTGCAGTGCGGCACAAAGTGAAGCGCTGTGAGCTTCTATATCTGCTATCTTTGAATATCCAAAGTATAAAATGGATAAAGTGGTTAAAATGATTGTGTTGCTGTATTAACACATTTAGCTGGAGACCCCTCTCCGGGACCCCACCACCCAGGACCCCTGGAGGTCCCCGAACCCCACTTTGAGAACCACTGCCTTTATATAATCCGTTGACCGGGGAGTGTTCCAGTCTACTATAGGCCCTCTTGGACCCCTCCTTTTTTCCTAATCTACTCCGCCAAATGTCTTTTTCGAAATTAGCTGGTCTACGAGCTCGTCGTGACGTGTTGTGAGCTTTAGATATGCTATTTTCGTGGAATATTGGCTAATTATTACGACATGCCTAGAATAGGAGTACGAGAGGTCTGCAAGAGGATGGAACTCAACTCCAAACTTATAGCTCAAGTTCAAGGCCAACTCTGACACCCTTGATAGACCAATTTAATTGATTAACAGTTTTTTTTTTACCCCAATACCACAGCTTCACTAAGCCTGTGGTTTTCAAAGTGTTTAATCAGTTTAACCCAGTGGTTCTCAAACTTTTCCGTGCCAAGGACCCCCAAATTGATACACATCAGCCCACGGACCCCCATTTGAAAAGATATGCCAGGGACCCCCCAAAAGAGACAATTTGTTTAAGGCTACAGCAGTGATTCCAAACCATTTTAATTTCAAGGAACCCTATTTGATATGCATTGATAAGGCCAGGTTCCTGACTATCGATTGATTGATCATTTGACTGGGGACCCCCTGGAACCCCCTCAAGGACCCCTGGGGGTCCCCGGACCCACTTTGAGAACCACCGTTTAACCACTTGGACTCTATATACATCGGCTATTTAAAAATAGGTGGTCTACAAGCTCACAGCGCGTTGCGATGAGCCAGCATTGTGAGCTTGTAGATCTACTATTTTCAAACAAATCTGTGATCATATTAGGGGCCCTGGCTCAAAATATTATCAGATGGGGGGGTCTGCGGCCAAATGTGTATAAATGTTATAACACAAATCTTCTCTGGGTCCCTGGCACAAAACCTTTAAAGATGGGGGGGAGTCCCGTGGCCAAAAATACAATTTGGGGGTCCTTGGCAGTTGGCACGAGAAAGGTGGAGCGTTTTGGGCCACCGACCTCTCAAGCGGCGTCCCAGAAATACTCGCAGCGCCGCGCCGCCGACAACGACTCGTCTGGCACTAGGACAGGTTGAGAGCGTAGTATAGGTGGGGGAGGGGGGGGGAGCGCGTGTTGAGATTAGACGTAGCCATCCATAGTTGTTGGCCTAATTATGTAATAAAAGGGGCATGAATGCTTTGAAGTCCTAAGTGCAGTTGTCAGTTGCTTTGAAGGCAAATAGTAATTGTCATGTTCACTACCTCACAAATCAAATCCCCTACACATGTTTCCTTCTCCCCTAGTAGAAGACTGCACCCCCCCCCCCCTGCCCCCACCCTCCCCCCTCTCTCTCTCTCTCAAACGCACAAACTCTCAACCCACACATGTGTATGTATAGGGGGGGCACACGTTACAGAACCAGTGGTGTAGTACTCAAAGATGTGTTTGTTTTACTTGAATAAAATGTAGGTATGCTGTTGTTACAGATAAAAGATATGTATTCAAAACATGACTTGAGTACAAAAAAAAAGTATTGGCATCAAAATGTACAGTACAAACGTTATTATTAAATTATATATTTTTTCAAAATCTAATCTGTAATTTTTTCTAAAACAGCAGATCTACAAGCAGACAAGTAGAAGTATAAAATATAGGGCTCACGTTTTTGAATATAATAATTTTAATCTGCAAAGTAACTAGCAAGTAAAGTTTTCAAATAACCGTAGTGGCGTGAAAAAGCACAATATTTGCCACTGAGTACAGTAGAAGTATTGAAAATTGGAAATACTCAAGTAAATTAAATAATGCCAGAGAATTGTACCTATAAGTACAGTACTGGAGTACATGTACTTAGTTAGTTTCCACCACTGACACACACACACACACACACACACACACACACACACACACACACACACACACACACACGCACGCGTTCACCCTCCTCCCTTCCTTCCTTTACGGCGCGCTTGATCTGCGCGGCGCACGGGAACTGGTGGGGCCTGTATCCTTTTCATGGCCTGCCGTCAATCACCTACATCTGGAGTTGGTCAAAGTCCCCATGGTCCCTGGGGAAAGATTTCTCGGTGCCCCCCCAAAAAAAAGTCCTGTTCCTGTCACTTCCTGCAATCCGTGAGGGAATAAGGATGGCCAGACGCCCCTCCCTGGGGGGATATCCCACCGCCTTGGCCTCCCTTTCATTTGTTGCACTTCTTATAGTGCAGTGGGTTCTCAAACCTTCTTTTATTTATTTCAAAGACACACCCCCCTTAACTCATTTTGTACGCTCTCAGAGTTACGGACCTTTAAGGCAGTGGTTCTCAATTTCTTTCATGTCAAGGACCCCCATTGATGCTTATTAGCCTGCGGACCCCCATTTGAAAATGTGTGCCAGGACTCCCATAAGAGAAGATTTTCTAGATTCTAGCGGCTTGCTAGCTCTCATGCATTGAAGGAGGCATGAGCTCGGCTCTAGGCTCTCCCTAGGCTGGCAGAGGGAGTGTAGTGCCCAGGATTACTTAGACAATTGGCACTGGGTGAAAAAAATGGGTTACAAAATCGTGGGATAAAATGTTATGTTAAAAAATTAAAAGAGAAGATTTTTACGGCTCTATAGCAGTGATTCTCAACCATTTTAATTTCAAGGACCCCCAGTTTGACATGCATTAGGCTACGGACCCCCATTTCATGGCATTTCTATGTCTGGGACCCCAATGTATATTGTGAAATCAATGTTAATTTAACTCTGAGAGTGTACAAATGGAACCATTTGGTTCCATTTGTACACTCTCAGAGTTACAGACCCATAAGGGTCCATTTGGTTCCTAACTATCCATCATTTAGCTGGAACTCCATCAAGGACCCCCGGACCCCCACATTGAGAACCACTGTCTTAGTGCATACCATGGTATTGCAAAACTCTGATCATCAAGACCACATTGTGTGTGTGTGTGTGTGTGTGTGTGTGTGTGTGTGTGTGTGTGTGTGTGTGTGTGTGTGTGTGTGTGTGTGTGTGTGTGTGTGTGTGTGTGTGTGTGTGTGTGTGTGTGTGTGTGTGTGTGTGTGTGTGTGTGTGTGTGTGTGTGTGTGTGTGTGTGTGTGTGTGCGTGCGTGCGTGCGTGCGTGCGTGCGCACGCACACGTGGGTATATGTGTGTGTGTGTATTTAACTGTACTTTCACCATGTCATCACCGAGATGGGGATGACTGCCAAGAAACCAACATCTTGACAGACAACTCTCTCTCTCTGCATTTGTGCGCGCGTGCGTGCGTGCGTGTGTGTAATTAACCCAAAAAGACCGGGAACGCATCTGTGTCATTTTAGATTTCTTTGTCTATTCAAAATTAGCAGATATACAAGCTCATAGCATATATTCAAAGATTTTTTGCAAATCTTTGAATATATTTTGAAAGCGAACATTTGTAACTCAAATCTTTGCTTTTGGGGGGCCCTGGAACTAAGTAATTTGAGATGGGGGGTCCGTGGCCAAATGCATATCATTTTGGGGGTCCTTGACATGAAAATGATGTAGCAACATAGGTTTTTTTTCAAAGAACTGTTAGGATTTAGAAAGACATTAAGTAGAATCGGCCTCAGGCCTTAATGGGTTAACAAAAGTATTTTTGCTTTGACTTGGCAAAGGCTTTGCCCCGATGTCAAGTCAAAGCAAAAAAAATACAGCGTTGTGTCGTCATCGCGCCATTCCTGCCATGCCAACCCTGTGTACAGTCTGGCAATGGGGCATCGTCGTGTTTGTGTTTTTTTCCGCCTGCCACTTGTCTGTCTTCTGATGCAGACATGGATGGATGTGTGTGTGGGATTTTTTTTGGTTGCATATAGATCAGCGGTTTTCAACCTTTTTCATGCCAAGGACCCCTAAATTGATATACATTTGGCCAAGGACCCCCCATCTGAAAAATGTTTGTGCCAGAAGCAAAGATTTGAGTTAAAAATTTGCTTTATATATATTCAAAGATATGCACACATTTTCAAGATTTTAGCCGTGCTATGAGCTTGTAGATCTGCTATTTTTGAATAGCCAAAGCTAAGTGGTTGAAATGATTTGTGACGCTATATGTTAACTCATTTTGCTGGGGACCCCCTGGTACCCCCCCAAGGACCACTGGTGGTCCCCGGACCACTGGTGGAGAACCACTGATATAGATCCATTTTATGTTGCATGTTGCATGCTTTTTGCATACACCATGTACACGGATGTATTTGAAAGTGTATCGTTGCCTTCGGGGTGGAAAAGCTATTAAGTTATTAAAGTTATTATTATTTAGTCACAAGCTCTAATACTTTTCATCAGTTCAATATTTGTTAAATCCACAGACACACTCAACCACTTTAACTTTAACTTCCAAAATTATTCAAAATTAGCAAAAAAATGGCAGATCTACAAGCTTGTAGTTCGGCTATTTTTGCTAAGTTTGTGTGACACTGTTGCACGACGAAGTTTGGCATTAATTTACGAAAAAACAAGAAGTTGAAATATGGAGATTACGATGTTTCACACAGCGTGTGAGTGTATGCGTGTGCGTGCATGCGCGTGTGCATGCACGCGCATGTCTCTGGGGAGTCAATTCTCCCTTTAAGTGGTGATAAAGGTACGTTTTCCATAACATGTTTGGGGCCTCCTTAGGGCAACAGATCTCTTTTTCTCCCCCCCCAGTCATCTGAATAGAGAGAGCTATAGTCCCACAGGAGTTTATTCTCCCTTGAAGTTCAAACTCATGTTAAATGACTTCCTTGTTCCTGTGCAATCTTTTTGACTATAGTGTTGAAAACCAGGTGACTTGCCCCCGGGCGAGGCTTTTATAAAGTCACATCCTGTATGCCATGGAGATCCTGTGCCTCACCAGCGTCTCCTCCGCATCGCCGCGGCCTGATGTCTGGGAACCTTATCGACGTGGCTGGGAGATTAGTCAACTCTATTCCACTTCAAACAATCAATTTGAAGTCTGTCTAATGTACATAGTTGCTAAGCGCTGGCTGTGTTTTCACTGTGGCTGACACACATGAAATTTGAAAAAAATAGTAATTTTACCTCATCTGTCTAGCGGTGGTATATATGCTTGCATTGAAGATTTTACTTGAGTAAAAGTACAAAATGTATTGGCATCAATTTGTGCCAAATAAGTACAAAAAGTAAAAGTACTTATTTTATTTTTTATTTCTATCTTTCAAAAAGACAAGCTCGCAATGCATCGCATGAGCTTGTAGGTAATTTTTTAGGTTATTTTTGAATAGCCTAAGTATAAAATCGGGTTTAATTGGTTAACATGTTTTGAAATGATAATATAAATCTAAGTCACTCGTAAATGAAGTTTTCAAATAGCTGTAGTGGAGTAAAAAGTACACCATTTGCCTCCGAGATGTAGTGGAGTAGAAGTATAAACTATTGAGACAAGTAAATACTCAATTAAAGTAAAAAGTACCTCAAAAGTGTACATAAGTACAGCGCTTGAGTAAAAAACACTTTACATTCCACCACTGCAGAACGCAAGATATGCAATGACACAACACAAAAACAAGTGCTTAAATGAATACATAACTTTATTTAAATAAATGCTTTGTCATAACAAAAAAGACAAAGGTTAAAAGAGTACATAAATTACAAGTAGAATAAATATTACACAGTGATATTCACTTTAATAATTTGAGATTTTTTGTCTTTTTCTTTTGTTTTGTTTTATGAAGTTCCAAATGCTGACCTTTTTTTGTTGTTGTTTTGTTTGTTTTTATCCTTATTATTATTCCCAGAATCCTCCTGCCACTGATGGGATGATTTCATAAGCCAGTGAACACCACATTTGTGAAAACCAATTGTGTTGTCTGATTTCATCCGGAAAAGTGTTATGCATTCAGAAAAAAAGCTGCAGTTACTGTAACTATTGTAGTATGAAGTGTGATTATGAGTTTAAAAACCAAGTAGGAGAGACGGAAGCCCGAGGAAGGCGCAACCTCGCAAACAGGCGAAAGTACGAATGCTAACAAAGTTGGCTCTTGACCCTTGACCATCTCACCTCACGATAAAATAAAAAAAAAGATGTCAAATCCAGAGAATGTGCTAGGCAGTCACGTGTTTGACTGATTCCAATATTGTTTGCTTCGTTAAAATTTCTTCTCGTGGGAGAAAAAATAGTCTCTTTTTGTGTTTTTTCAAGTAAACTACACAAGCTGCAGCTAGCTGTGTTAGCCAGCCCCGCTACCTGGTTGCAGTGTTGTGCTCCCCCCGGCTCCCAAAGACTCTGTAACTGTCTCGCTAACTGTATACTGTATCTATACCGTCATGCAACTGGTTGACCCCCGTATCGGGGAAGAAGTGGCTAGGCCCTGATTATGACCACTGCCCATGGCACTGGCTCTCATATCCCATCCTCTCCTCTCCCCCCCTCCCTCCCTCTCTCCCCCCCTCCTTAGTCTCTTCCATCTGTGCAACAGGCTGTGAGAGCATGTGCCATCGCTAGTGTACAGTATGTTACTTTTTTTTTTTTTTTTCATTTTTAAACATTTTTTTATGATCTATCTAGTTTCCCCACTAAGGGACGTTGCTGCATTGGAGGTACCAGGCGTGCAGCCCCTGTCGTCAAGAATTGCCTCGGTAGCACCCCACCCCCCCTCCCCCCCTTTTTTTTTTCTCCCCGGAAAAACAAATAAAAGGTTAAGTACAAAGTAAGAAAACCATTTTTGCTTTGTGGCGTTGTTGCTTTTATTTCTTTTCCACTAACTTCATGACACCACATCATCTCAGGATGTCGTTGCGTGTCAGTATCAATATCGAGTATTAACTGAAATAAGTGCAAGCTGCTTTTTTTTTTTTTTCTTTTTCTTTTTCTCTCAAAAGTGGTGGTAGGGATTTTGGTGTAGGAAGTGAGACTTGGATGGAGCCTTTGATGTCAGGTTCATCATGACCAGAAGCCATTTTGGATGCAAGTGCCTTTTCTCCTTTTTTGTTTTATAATTTATTTTATGGAGGAAATAACGGCTCCTCTCGTTTGTAATTTGGACGTCGTTATGCCTGCGCGAAAGAGAGGAGCATTCCTCCTAGTCCCGGCGATGGTTTGCCTCTGAATTCTAACATCTTTTGGCTTCCACTCTCTGGCAATCATATACATTGGCAGTCACAAGAACAAAAAGAAGAAACAAAAAAAGCAATTATCATAGCTTATTGGTTTTTGAAGGAAGAGAAGAGAGAGGGTTTTAACCAGCTGCGGTTTGTCCCTCAACAAATCGCTCTTGTCCAGAGTTGCCCCTGAGGGTCAGGCAAGGATTATAATGGAATCGTAATGCATTCTTGCGACACTGTTTATAGGAGCTACCACATTCAATTGTTCTTCACTACATCAGAACTAGATCTAGAACCTTTTTTCGCCAACATAAGCCGGAATTATACTTGGTCGTACGACGGTTGTCCCGCGCAGAAAACAGCAGACCTACAAGCTCACCTGTGAGCTTGTAGGTCTGCTATTTTTCAGCGTGACAGAGGCATAAATTAGGCTTTAACGAGGATCAGGCCTGGGCAGACTGGAAAGAAAAAAAAGGGACTCTGCCCCCCTATGACATCCATGTCCCTTATCACGTCAGTATTCAAATGTATTTGCATATAGGAAGGCACTGTGACTCACTCCTGTTTTGATAATCACCCTGTTTTTTCAATGTTGCCCTTTTGTGTTTTAACCACCCTCGTGTCCCTATTTTTGGGCATGTCATTATAGGTGAAAATTTTCATAAATGTAAAAAAAGAAATCACACTTGAAGATTTTTGTACATTTTTGAAAATTTCCCCCCACCAATAATGAAAATAGGGCTTAAGTGAGTAACATGCTCGCTAAAACTGCCTGCTATTTGCTTTTTTTATATATATATTTATATTCTAAAGGCAGGATAATTCCACTGTGATACATGCAAGCAGAACGACATGAACGAGTTAAGCCTGACTTATGCTACAGTCGCACGACAGTGTCGCGCGCCAAAAAAAATACTTTTGACGTCCGACACGGTCGTGCCACGAAGTATGAATCAGGCTTTAGCTTTCTTTGACTGTACTGTATTTCAAATGACACACAGGGCCCCTCCTGTACACTCCACCGGTCCAGGCTAAAAGGACCTATTCAAATAGTTTACAGGCTTTAAAATGAAAGGGAAAAAAAAACAACAAAAAAGAAAATGCTCCTTTTGTTTTCCAAGCACCGATACATTGTCGTCGTTGTTTGTTTTCGAGAGGCAAAACAACATTCAATATCTATATTTAAATGCAACGTAATACAACACGGTTACACACGGTAGTAGTAGCAGTATTGGAAGGGAAACCGCTTGGTGAAAAAGGAACATGGCTCAAAAAAAAAAAAGAGAAGAAAACAATAAAAAAAACGGTGGGGGGGGCGCGGTCGTTACTTCACTGAAGGCAAAGAAAACAGCACACAAACTATACCATACAAAACCACACCCTGCGCCACTCCTCAGAGAATGACCCACCTTACTGGTGAACACCAGTCGGGTTGGGGGGGGTGGGGGGAGGGGGGCACACGCTCGACTCGTTTCGCTTGCAGCCGACGTGTCCGATATCGTTCGACTGTACAGTGTCCAGGATTCCTTCTATGCTCGCAGTCTTGTGGGGAGGAGGAGGGGCGGGGGAGGGGGTAGTGGGGGTCGAGCGACTCGAGTCGGGTCACTCGGGCTGCGAGGAGAAGAAGAAGCAAAATCCTTTTTTAGCTTGATTCAGTTCACCAGTAGAGCCGTTGCATTCGGTTGAAGCTCTGTGTTTGCCCTGCATGGCAGTGAGTGTCCGTCCAAAAATAGGCACAGTTGGCATATCATCAGGCTATAGCTACGTCGTCAAAAAAAGAGCCACTTAACATAGGTTCCTCTGTTACTCGTCTTGCTCGTTCATTTTGCTTTCTGAAAACACTCGCAAATGTCACCACAAGACATTATACCTTTTCCTGGGCTAGCAAAAGAAGGACACAGCCCCGAGACCACTTCAAGCACTAGCCAACAAAACAAAACAAAAACGGTTTTAAACAATTGTTGTGATAAAAACAAACCAAAAAGAAAGGAAAAAGGACATTCTTTTGTAATAGGCTCACTCCGTCGTACACCTACACAGGCTCATACGTACTGTACACGCACACCGTACAACATGCATACATTCATACGCGCATCGCTTTGTGAAGTTAACACATGATCCAAGCAGGGGTTCCCCTATTCATAAGTGCTCTGACAGAACCACAACTACACCAGCAGCTCCCTATATGTCATGTTTTCTTTTTTTGTTGTTGCTTTGTTTCTCTTTTTGAAAACACAAAAAAGAGGAAAAAATTGCTTTGTTTCTCTTGTTGAAAACACAAAAATGAGCAAAGAAATTGCCAATTATTCAAAAGCCAATCAAAAGTCAAATGTTCCGGCTGTCTCCTCCAGATCGGCATCCGATTAAAAAAAAGCCTGAATGAGTTCTGTTTAGAATCAATGTGCCTTACGTCATCCCCCCACCCCACACCTTACAATGTTTGTTGTTGTTGTCGTTGCCTTTACATGATACAAAGCACTTCGCATTGCATATGAAAACACATCCATTTAACGTGCCTATATTTTCATGAATCTGTAGGTAGGCCGAGGGGGCTGTTGGAGGGGGCGGGGTGGTGGGCAGGGGCCCCAGCACTTAGAACGGGGGCCGCTGGCTGGGGCTGTTGTAGACGAGGGCCTTTTAAAATCCTCTTGGTTTCCCCTCCACGTTCGGAAATGAGTGTTCGGTTCAAAAACAGCCAAAGAAAAAGAAAAAATAGAGAAAAAGACCAGGTATCTCTTCTCAGCCTGTCCGTCTCATTTGGATTTCTTTTTTTTTCTTCCTTTTTTTTGGAAAATAAAAAAATGAAAGAAATCTTGGAAGTGACTGGAGGGTGGAGCAGACAGGTGTGATGGGGGGGTGGGGGGTTTATGGGGCTCTGTGTCAGGGGGGTTGGTGAGAGGGTAAGGGAGGGCGGGGTCAGTAGGGGTCGGCAGACAGAGTTCATCCTCCCCCCCACTCTTTGTACTTTCACTCGTTGTTGTTGTTGCTGCTCTCCAGGTCTTTACACTGAATGTCCCCGCCGCTGTAGTCCGTCCCTGGGAGCTGCACGCCGTACTTGTCCACGCACCAGCAGATGCCCCGCTTGCGGCCGCGAGAGGGCTTGCACTGTGGGACACGATTGACAGGGACAGAGAAGGGGGGGATGGAGAAAAGACAAAGAGAGAGGAAGCATAAATAATCTCGTCCCCAAACATGGAAGTCTATTTTTGTTTTGTTTTTACATTTCAATCCTAAAAATAATCTGGTTAGCACTTAGCAGTGGTGGAAGAAGTACTCGGATATTTTTACTCAAGTACAGTACTTAAGTAAATGTACTTAGTTACTTTACACACCACTGCCGGTTAGAATGTTAGAATGTCAGAAGGTCGACCCCACCTGTTTGCGCTTGAAGAAGCCTTTCCTGTCACAGTTGGGAAGGTACAGAGACAGAGCCATGACACGAGAGGTATCCTTCATTCCTTGGATGATGCCGTCCAGCTTTCTCCTGCAAGGACCCTTTTAGAGAAAGACAACGTTAAGTTAGACATATATTGTACTGTGAAATAAGACGTCGCTATTGCACTGTGTAATTTGGCATTAGCATAAGGGCAATTCAGGCCTTAACCCATTAAGAAAAAGCATTATTTTACACTTTGGCTATTCAAAACTAGCAGTAGCGCGGCACTCTGTGCCGCGCTACGAGCTTGTAGATCTGCTATTTTTGAAAAATCTTGAAAATTTGTGCAAATCTTTGAATATATATATTTTTAAAGTGAACATTTTTAACTCAAATCTTTGCTTCTGGGACCCCCTGGAACAACATATTTTGAGATGGAGGGGGTCCGCGGCCAAATACATATACATTTTGGGAGTCCTTGACATGAAAAAGATTGAGCACCACTGATATAGAAACGTACGTTTTTCAGAATACTGTCGGGATTTAGGAGACATAGGTAGAATCGGCTTCAGGTCTTAAAGGGTTAAAAAAAATACTTACAAATTCTGGCTCGTGCTTGTCAATGGGGAGCGGGGAGTAGTCCATGGGAGACCCCATTACGCGCTGCTTTCCCATCTTCCGCTTTATCTCCTTGCGCACGGCCATGATCTTCTTGCTGTTCAGATTGCTGTCTTTGGGAAGCAGCGGCACCTTGGCCGGTGGCATCTCCTGATCGGCGATCTCTGTGGTCATGGTGTCCTCGTGTTCTCTGGACTCACGGTCTGCCAAAAGAGGGATTAAAACGGACAGCATTGAGTCACATGAGAGTCTTTCGTTCATCCAAAGGTAACATTCAGGTCATTGTTGTACGAGCGACAGGGACGGTGAGACTTGAGACTGAGACCACGGCGAATGATCAGAAACACAAACCATTCGTGTTCTGTAGGAACGTGAGACACCCATCATATATTCACTGTTGATTTGAAGACTGTACATATACATTTACTGCTAGACTAGTCTCGCTTAGCCAATCTGAGATCTGGTGACGTCTAAATTCAACGTAGTGGCTAGAATTGGATGGAAACAATTTAGATATTTAAAAAATAACTGCAATGCATGACCAATGCAAAGACTTTAGGGCGGCACCTCATATCAGGATGGTGAGATAAGTGAGTGTAGGTTTTGTAGTGGCCTTTCTCACTGCTGTTCTAACGACCCTACATTGAATTTAGATTATGTCACCTGCTGTATCGGTAGGAGGAGATCTCAGATCACCTAGTCTATGCAAGACTACTGATAGACTAGTACCAGAATCTAAGGTCATTTTCTTTGTATTTCTTTGGTCCTTGACTCTCACTCTTCTTACCGGTGTTTCATTCTTACTGCTGCTGATATGACACTGGATCAATAAAGGTCTATCTTATCTTATCGTATCATATCTTATCTTAAATACTGTGTTGGTGCAGTGTCTAGTGGCCCACAATTAGAAGAGTGAGATTTAGGGATATTGAGCAAGGCATATATCCCATTAAGACCTGAGGCGATTCGTAAAAATGTTTTCTAAATCAAAAAACAGTTTTTTGAAAAAAATCAACAACAAAAAAAGTCAAGATTTTTCAAAAAATAGCAGATCTACAAGCTCATCGCGCGGCACTCGGTGCCGCGCTATGAGCTTGTATATCTGCTATTTTTGAATAGCCAAAGAAATCTAAAGTGACACAGATGCGTTCCAGGTCTTAATGGGATATATACCTGTTAGAAACGGACCCTTGCAGGTCCATTCTTACATTCTCAGTGTTTAATTAACACCCTGGATTGTGTGCTGTTTTAACCACTTCATCATCCAAACTCGTACTGCCTGATACTCTCCCGTTTGCATTCTTTGTTCACTACATAAGACGGGGAGTATTCGACTGCCTGTTGTTGCTTCAGAGTAAATACATGACCAGATGCCTTTCCCAGGGGTTTTTGGCCACCAAATGTCTCTTTCCCCCATTTGTTTACAGAGAAAGGGGGCAGGATCAGAGATCAACAGCTGATGAAGCCCCACTTCAAAGCGAGCCGGTCCAACCTCAGCCAACTATTACCTTGCAAACTAGAAAGTAAAGCCTGCCTGTAGGGCAAAGCGCTTTCGCCCGCACGACTGTCAAAAAACAAAACACGGCTCATGTGCATCCATGAGAACAGACAACAAAATGTTCAAATGTCTAAACGTTCTCTCCTGTGAACAACAAATGCTGTCAACTTCCCTGCCCCTCTTCAAAAGCGTCTGTGGTATTAAGAGTCAAAGAAAGCTAAGTTGGTTTCACAATTGTTCAAGTTGAATAAACAAATATAGACGGGCACAAAACAGCAGGGCTGCAATTGTTGTTTTTTCTCAGCATAGACCTCTTAATACCATGCTAATTTCCCAGTTGCATAATATTGCCAATCACAACATTGCCCAATGTCACGCATTGGGCAATTAGCTGCCGTGGCAACGGAATAGGTCAAAAGTAAAAGAGGAAGCGAGGCATCTGAACAAACTTGGAGCCAACTGCATGTGGACACGACTTACTAAACATTGCCAACGACTTTGGCAAAATCCACTTTCTCACTGACTGGGACACAAGTCTTGCGGCTTCATATTCCTATCAGGTTTCATGGACTGCTTGGTCATCATCAGAGTGATTTCCCCTCCCCCAGGGGGCAGTGCAGTCTCAGAGATCCAAAAGGTTCTCATGTGAGAGGAGATTTTTTTTTGGGGGGGTCTGAGGTCTCCTTATCCCCAAACTAGTTTGCCTTATCCCCCCCCCTCCTCCTCCTGTTTTAGTTTTTAAGCCTGATCCCCCAGCCAGAGGTTCTTTGAGGCTACAGAAAGAACCCCCCCCCTCTACAGCTACCACCTCATCCTCCACACCACCCTGTTGGCTTAGTTGTACCCATAAGTACAGCGGTATGGCAGGGACTATGCCAGGCTCCAACTGGCAGGAGTTAGGGGTGCCAGTGGATGACCCTGGTTATATTTATCTGACAAGGAAACCCGCCGTGGCGCACAGGGGCCAGACGTACTGAACCAAAGAGGAATGTTGGCTGTACGTGTGTGTGTGTGTACGTGCGTGTGTGTGTGTGTGTGTGTGTGTGGGGGGGGTTCATATGCCAACTGCTGCTGAAAGAGAAATCAAGCAACTAGTGCTACAGTAACACTTACAGATCAGGAGACCGTTGAGAGAGAGAGGGAGAGAACGTGTGAGAAAAATGATTTAACAAGAAGCCGACCATCGCTGACTGGCTTGTTAGCGCGTACGTTGGAAGCCATCTTGGAGAGAAAGCTCGGAGGCCAAAGAATGACACCACTCCCAGTAGGACTGGGCAATGAACTGAAAATATAACTTAGAACTGATAACCAACTTAATCTTGCTCAAATCGAGAAGCTATTTAAAAAAAAACATATTATAAAGAATAATTACACTCATATCAGCGAATCGACACGAAAAGGTTCCAATAGATATTTTTTATAATAGACTAAATGTATCAGTCTGATTAACCACTTAAGCCCTGCATTATACTTTGTTGTACAATGGTGGCGGGCAAACTTTGCGAAAATAGATGATCTACAAGCTCATAATGCTCCATATTGCAACGTGTGAGCTTGTAGATCTGCTATTTTCACTAAAAAGAAATATATATATAGGTTCTTATATATCCGTTCAGAGTGGTGTAAATTAGCTAAGTACATTTACTCAAGTACTGTACTTAAGTACAATTTTTGGGTATTTTTACTTTACTGGAGTATTTCCAATGTTCTGTACTTCTACACTCCACTACATCTCAGAGGCAAATATTGTACTTTTACTCCACCACAATTATTTGAAAACTTTAGTTACTAGTTACTTTGTAGATTTTGATTATTATTACGAAGCATACATTAACCACTTCAGCCCTATACATTTCGGCCATTTGAAAATAGCCCACAATGCGTTGCGATGCGACGCAATGTGAGCTTGTAGATCTGTTATTTTCAAAAATGTAGTCTACCTTTTATACATTTGAAAACAATGGGACATTCTGCTTTTGGTACTTTAAGTACATTTTTAAACCAATACTTTTGTACTTTTACTCAAGTAAATTTTGAATTCCGGACTTTTACTTGTAACAGAGTATGTCTACACTGCAGTATTGATGCTTTTACTTAAAAGTAACAAATGTGAGTAGTTTTTCCCACCGCTGTCCGTTCACTAATCGTAATCAAGGCAATAGTTTGACATAGTGATTTTGAAGTCATATCGCCCAGCCCCAGCTCCCAGGAACTGATGTTCAAAGGGCCTGACACAGCATGAGTGTCTGGGAAGCCCGTGCAAGGAGGTGGGGGTGATTACCAGAATTGGGTCTCTGGCTTCTGTGCTGCTCTAGGCCGTCTCTTTGAAATTAATCTCACAACTCATGACTTGGCAGGCTTCAGTTTGTGTTTGGATATGTCCTCGTGTCTCCCTTGCTCAGACGACATGGCTGACACTGTCAAATCCTGGGAGTCCATTTAACTCCGGAAAGGTTTAAAATGGACCCTTGTGGGTTCACTTTTATGCTTGCGGAGTTAAATTGACACACAGGATTTTGAGGTGTATAAAACTTTGCTATAAATAAATGTGTCAAACAGGCATTCCTGTGCGAGCGGTGCTTTGCAAACGGGGTGGAAAGAACGGTTCATTTCTACTGTTAATAATTTCTCAGGGCCACTTGCAGAAAATGCTAAATATTTGGCAATGAACTACCTGCTGCAAGAAAAAAAAACTGACAACAACCGAACACTGTTGCTTCAGGCACAGTCTTTATAGGGTATGAAATAGCCAAATAAGAAATGTCTGAGTCATGGCACTTCAGTTAATTTAATCTTACAGCATCTATGGCGAGAGGCACAGAAATGCAAACTATTGCAGATCGCTGGGATATGGAATCTGCAAAGTGTACCGTCCGAAACAGCGTAAGTGCAACTTTCGGTGCGCACACGAACCAAGCCCTGTAGTGCTACAGTTGAAAGACATTTGAGACAGCTTGTCCCGTCCTCAGCCAGCTGAACACACAGTGTAGCCTTTGTGCAGACAATGGTGTCTGTCTCTCTTTTCTCTGTCTCTCGCTAAATCACCGAATTCATCTTTTTCTGAAGTGGGGCTCTTCAAGTGCGGCCACAAAAAAAAAAAAAAACTCAGTTTTTCCATGCTCAGGGTCCCTGCCTTGTAAAGGAGGCTTAGTGGGTCTGTGTTTAACTACTGAAACTCTGCCAAGGCTCTGGATGGAAGCCAAGCAGCCAGAGTCACGTGCAACCCTTCCATTCAGCCAGAGCCCTAAGCAGGACGTCTCTCTCTCTCTCTCTCTCTCTCTCTCTCTCTCTCCCTGTGCTCAAGCTAAAGATTTCATTAGGACGAGAGGAGCCGAGGAGCCAAAGGAGGTGCACCTGATACGTTTCTGTTTAAAAATTAACATCTGTGCACAATTATGCTTCATGAATATCCCAAGTTTCTTACAGGCCGGAGCCCAAGCATGAAAGATAAGCCACCCTTTCTTCCAGTTTTTTTTCCTGCTCTCTGCCAGGGCTTTATGAGCATACAGTAAGACCATCGGAAAGAAAAAAAAAGGGGGCCAGGACAATGAGTTCTCCCACCTTTTCAGCGGATTTACCAACGGTACACCGTGTTTGGTATGGCCTCGGCCTTTGATTAAGTCGAGCCTGGCCCGGCATCTGAAATTACATCTTTACAAGATCCTGGGTATTGAATAGAGATGCTGTTTAATCTCAACAGGGGGTAAGGGGGACGGGATAATCGTCGAGATAAATGAGCTTGAGTGCCTCTATCACATAAAGCACAACGCCGGTAAACCATCCTTATGCCTTGGCCCCGGTTCGACTGCTTAATATTTGAAGGGCCCGGCCATGGCCTGATAACCCAGGAGTTTCTAGAGCAGAAAAGGGAGGTGTGAACATAACGTTGGGCCTACAATGGAGTCATGCGACTCAGCAAGGGCAAGGTGCTCCAGTCCAAAACAAAACTGTCCCAAGGAACAAAGACAGAAATGGGCCAACCGGTGTTTTTGTTTTTGAAAAAGGCGGAAATATCAACGTTGCTCGTTACCAGCGGCATTGTTGTTCACTAACAAAGCCGTTTACAGTTACACTGACAAAGAGTTAATTGCTAGATTTGCACAGTATGTATGCACGCTCGCAAAGGCAGCTGCTTGCTTTAGCAAACAGCGGAAGGGGGAGGAACAGAAGCAATGACAGTCTGATTTGACTATTTATGATACAACTTATGTGCACAACTTGACAGTAACATAGCACCGAGACAGATTACCTGGCCAGGGCAAGAACTTGTACTTTTCCAGGGCATGCATACAATATTGGATGTTTGAGAGAGGGCGAGCGCTACAAAAAAAAGTCCCTGTTTTGACCAAATGTTTTGTCCACCAGCTGGCATTTTTTTATGTCTTATTTTTTTCAAGACATCCACTGCGAGAGAATTCTGTTTAGAGCTTAATATCCGGTTGGTTTCGATGGAAGTCTCATTTATCGCTGTGCATGTTCACAATCAGCAACTTAACTTCCAGGAAATCACTTTTTTTTTGTCTCCCTCCCCCCCCCCCTACACACACACACACACACACACACACACACAGTTATTGTGCACGTAGAATATGTTCATTGCAATCAAAGTTTCCTGCTTTTTCCTGCATGTAAGGGTATAAATAGCTCCGAGAACAATTCAAGGATTGTAAATTACAAAACAGCAGCTCACTTATGAAAGGGCCATGTGAGATCCCTCCAAGTGTGCAATAGGTAGCAAACTTGTTGAGCTGTTTCACAGCTTCTGTGGTTAAACTCGGCTTAAGTGCAAGGATATGCCCAATCTCAGTCAAAACCTGCCATATGAACAGCACATTATCAGAGGCGAGCAGATGGTTGTTCTGCCGTGAACGCGACTAATTTTGGTCTGAGGTCGCGTCCCCACATCTGAGTTAGGGTTTTTGACAAGCCACACGGACGGACGCAACCTCTTTTTGGGTCACTGTCACCACAACACAATTGCTGGGTGTGACGATATTCTAACTCCCCCAACGGCAGAAGCAGCTATTTTGGCGCGCAACCGAGCGAGCTCCTCCTGATTCTAGCTGTCCAAAGTTGAACTCGAGGAAGAATGGAAGGAAAACATCTCCGTGGGCAGAGAGTCGGCTACAGCATCAATTTTGGGTTAACACTTTCTTTGTGAGGGGGTTTGCACAGTAGCGTAACAGTGGTGACACAATTCATGCCACTTTTTTATTGCTTATGTAACAGGTTTCCATGGACGATTCCAGAGTAAATGGCCCCAGAGAACTATGCAATTTTAAGAAATGTTGCATGCTGATTCCTCTCCACTGGCCGAGTATGCATTCATTTACATTTTTAATTTCACTCCCAACTGTGCGTTCCAATATAAATGACGATTATGGCTCCACCACAACGATGTGAAAAGGTTAACGGACAGGTCATGTTCAGCTGCATTAGCAGGGGATTAGCGGGGTTGTTGGTTTGAAGTTTTGAAGTCATTGCTGATGAAATGACAATATTTAGCACCAAAGAATACTAATGTGGATAAGACCATGCTTATCCACATGGGCTCCTGCATGTGATACCAAAATCTCGTATTGAGCCTTCGTTGCACTTTTGTCTCTTTAGAAAGATTGGGCAACCTACTTTATTGTAAAATCATGACGGGGGGGGGCGTATCAGCCGGATTCTTCTCTATAGGACACGCATGCTGAGGTAAATCTCACCTGCTTTATCTCTTTGTCCCTCCACGTCGGTGCACTAAAAACGCCAGTGGTCCGATCAACACGTGTTCCCATTTAAAACCATGTGCACATCCCATGCCTCGCTCTTTTTTTTTTTGTGTGTGAGTCTTGACAGAGAAAGACTACTTTGCGGGACTGATTTGTTTCACAGCTGCTCCCCAGCCAGCGGGCCAGGTGTCAGTGACCAATGTGCTCTACGAAGACCGCTGTAAAAGTTTATAGGAAGAAATCAGACAGGCGTGCCAAATAGGCCCCTCTGCTTGCCAGCTACAGGTACAGTACCGTGCTGCTGCCCACCCCCCTCCCTCTGCCCCCCCCCCTCCCCTCCCCGCCTCAGACAAGAGCCTGTTCCAAAAAAAATCAAGACGTGTGGGGACAAAACACAAAATGTGTACGATCCAACTTCTCCATCATTAGTATGCAAGTTGTTTCCTGCAAAACGTGTGTGTGTGTGTGTGTGTGTGGGGGGGAAGAGAGAGAGAGAAAAAAAAAAAGCATGTTCTCTGCCTTTTTTTTTTAGGGAATCATGCTCTCTAAGAACTCTTTGGCTTTTTCTCCGGGAGTCCTCCTAATGCGACGCCAGAGCCGACCCTGCGTACACAGTACAAAACCCTGAGCGTTCATCTAACTCTGAGGGCTGTACAAATGGCGTCAAATGGCCCCTTTCCATTTTGGTTCCATTTGTGCGCTCTCACAGAGTTACAAATGGATAAACGAACATCGTGAGCTGAGCCTGCGTATTGACACGGTGAGTTAAGCGGAGCTTTTGAGGCGTGGCTGCGGCTTTAGAAGCCTGGCCTGTTGCGGAGCCTTCAAGGTAAAGGGAGATGGAAAACCCACGCCATCCAGCCTTTTCCTTTTGCACGAGCGCGTCGTGAAACTGTCAAGCAGCTGTGGCCACGTGCAAAACCCAAGCCACGTCGTAACGGTAGCAATGCATACGTGCACGCAACGCAAGTGATGTCTGCTGCAAGCCGGAGACACGTCTGACTCTACGCAGTAAAATCCAGTGTATCTAAACTACAATTGGACTCAACAGGTCAATTTTTATACCCTCAGAGTTAATAACTAAAGATTTAACAGTGTAGTTGTTATTACACTTGCCTGAGCATAAAGTGTACTTGAAGGTTGATGTCCGCGCCCATGATTCTAATATTAAAACATGGAGGACATTGAATAGAGACTAATGTGACCATTCACATATGATTACCATTGCTTTACCTCAAGTCCACCATAAATAGTAATGACAAAGACAAGTGGACAAAGTTAAAGGACCATAGCAGCGGTCTGGCATGTTTAGCCCATTGACTAGGACTCACAGTGTACTTGACATTGCTGCTGACCATAGTCCAAAGAAAACTGTGGCTTGTTAAGATTTCAAGGAAGCCACTGGATTACATTCACTTGAGTATGAAATATTAAAATAAACGTGCAGAGACTTGAATCTCGCCGAGACAGGTAATCCGACACAGTGAACTTTTTAAAAGATAACGTTACGTTATTCTTTTGTCAAAGTCACGTTATCGATGGGTTTTAATGTAATTTGAAAAGCGCAGACTGATTTGAAAAGTCTTAGCAACAACAGACAGACACTAGAGAAAAAGATTATTTTCCAAATGAATTCAAACGTCTGGGATCTCTTAACCGAGCAATTACGTTTGGCCAACATTGACTCAGTGATTCAGGTATGCTCGGTAATGTTTTAATAACGTTGGGAAAAAGAAAACTAAAGTCTGAAAATGAAGGCCATTAGTGGGGAAAATAGTCTTGTTTATGTATGATACACGGCCAGAGCTGTGAATAGACAATGACAATCTCTTAACAACAGCATCCTTTTAACTGTCATCTCGTGCATAAACAAAATCTCGCAATGAAACAGAAACCCCCCCCCCCCCCCCCCAAACAAGTAATCTGTCAGGAAAGAAACAGCTACTGTATGTTCATGAGAAGCAGGCATGGCATGGCCGTACCGTGTACAAGTCAGGCATTCTGGATTCGTAACTCCTCCCTAATCATCTTTTTGTATCTTGGCAAAGAGCAATGTGTTCTAACATAAGGCCCTTTCAGAAGCTTGAAGGGCGAGGAGGGTCTGGCTGCTATGAAGTCATATCTGTTGGCAAGCTCTCTCTCCGGGCTTCTGATTTGGTAATGGGTGTGTGGGGGGGGGGGCTGACAAAAGTCTGAGTGGGCCCAAATCACACACTGTACCAACTCCTGTGCCTCATGGTCCAACTCCTTGCGAGATCACAATGCAATAGCGTTTAACAACCCTTTAAGGCCTGGGACGCATCTGTGTCACTTTTTGATTTGAGCTAAAAAAAGCATTATTTTACACTTTGGCTATTCAAAAATAGCAGATCTACAAGCTCGTAGCGCGGCACTCGGTGCCGCGCTACGAGCTTGTAGATCTGCTATTTTTGAATAGCCAAAGTGTAAAATGTGTGCAAATCTTTGAATGTGTATTCTTTTAAAGCGAACATTTTTAACTCAAATCTTTGCTTCTGGGGGTCCCTGGAACACATTATTTTGAGATGGGGGTCGGCGGCCAAATTCATATCATTTTGGGGGTCCTTGACATGTAAAAGTTTGAAAACCACTGATATAGAAACGTACGTTTTTCAGAAAACCGTTAGGATTTAGAAGACATTTTGCAGAATTGCGGAACCTCAGGCCTCAATGGGTTTTAAAAAAAAATTCTCACAATATTCTGTGACACACATTTACAGAGACAGAATCGTGGCTAACCTAAGTCAGAAGAAAAAGGAGGAGAGAGAGAGACAGACTGGGAGAGAAAGAGAAGAGAAACTGCTGCGCACGCACACGCATGCGAAAGATTTCTATCTAGCCCATTGCCTTGGCTGCCTCTGCTCCAGTCAATATTTATCAGGCAGTGGCTCTCTCTCGGTCTCTCATGGCCCCACGAGTGTGAAGGACACACGAGCTCCTCCTCCCCGACCCTGAGTGTACGCCGCGCTCAGCTCTCAGCTGGTAAAGCTACAGCGAGCGCACGGAGAGCGGCTGCAACCCCACACCACAGGAAACCAGAGGCTCACCTCGCCGCCAACTCCCATCCAAGGAGCTGTTTGACGGACGGCCCTTCAGAGACCGTTGAGAGAGAGAGAGAGGGGGGGAGAGAGAGGGAGAGCGAGGGGGGGGGGAGAGAGAAAGATAGATGGAGAGAGAGAGAGAGAGAGCGAGAGAGAGAGAGGCGCAGTCATTTTGCTGAATCACTGCAGCACAACCGAGTGGAGCGCCCACATGCAATGAATGCACTACCAGGGGCTGCGCTCTGATTACCACTGTGGTGCCCTACTGACGGGGGATGTCAGGCGCACACAACACACGCACACACACACACACGCGCACGCACACACACACACACACACGCGCACGCACACACACACACACACACACACACGAACACACGAACACAAAGTGACAGATAATTGACTGGAGGCTCGTCAACACCACCATTACTCACAACCTGACACCCATGGGCTATGTCCTTACACATACAAACTCTCGCACACAAGCACAAGAGACACTGTGTGTGTGTGTGTGTGTGTGTGTGTGTGTGTGTGTGTGTGTGTGTGTGTCTGCTGGAATCCAGTGTCCTATAGCAGCTACTTGAATGCAAGGCAACAACAAAACAAAACAAAAAAAGAGACCTTGATGATTTCAGTTCTTGCTGAGTGCAATGGAAACTACTGGGCTTGCAGCAGCTATTTATTTTAGAACAATGGCCCTCGTGGATGAACCGCATTCCGTTCTAATGTTGTTTTATGTATCTATGTCATCCGAAGAAGAGGCGAGGGCTGCATGCTAGGTGCAAATAGCCCTGGTGAGTCTCTGTCAACAGTCAGAATGAGCCCGGTGGCATTTTATAGAATGTGGCAGCCGGCCAAAACCTTCGCGGCTACCACCTACTTGTCTAGCTGTTGACAAGCTACTAGAACTCGGGACGGACAGTAAAACCCTCCGAACGCCGAGGGAGAGAAATGCGTTAAATCACTCACACAGTTAACCACTAAAACAAGTGGGGAATTTCATCAGTTCGTCCGGAGACTGTACAAACGCACGCGCACAGTCACACACGCACATACACGCGCACACACACGCGCACACACACACGCGCACACACACACACACACACACTGACACACACACACACACACACACACACACACAGTGTCACACACACACACACACACACACACACACACACAGATTTAATCTTTGGGCGGTAATCCGACTCTCAACACCACCCTTGGCGCACAGCCTAAATCTATCCAAATTCCGCTTTAACGAGATCCGTAGCCTCGGGAGTACAGCCCTGCTCCATCACCTTATGGGCAACCGGATCTATGCGGACATCCATTTATCGCTTCATTTCACGAGCGCTCGATGTTGAGCGAGAGTGAAAGAGCTGAGAAATCACCAAAGCGGTGGTTCTCAAACTTTTCTCTTTTTTTCAAGAACCCCCCATAACTCTTGAGAGTGTTGAAATGGAATATAAAGGGTTCCGTTCGGTTCCATTTGTACACTCTCGGAGTTACAGACGTATAAGGGGTCCATTTGGTTCCCCTTTCAGGGAAACCCTGAGGGTCCCCTGGACCCCACTTTGAGAACCACTGGCTGCACTAAAGGAGCCGCAAAGCAAACGTAAGAGAGAAAAGCAGAGGGAGGTGTTCTATATGCCACAATAAAGAGCCTATAATATCCTCTCACGTGAGGGTTGGACATAGCGGAGGCACAGCTGAGGATTCTGGTCCCGTTAGTGGCCCAGACGGAGGCTCAGTTCAGTGACAGTGACACAACACAACGCAACACACCACCGGTGGTGTAAAGTAACTAAGTACATTTACTCAATTACTGTACTTAAGTACACTTTTTGAGGTACTTTTACTTTACTGGAGTATTTCCAATTTTCAGTACTTTTACTTTTACTGCACAACATCTCTGAGGAAGATATTGTATTTTTACTCACAACAATTATTTGAAAACTTCAGTTACTAGTTATTTTGCAGATATCAATTATTATATTATAAAACATACATTAACCACTTCAGCCCAATTTTATACATAGGCCGATCTACAAGCTCACAACATTGTCAGCTTGTAGATCTGCTATTTCCAAACATTTGAGTACTTTTACTTTTGGTACTTTTAAGTATATTTTTACTTTTACTCGAGTTACATTTTGAAGACAGTCCATTTACTTGTAACAGGGTATTTTTGTAATGTGGTATTGCTACTTTTACTTAAGTAAAATATCTGAGTACTTCTTCCACCACTGCACACTAACTACACATGGAGGCGGCAGCGAGTCCAGTCCAGTCAGTGCCATCTGGGGCTTTTTTACGCACAGACGAGGCGCGGATGAGGAGATCCGCTTCGCACACAAACTCCCCAAAGATTAAATCAGCTTGGGCTCTTCCAAAGCGTGCAGCTGAGTTTTCCTCCTCCGTGCACGTGGTGTGTTTTCAGTCTAAAGTAACACATTCAACGCTCAATAACACACAGCAGCCAGTAGCCACACGATCGCTGCTGCTGCTGCTGCGATGCGATGCTGAACCTGTTGTTCGTCGCTATTGCACCTCTCTCTACAAAGACTGAAAAAATAGCGAAGGAACAGCCAGGTTTTCAGCAAAGACAGTGGGTCAAAAGCTAATCCGATGAAACCTCATATACCATCTGTGGACGAAAACACAGCCCTGTATCAAAGACCACTATGTTGTCATTAATATCACAGGACATGGGACTTTTGAATATCACCATCTAGTGTATATTTGAATATCACCATCTAGACTAGTGTCGCTCTAACACACTGAGCTTGGTGCTATAGTTTAATCCACAACTCCGAAAGTGTAATAAAACGGAACTAAATGGTCTCAGAGCTAAATCAACACTCAGTATTCCGATTGCACTGCTGCCATCATTTTTTAAAACCCATTAACCACTTGCACCCCAGCATCCATATAATGGGGGCTCCCCCCCAAAAACAAAATAGCAGATCTACAAGCTCACAACAGACTTGCAGATCGGCTATTTTTTGGCGAATAGTTTTTTTTTTTTTTTAGGATATAGACGGAAAAAGTGGTCCAAAAACACAGAGCCAACGCGGGTCCAGTTTCCTAAAGTCTAGAGAGGGTTTTAAGTGGTTAAAAAGCACGGGGCAGCCCCAGCAGCGCGTCTCTCTCTCTCTCTCGTTCTTTAGTGACCACTTTGTCCATTTCTTTTTTTCTCTCTCTCTCTGGTTCTTACCTATGGGCGGATGGTGGGCCGGCTTGTATCCTTTCTCGTTGGTGCAGACCCCCCTGCCGTGCAGCAGGGCGTGGAGGGGCTTCTCCTCGCCGCTGCGGGGCAGGCAGCGCAGGCCGTGCGTGCACGTCCCGGTGTACACGCCGCACGCCTGTCCCTCGGACAGGGCGCACGTCAGGCAGCAGCCGCAGCCGGGCTCCTTCACCAGCTGGCAGCCGACGGGCACCGGCGGACACATGGACAGCGCCTTCTGGTCGCACGGCTCGCAGGGCACGTAGGAGCCGTGCGAGCTCCCGGACAGTCCCAATAAGAGGAATGTCACCAAGAGACAGAAGCTCAGAAACATGATTGTTTATGTCGGTGTGCCTTGATCGTCAAAAAAAATAAAAAATAATAATAAAGCCTAAACCTCCCAAAAATGGAAGGAAAAGTGCCTGATCGTCAAAAAAAAGAATAAAGCCTATAAACCTCCAAAAAATGGGAAGGATAAAAGGTGGTCTAGTAAAAACACAATGCCTCGCGTCGGATAATCCGGATTTTAAAGCTAAAGCCCAAGAGTCTTCATCCAAAAGATAGTGTTGTTATCTACTCAAAAAAAAAGTGGTGGAAAAAAAGGGGAAAAAAGGAACAATATGCGATGTGGGCTTGTTTTGCACCATGCAAAAAGAAAAAAAAAGAAAATAAGACCAATTTTAAGATGGGTATATTTTCCCCCGTGGATGAGATTGTCTTCTTCTTGCAGGAGCAAAATTTCTGCACAAAATCTTGAACTTCTCCCCCTTCTCTGTTCAGACCCGGGATCGCAGCAGCCTGTGTACTTTCACCACCGGAGAAGTTTCCTGAGCAGACTGATCAACTTGAGAGAGAGCCTTGCCTTTTTAAAAACAGCCGAACCCAAACCCCTAACTATGAATACTGCGTAACAGCAGGGAAGGGAGGCGCACTTGTTCCACAGCTTGGCAGGCGGCCAAAGCAGTTTTTTTTTCTCTCTCTCTCTCTCTCTCTTCTTTTTCTTTTTTTCTTTTTTCTTCAGCATGCAGGATCGCTGCTCTTTCACGCTGAAGGCTAAACCGATGCCAAGTGCAAAGAGGCAACACCAGAAACCAACGCAACAACCCTCATCAAAACATTTCAATAGAAACACTCCTCTCTAAAAAGCAACAGGATTCTCCGCTGTCAATAAATCCGTATGGGCTAGCCCCCCTCGCACCCCCCCCCCCTCCCCCCGCGCACACGCACGTCGCTCCTCGTCACCTTTAAAAGACCTCCCAACTAATCACACACACAACACTAATCGGTACTTAACTTAGAGGTATTGGACTTAAAATGAGAAAGAAAATTAGGCTTTTGTGTGTGAAACACACACACACACACACACACACACACACACACACACACACACACACACACACACACACACACACACACACACACACACACACACAAATGCAAAAAGGATGTTTTAGCCCACTGTTTCCCAAGCAATGGGTCGGGACCCATTTGTGGGTCGCGGACACATTTTTATGGGTCACAGGTAAATATCCTTTCCCCCCTTTTTTTCATATTATTTCAAAATATTTTCAGAAAAAAAAAAATTGTTAAACATTTTCCAAGAGAATTTCATGAATTTAAAAAACAAATCTGATCAGAAATCCCATAAATAAAATACAAATTGTTTGGGTCCTGGCCTGGGAGACATCTATTTTGGGTCTCGAGCTAAAAAAAAGTTTGGTAACCAGTGTTTTAGCCTATAATATGTAACGCAAATGACATGCACAGCTACACATGTGGTGCACACAATGAGTTAAAATAAGCTGTCACACGTTAGGCTACTATTAAAGGATACACCATGGCAGTATGGGAGCGATGTCCGTGGCTAAGACATGCCTTTGACACTATGTGAACTCACTGAATATTATGGGCAGATATATGGGCAGAACAAAAACTGTGTGATACCCTGTGTGGAAACATAGGCTTATACTTTTCATTAATGTTACAGTAGATGAACTTCTTTCTTTCTTTGATAGTATAGCCTAACAGTAGTAGGAAGCTGTGACACTTTGGGCCTTAGCCTCTTTCCACTCTGAAACGGTTTGCTTTTTATTTAGATTACACTAGTATGGGGATGCCTATTACGGTCTAAAAATAAGTCAACTTTAAAGCCTGCACCTGTTACTCCCATTGGACACCATTTGTATTACAAAGGTAGCACGCAGGGCAGCAATACTCAAAAATCCTGTGATAGAGAGAGCGAAAGAGAGAGCGAGAGAGAGAGAGAGAATGAGTGTGTGCCTGTCATGAAAGAGAGAGAGTGAGGGAGAGAGAGAGAGAGAGAGGGTGAGTTACATTCTCTTGGGGAAAGGGAGAGGAACGCTGTCATGAACTGTGAGTGTTGAGGCAATAGTCTGACAAGTTAAGTGCAACTCGGGTCTATTATTTTATAGGCTCGACGCAGCAGAATACCCGGTGATTGCTTCAACGTGTGTTTGCGCCCCATATGCACTCTACATCAGCTCCCTCACGCCTGTTATATCAATTTACGAGGCTTACAGCGAGGATTTTTCTTCTCTGCTTAAATTCAACTGCAGCACGGTGTCACAGGAAGCTCCATCGGTCATCCTTACCATATCCACTTACAATTTGATAAATCGCAACACTCGTTTCCTACACTCGGACATCTCTAATCTAACCCTTTTGCTCCTGCACACCAGAATCCAGTGTGATTTATTCACGGCAGTTTGGTTGCAGCCCACTAGAAGGCACTGTTACCAATGGCAAGATCTTTGTGCACGGGGCTCACTCCAAACCCATTCTGTTGCTCCTATAAAGAGAAAATGCCTGCAGTCATGGTCCAAGATTGATGAATGAATTTGCAATGTAATACCAGACAACAGGATTGCTTTCCATACAAGACAGTCCCCAAAGTATGCCAATAAATAGTTGATATCCATAAATCTGAGAAAGTGACGTCTAAGCGTTCATTTTATACCAAGTATTTTGTGTCCCTTGTCATTACATGATTGAATGAAGTCATTAGATTTCACTGCTGCGAACCACAGTTCAAAAAGGACAAAAGATGAATCTCATTTGCTCTCGCATAGCTTTGATAAAGGAAATCTGTAGTGACACATTCATATTTTCTACATTTAACCATAACCATTTGGATTGGATCAGGGGTTTGAGGAAGGATTTAGGGAGAGCAAAGATGATTCTTCTGCCGAATCTTTCCTAAATAACCTGCAGAGAAGAGAGACCTGTGCTGAATGAAAATGGTCGAAAAGGGCAACTTAATCCCAGGCTACATCTGCAGAAGCGCTACAGTTATTTATTCTACTTGAACACCTCATCAGTGGCTGGATTCCATTTCCAGTGCGATTCTGCCGGTTGCCGAACGAAAGGACTTTGGACAATCAGTGTTCTTTCCAAAGTCAAGGAAGTCACAGAAGCCAGCTTGTTACAGCAGTGGGCTTGTGATCGGAAGGTTGCAGACTTGCAGCCCCGGGACAGCCTGGAAAAAAAACTCTGGATGGGTAATATCACATAGAAAAAGGCTGTCTTCCTCCCAACAGCTGTCACTGGAGGTACCGCTGAACAAGGTCACTCAACCCTGAACCATGTGTGACGCTTCAAACCCGGGTCTCTCGCACGGGAAGGGGCACTAAAGCCAAACATCTTATCCACTAGCCCAGGGGTCTTCAACATTTTTCAGGTCAAGGACCCCTTAGCTGAGAAAGAGATGAAGCAGGGACCCCCCCCCCCCCTCCACCCCCACTACATCTTGTATAAAGTTGTGTTTTCATAGATTTCATAGACATTGTTTGACAGCGCTGTCATCAGTGTTGTCAATTAATGTTAATATGTTGGATTCATGTTAATGTGTATTTTCAGACATTTAAGCCCCCTTAATACTTTGTAAACTTGACTTTTCATGCTGTACTTGGTCTGCTCTTTTTCCCCACTACACCAAAACTCTTTGCCGAAAATAGCTACTTTACAAGCTCACGCGAGCTTGTAGATCTGCTATTTTTAGCCCACTGTTCTCCTCAGAATAGGGATGCTAGGTGTTCAAGTGGTTAACGTAAAAAAATAAGATCCTATCACAGAAAGATTTGGTGGCCCCCCTGTAGTAACTCTGAGGACCCCCGAGGGGTCCCGGACCCCCTGTTGACCCATGCACTAGCCTAAAGGAGAATCCCCCTTTGATGGGGGAGATATCAGGCGTTTGCTCTTCAGATCTGAGCCACTCTGCCATATGAACTAAAGCCAGAGTTATACTTGGATGCGCATCATGGCACACACCAAAAATAGCCGATCTACAAGCTCACAATGCGCCGCGCTGCGACACGTTGTGAGCTTGTAGATCGGCTATTTCTGGTGCACGACACTGGTGCGTAACTACGTTTTACTCCATGACCGATATTCTGCAGAACATTGAGCAGAACCGAGCCAGTAAAGTGATACAGGTTGTAGTGGAACAAATATGAATGGGATATGAGAGACCGGATAGAGAGACCACACGAAAGCATTTCCCAAAGCCAAAAAAAGTACTTAGATTTATGTGGATGCAGATTCAGGAAATTAAAGCTTCACCGCAGTCGTTTTGTGTTTCCATTTTTATTCCTTAGCTTTTTTTTATTTGATTCCTAGTTCCTTCATTCATTCCTTCATTCTGTTCAGTCCATCCATCCATCCGTTCATCCATCCATCCATCCATCCATCCCCATTACGAGCTCTCTGAATGCCTCCCAAATACCCTCACAAAAAAAATGCAGTAATCCTGGTCTCTATACTGCCTCCCCCTGGTCAGCCGGCGCGCCTTATGGAGGGGAAAGGAACTGGTTGGAAAATAACGTCTTCCTTCCACGCGCTACGTCCTACCGAGGGAAACTCCCCGCTGTCAGGTGATAAGCGGCGGCCTGCTCACTCCTCATGCGTTGAAGGAAGCATGAGCTCAGTTTGGGGCTCTCCCCAGGCTGATAGAGGGAGAGTAGCGCCCAGGATTACATGGGCAATTGGTACTGGGTGAAAAAAATGGGTTACAAAATCGTGGGAATAAAAAAAATGCATGCATACATACGGTCGTTGCACGAACTGATCACACTTCTCTCTCACACACGTGCCCGCTAGTTCGTTTCGACCACAGATACATATACCCCTTACTTTGCTTTAAAAGTCAGAGAGAGAGAGTCTACTAGGCATGCTCGACCATGCAAAAGGAGTATCGGCTCGGCGCCTGCAGCTTATCAAAAAGCCTCTGCTACAGTATAGCCGATGTGTCACACTCATCCATAAAACATTGGCAAGGAGGGAAGGTGTTGTAATCCTAGGGATTGGCCAAAAAAGACTGTATGATTGTCTAGAGATTAACCAATCAACGTGCACCCACACCGTGCCTTCAGGCACCGTATTCCTTGGAGTCTTAAGGTCACGGCACCAGTGAGACGCAAGCCTAGTGGCTACACGATATTAGCTCAAATGCTATTTATACTGGCATTTCTTTTGTGTGACAATATGTAGTGTAACACTTAAGCCCCATATAGTTTTCTAAGCTGTTCCTTTTCAGGATCCAAATCCAAAAATACCACCGCTCTTTGAGCTTGTCGATCCGCTACATTTTGATGCTTTTGTGCGACTCTGTAGTATGATCGAGTAGGGCGTTAATTTACGGAAAAAAGTAAAATTTATGGAGATAAGAGGTCTCTGCCCGACAGTAACGATATACTTTGTCTTACAATGATTAGAAATAATCTACAAACTTTGGAAACGTTGGGAAAACCGCCTATGAACAGAAAATACACTAGCGTAGAGCCCTGAGGGACCCCGGTCAACCATATAGGGTTTTTAAGTGGTTTTAATTTTGCATTCAATTCCTCTGCATCTGAGTCGAACCAATGTGTTCTCCAAAAACACAGCTTAAAGGAGAGCACGGTGCATCACATACACCTTCCTGGAATCGAGTGACTGCGTCACGGGAAATAAATTTGCCTGCTTGTCAGCTGTTGCGAAGCGCCAGCTGATTCATTAAGTGCTTGGCAAAGGTTTTTCTGTTTGGCTGGTCGGCTTTGTTTTGCTTTTGTGTGTTTGCGTGTGGCAGTGGGGGTCAGGTCCAGGGGTTTTTAAGGTAAATAGCCGGCGCACGCAGTCGGTGTCTTTTAAAACACCAGGGGCACATCTGCTTCCAATCAAATCCATGCAAAATACCAACAGGCCCAGGCCCCTCGCGTTGTTTACAGAATCCCCCCCAAACTAATGATTTGATTACGTTAATCCAAGCATTATCTGCCAAACACACTCAGCTTCACATGGTGGTGATGCATGATGCATGCATGATGCATGCGTGATGCCTGAGTGATGCATGCAGTCCATATGTGCGAGTGTGTTCTTGTTAACATCTGTGTGCTTGGTGTACTGCATGTGTGTAATTATATGTGAGATTGTGTACGTTCGTGTTTACGTCCCTGAATAAGCTGTGTGTGTGTGTGTGTGTGTGTGTGTGTGTGTGTGTGCGCGCGCACATGCGTGTGTGTGCGTGTGTGCGTGCGCGTCCTGGTAATTCCCTTCAAATGGAGAATGGAGTGTTACAGATTTCAGCCCTTTAATGTTTTCCTGTTCCACTTTGTCAAATGTTAACCTTTCACACACGCACAAGCACGTGCGAGCACACGCACACGCACACGCACACGCACACGCACACGCACACACACACACACACACACACACACACACACAGCTTATTCAGGGACGTAAACACGAACGTACACAAACACGCGCACACAAACACGCACACGCACACAAACACACACACGCACGCACACACGCACACACGCACGCACAAAGACAGCATGATACACTAAACATAAGGGCCGGGGTCATACAGATGGGTGTTACTGTGTTTAGCTCTGGTGACGGCAGAAAATGTTCCCATAATTGAACCCGACTATATCAGTTTTCCTCCATTTAGTCGGTGGAATCTGACTTCCTTTGAACATGTGTGTGTGTGAGAGGGTGAGTGAAAGACGCATGAGAGTGTAGAAGGGTGCAGGTGAGGTTTCTGTTCCTGCGTAAACATTTTCCAGACGACGCGGTTTCTACCTGGGCGCGCGCGTCAACTACATTAACCACATGAACCCTATAGGTTCATGCCCTATTCTCTGGGCATGTCATAATAATAGGCGAATATTCTGTGAAAATAAAGATATTTGGTGTAGAGGGCTGAAAAAAAGGAGGGTGCCTGGTACAAAGCCCTGGGGTACCCCGGTCAACTCAAGAGTATATAGGATTTGCGACTTAAACCCTATATACAGTACTTTGCTGAAGTTTAACCACTTCAACTCTTAAGTGGTTTAAAGCCAGGCCAAACTTTTCCTCTACAAAAGAAAACAGCAACTCTATGAAATGTGATGTTTACTGAGCTGAATCCTCTCGTTAGTTGACAGAATATGTATGTTATTGCGTTTACTTAATTTTCAATTTTTTTTCTTTTTCGGAAGAGCTGCTAAACTAAGTGTTCTTTGGTTCTATTTTGGGTTCGTCTGCCTTGCAGACAGTGTTGCTATCAGTGGTGGAAGAAGTACGACGATTAAATGACATGAATGGCGTTCTGCTCTTTAGTAAAAGTCCTTTATTCAAGTACAAAAGTATTGGCATCAAAATATATACTTTACAGTACAAAAGTCAAATATACTCAAGCCTTTCAAAAAATTGTCAAACTTTTGACGAAAAAAAACTTTTGCTGTGAGCTTGTAGATCAGTTTTTTTTAAATTGCTGAAGTATAAAATAGGTTAATTTGGTTAATGTAGTGTAACTATACGCTATACAACATTTGCCTCTGAGATGTGGTGCAGTAAAGTAGCATTGTCAGTGACAACAATGTGAAACATTGTAACAATGAGTGTACTGTGGTCCCCCAATAACATCAAACCAGCTTGAGATGATCTTGAGAAAATCTGCGTGATCTTGTCGAGGGAGATGGCGTAAACATTCGTCTCTGCAATAGAAAAAAAAAAGAAGAAAAAAAAAAACCTAGAGATTTTGGTAAACCGGTCATTAAATGTGAAACGCTACACAATTGGGCAGTCTTTTTATAGCCTTGTAATGTATGGTAGGCATAAAGGGTTTCCAAAACAAAACCATATCAGATATATGTGTGGAGAGAGAGAGAGAGAGAGACTGTTACAAGTCAAATTTACTTGAGTAAAAGTACAAAAGTATTGGTATCAAAATATACCAAAAGTAAAAGTACTCATTAAGCAGAATGTGTAAAATGTATAACAATCCTTTGAAAATATTAGATCTACAAGCTCACAACGCGTCGCAAAAAAACGACGCGTTGTGAGCTCTTGTAGATCGGCTATTTTCGAATTGCCAAAGTATATATATAGTGTGTTATAAGTGTTTATGTAATAATAATCAAAATCTCCAAAGTAACTAATAACTAAAGCTATCATATAATTGTAGTGGGAGTAAAAGTACAATATTTGTCTAGGAGATGTAGTGTGGAGTAGAAGTAAAAGTATTGAAAATTGGAAATACTAAAAAAAAAAAAAAGTACAAGTACCTCAAAATTGTACTGAAGTACAGTACTTGAGTAAATGTACTTAGTTACTTTCCACCACTGAGTGTGTGTCAGTGCTAAGCGAGAGAGAGAGAGAGAGAGAGAGAGAGAGAGTGTGTCAGTGCTAAGAGATGGTTTTGTTTTGTGGTCTGGTCGCTGGCCAAACCTTTAGCTCCAAACGGCTACAGCGCTGGGTTTTGTTAAAAGGTGATGTATTATTTGTGGTTCTCCTGTCTGTTTCCATCAGCCACCTCCCTACTTTCTTCACCTCCACCAAGATTCACCTAAAGGTCACATTTCTCCTAAGAAGAAGAAGGAAAAAAAAGACACAGTTCACATTTTTATATTTACTGTTCCTATCTTATTATTATGCTGTCAAACTGTTGTCTTGGCTGGGATTATTTCTCATTGCCGTTGATGACATTTTGTGTGAGAGGGACAGCTCCAAAAATAAATGCTCTCAAGTTCAGGCTTCTGTGGGCTCCGTGCTCATGCTTTTGTCCTTGCTCTCCTCACTACAAGTACAACCACTAAAGGGCAATTGTCGTGTACCCCCCCCCACCCCCTTACACACACACACACACACACACACACACACACACACACACACACACACACACACACACACACACACACACACACACACACACACACACACACACACACACACACAGAGGACATAGACAAATATTTGCACTTCTAATTGTAGTACCTCTCAAGATTTCTTTAGAGACAAAAACAAAACAAAACAACATGTACTAACACATGTGTCACTTAGGTCTCACATGGTCACACACCCCCACCGTCCTATGTAACCAAATCCACAGACCAAAGGTCGGAATCACAAGGGGGGGGGGGGGGGAACTCAGGTAATCCTCTGATTGGCTGAGGTGTTATAAAAGGAAGTCCTTGATTGGTCCGTCGCTGGTCTAAGGCAAGTGGTTCTCAACATTTTCAGGCTGTGACCCCCGGAATAATCATATTTGAACTGCGGGACCCCCCAAAATAATCATATTTGAACTGGGGGACCCCCCAAAATAATCATATTTGAACTGGGAACCCCCTAAAAGAATCATATTTGAACTGGGGACCCCGAATCATATTTTAACCGGGGACCCCCCCCCCCTACCCTGACAAGCACTTGGAATGTAGTTGAGGCATTCAATTCACAGTAGTTTGACTTGGTTCCATAGATAAATATTGTGAAAAATTAAAAATAGCCGATCTACAAATAGCCGATCTACAAGCTCACAACGCCTCGCAAGCCAGGCGTTGTGAGCTTGTAGATCGGCTATAATATATATATTTTTTGCCTCTTTCTTATATTATTTGACAATTTGGCCAATGTTTGACCAGTTTTTATAGTAGTTGATTACTTTTGATGCAGTAATGGTCATTTTATTTTCTTTCTTACTTTTGTTTTGGTATTACAAAGGTCTTAAAAGTCCTTGAATTGTCACTTCACCGTCATCTGGGGGGACCCCAAAAATCATGTGGGGGACCCCCTTGGGGGTCCCGACCCATATGTTGAGAACCACCCGGTCTAAGGCAGTGGTTCCCAAACGGAACGTGTGTGAGACAATTAAGTCCAGGTGTGCCTTTAGGATTGAGAACAACACATTATTATTGCAATATATAAAACGTAAAGTAAGAGTAGCCTTGGGTTCCCGAGACACGTGGTCCAATCTGCTGTTTCTGTAGCGTGAGGCGGCTTGCTGTACAAGTACACCGCCCCCCCCCCCCCGAGACATGACGCTAGTACAGTATGTCACAGCAGTAGGCCTGTCACCGACAAAGGATTTGTATAGTCGAATCTGATTGCCGACTAATTGCCAATAGTCGACTGGCAGTCGACTAATGCAACACCCCAAATTATTAATTTTTAAATTTTTATATATACATTTTTTTTGCATGATTTGACTGAGAGATTGGCAGTCGAATCAGTCTGATTCGACTGCCAATCTCTCAGTCAAATCATGCAAAAAATATGTTATGCAATAGAGGAACATTCCATTTGGGCTGTAGGGGTGCTTAGTGTCTGATTTAACATATACTATTGGTTTCTCCCAATAAATCATGATGTATATCCTATTTTTGGCAAACTATTAGTTAATTAATATAACAAACTAGGCCAATCAAGTTTTTTTGTATTTAATTTTTTTATTTTTTATAATTCGACTAAGAGATTGGCAGTCGACTCAGACACCCCTCGACGAATTAGTCGACTATTCGACTACTAGAGGTCAGGCCTACACAGCAGGGTATTTTACCTCCAATCCAACCAGGAGGCATCGGGTCCCGGCCAGGGAATTAAACCTCAACCAACCTCAGGGCGGACACTCCGACCACAAGGCCACTGAGCTTGCAATATATCGTTGCTGTCGGTTGCTGCCATTTTAGATTATTTTATACTTTAGCTAATAAAAAATAGCAGATATAGAAGCTCATAGCCAATTAAATTTTTTACTGTTTTGCAAATCTTTGAATACATATCTTTTAAAGCGAACATTTGTAACTCAAGTCTTTGCTTCTGGGGGTGCATGGAACTAAATATTTTGAGATGGGGGTTGGCGGCCAAATACATATAATTTTGGGGGTCCTTGACATGAAAAAGTTTGAGCACCACTGATATAGAAACATATGTTTTTCAGAAAACTGTTAGGATTTAGAAGACATTCGTAGATGCGTTCCCTGGATTGAATGGGTTAATAGCGACTTGGTAACCTGGTGACCTGATGGGTTCAAGAGTAGAACGAGTTCATATTCCTGCTCTGGCATGATGGCGTCATTTAAATCACCCACTAAGGACATGAACTAGACACAAATAATTTATAATTGTGAAGTGTTAGGCAATAATAGAGAGGCTGCTTAAGCCTGATATATGATCACTTTTGAATAGCCAAATTTTACAACGCATCTGTGGTAAGCCTAGCATAGGTCGTCGCCGATGTCGCACGCCCAGAAATAGCCGATCTACAGGTGTCACAGTGTGTCGCTTTGTGAGCTTGTAGATCTGCTGTTCTCGGCCGTTCTTGGCACGCCGCGCACATCGCCTGACGGAGCATAAATTATAGGCTTTACTAAACATTCTCACCTCCATTTCTAGTTTATTCCACCATGATTATGCCATGATTACCTTTCCATGTAGTCTGACTGAGATGGAATACATGTTCTTTGTACATTTAACCCATTAAGACCGGGAACGCATGTGTGTCACTTTAGATTTCTTTGGCTATTCAAAAATAGCAGATATACAAGCTCATAGCGCGGCACCGAGTGCCGCGCTATGAGCTTGTAGATCTGCTATTTTTTTGAAAATTCGTGAACATTTTTGCAAATCTTTCAATATATATATGTTTTAAAGCAAAACATTTTTACTCAAATCTTTGCTTCTGGGGTAGAAATGTCTTCTAAAACAGTTTTTGAAAAAAATTATGTTGCTATAAATTCTCAAATTCTCAAAAAAAAATCATCTCAAGGACCCCCAACATTATATGTATTTGGCCGTTTTTTTTTTTTTTTTTTATCAACAAAAAATTAATCGCTCATATACTAGCTCACTCGGTGCCGTGCTATGAGCTTGTAGATCTGCTATTTGTTGATGTTGTTGATTTAAAAAAGAAATATATGTGTTCCCGGTCTTAATGGGTTAATAATAATAATTAGGACGGAGTCTCGACTCCTTTGGGGTATTTTTTTGTCACTTACATTTGCACGTAATGTGAGTCTTTTCACCTGGTTATGCTACGTACGTACCCCACACAGGAAAACCCTTAGTGGCAATTTTATCCATTTGTAACTCAGAGAGTGTGCAACCAAATGGATCTGTAACGGTCCATTTGGTTACATGTTGTATACACTCTTCTGAGTTAAATGAACACAGAGGATTTTTTATTGTGCAGTGTGACTCAAAAGGCCCACAACAGACCATAACAGAGTAATTACTGTTAAGGTAGAAACTAAACTCCATCAATTTTACAGACAGTCGGCTGGGCGGCTCTCAAAACCCAGCTCCTCAAGACTGTAATGAATCGAGCGCTCTAATGAAAACCCAGTGGTGGAAAGTAACTAAGTACATTTACTTAAGTACTGTACTTAAGCTCAATTTTGAGGTATTTGTACTTTAGCGGTCCAATTTCCAATACTTTTACTTCTACTCCACTACATCTCGGATCCAAATATTATACTTTACTCCACTACATTTATTTGAAAACTTTAATTACTAGTTACTTTGAAGATTTTGATTATTATTACAAAACATACATTAACCACTTCAGCCCTATATACATTTCGGCCGATCTACAAGCCGATCTACAAGCTCACACTTGCGACGCATTGTGAGCTTGTAGATCGGCTATTTTCAAAAGATATTCATACATTTGAAAACATGAAATGGGACATTCTAAACAATGAGTATTTTCAACTTTTGGTACTTTAAGTACATTTTGATACCAACATTTTTGTCCTTTTTACTCAAGTAGATTTAGAATTCCAGACTTTCGCTTGTAACAGTGTGTTTCTACATTGCAGTATTGATACTTTTACTTAAGTAAAACCATTGAGTACTTTTCCACACCCCTGCTCCTCGGACTGTAATGAATCGAGCTGCTCTTAATGAAAACCAACGCGGTCCCAAGACTCCCATTACGCTTTGATGGGGTAACAACAACCAAATAAGCCCCGCCGACCTTCTTCATGTCCAGACCCAACGCCGACACGGTGTACTTCTCGTGCCAGACACGGCGTGGTACAGCAACAGCCGCGGGCAGAACTTTGATACCGGGCATCTCAGGGTAATGTGTGCCAAAACCTCCTGACGTGAATGGCATTCTGCTCTTTAGGCTGGGCTGGTGTACGGGCAGCGATCCAAGGACCCAGGGCTCAGCTGGAAAGGAGATCACACCTGTTGGCTTAGCAGAGCTTGTGTCGGTGGTAAAAAAAAAAAAGTGTGTTTGTGTGTGTGTGTTCTAGAGACGGAACATCTGTGTGTCGTCTACTGCATGTGTACGTCTGTTTTTGTGCGTTGAGTAAAGTGTGTGTCTGTGTGTGTGTGTGTGTGTGTTAGGCAAAAAGTGAGATTATATGGAAAACATGTGCCTTTCTAAGACTTAAGATATACTATTTTATAAGTATTTTAAAGGCCCGCTCCCCACAAAAAAAATCATGTTTTCTGAAGCTTACCTGTGTAAATCCTTGTATTTTCTTCCGCTCTACATAGCCTGCTCTCCAACGCATTATTGTGAGTGTTTTACATTAAACCTGGCCTTTAGAAATGGCACTCGCTGGATAAAGGGCCTGACGCATTGGCACGCAACTCAGATGGTCTGTGTTGTCAAAGGCTGTGCACCAACCAATACTCGTTGGATTACCCACATTCTGGAGGATCCCTTCTCTGCATGGAGATGGGAGGGTTACGCACATTCACACCAGAGAGCTGGCCAGTATGCGCCATACAGTCTCGTGCAGCTCATGCACCCTGCAGCTAAAGCCTGATTTATACTTAGTTGCACGCTGGTGTTGCGTGCCGTAAATAGCAGATTTACAAGCTCTCTTAGAGCTCATATATCTGCTACTACTGACTACACCCCCCCCCCCCCCCCCCCCATCCCCCTCCCCCCGCGACCATTATTTATTTTCCCACAGACGGTTCCGGGGAATCAAACTTCTATGATGATTTTGTTCTGCATGTGTCCATGTGTCCATCTCGTGCGCTCTCCCTGCAGACTGACGTGAGTTCTGCCTGAAGCTCATATATGCACAATATATCCCCCCAAAACCAAGCAGAGATTGCCTCTTGGATAAGCAGTAGAAATGTGTTCTCTCGTTGCGGGAGTCCCCCCCGGGGCTTTGATAGGACATAAAAAGTTACGGATTGCAGCTTTAACACTTTGGGGATTTCACTGTGTACATTACTGGTCTCTTCCCCATTGACCGCAATGGTGACTTTGCTACAGTGCATTTAGAGTTTTTTTTTTTTTCTCAGCAAAAGCCCCTGCCAGCTGTAATGATGGGACATGTCCGAGAGCACCGTTCAAAATGTGGCATTTCGGAGCGCTGGTGCAGCGCTGGTCCGCCGCGGCTCGGAACGCAAAAACAAAACAAAAAAAAGGGAAAAAAGTTTGGCCCGGCTGCAAATCACAAATTACACCCGGATTGTTGGTGTAAGGGTATTTAGCGAACTGCAGACATAAAACTTTGCCTCCGAATGCGCGTTTTCCAGTTTTTTGATTAGAGAGTGGGTTTGAATTTTGATTTGGTCAAGGCTCTGGTTGTGTCTGCAACGCTACAGAGACTCCCAAATGGGCCCCGAGTGGACACAGAGGCTTTTGCAGAGCATGTAATTACATAGTAAATTATTCGGTGGCTCTAAACCAAAACTTTCAAGGCATTCATTTTCGAAACCAGCTTACAAGGAACACTCTGGCATTGCTCTTAAAAAAAAAAGGAGAAAGACAGCGAGAGAGATATCTTAAATGTATGCTGGAACCGTTTACCTGGAAGTGGTTTATTGTCTTTATAAAGAGAAAGAAAAAGAGATTTGTGTTTTTTTCCCCCTTACTGGACACCGTCTGTCAAGCCTAGCATAGCTCGTCATATGCCAATGTCACATGCCAGAAATAACCGATCTACAACTGTCACAAAAGTGTCACAGCGTGTTGCAGTGTGAAGCGTTGTGAGCTTGTAGATTTGCTTTCCAGCATGCGATACCATTGTACGATGAAATATACAGTAATTCAGGCTTTACTCAACCCAGCAACTGCAAGGACAAAACGCATGCCTCATCTAGATACAGTAATAGATATCAATACCTTCTACTCATAGACTGTAAAAAAAAACAAGAGTAATATGACATAGTCATATTATACCAGGTTGCAGATACAGTACATACAGTGGCCGAACACAGTATTGCGGGTCGTCTTTAGATCCCATATTCTGAGAGGACATTGAGCCCTCATTGGCTAATTGACCAGCCAATGAGGAAAAAGTCAGGCAAACGGACCAGCCAATGGGGAAAAAGTGACCACTAGCGAGTGTAGATATAGACCAGGTTTGGCAACCTGGTAAAAAAAGAACAAAAATGTCACCCATTGGTGTCAACAGACCAGTTTTGAAGCCTCTAGTTCAGGGGAAAATGGCTGTGAGTGTGAGTGCAACCGGAAATGGTGTGCTATTGGTGTGAAGAAGAGCGAGGGGTGGGTCTTTACTCAGTAGAACCCAGTCACAAGGCCTGAAAGCATATACCCTGTTTTATGATCAATTTATAAAATGAATGGGACCATCATTTACAAAAACACATTATCATACTGTGTGAAAACTAGCGATTGAAAATAAAGTCTTTATGAAAAGGTTTACGAAAGTCGGTGTCAAGTTCCCATCGACTTTGATGGAATGAATGTTTTATTTTCTTTCTGCAGCCACAGGAGGGTAATTAACGCCGCCTGCTGGTCCATTAATGAGAACTGCGGCCTTTTCGTTACTTCCGTTCCGCATTGGCTTCATTCTGAACAGGGGAGCCGTGGCCCTTTGCTTCTATACTCACCAAAGCAGCATCTTGTGAAAGAGAAGAACTTGAACTATTTTTAGCCCCAGTATGGAAGTGATCAGATCCTGTATGATTAGCGCTTGTTGTATTTGTGGAGCATTATAGTAAATGCAGTGGTGTAAAGTAACTAAGTACATTTAATCAAGTACTGCACTTAATTATTATTACAAAACAAACATTAACCACTTCAGCTCTGTGTACATTTCGGCCATTTGAAAATAGCCGATCTACAAGCTCACAATGCGACGCGTTGTGAGCTTGTAGATCTGCTATTTTCGAAAGATTTTTATACATTTGAAAACTTGTGAAATGGGACATTCTGCATTATGTATACTTTCTACTTTAAGTACATTTTTAATTTGATGCCAATGCTTTTGTACTTTTACTGAAGTAAATTTTGATTTCTGGAATTATTACTTTTCATTGCAGTATTGATACTTTTACTTAAGTACAAAAATCTGAGTACTTTTTTAACCACTGAGTATATGAAGTGTTTTGTTTTGTTTTAGAGAGAGAGAGACAGAGAGAGAGAGACAGAGAGAGAGAGACAGAGAGAGACAGAGAGAGACAGATTTCGTTAGATATGGAGAGCTGTAAAAAAAAGTAAACACAGTCCAAGTGTGATGAGTTTGGCAATGCTAGTGGTCCTATGTAAGGGGAGCCAGTGTGTGTTTATTTGGACAGGTATACAGTCAAGTACTATCCTATCCTCTGTCATAGACGGTTAGATGGAACCCAACAATGACCAGGAATGACTTCTGTAATCAGTTCAGCATTCCTCCTTAAGCACAACATCCTCTTCCCCGCTAAACAACTGGTGTGACAAGGTCACTGGGGTTTAGGATACACAATGTGCACAGCTTGTGAGTAATGTGTGTGTGTGTATGTTTATGTGTGTGCGCCTCCTCAGCTGTGAATTTCACACACACACACACACACACACACACACACACACACACACACACACACACACACACACACACACACACACACACACACACGCATGGTGAGCTCCTTAACTACATTAACACTGGCGCCCCTATTTTGGGAATATTTTCTAAATAAATACAATGAAATACAAAAATATTTCTTTTTTTTTATAGCTATAATAACATTATCTAGAATGTGTTGTGATGATGTCATGAGATTTGAGATTGGCTATTTTAGGGACCTATCAGCACCAAATGTAATTTTATACTTTTTGCAATATTTCATTTTATTATGCTCGGTGCCGCACTATGAACTTGTATATCTGCTATTTTTGAATAGCCAAAGCTAAGTGCTTTAAAATGATTGTGACGCTATGTTAACTAATTTCGCTGGGGACCCCCTGGTGTGTGTGTGTGTGTGTGTGTGTGTGTGTGTGTGTGTGCGTGTGCGTGTGTGCGTGTGTGCGCGTGCGTCTGCAGCTTATCTCGCAAACCACAGGGCTGATCTGCGCCAAAGTTCTTGTGCACAATACCAGTAGGCCAAGGAAGTAAATTGGGTCATGTGTTTTATACTTTTTGACATATTAAACTTTTTATGAACACAAAGTCAAAGTAGGTCGGGTGCCCACGTGGAGATGACTACTGACATCATAGATCGTTGGTTCTCACAGTGGGTCCTTGAGGGGCGTCTCCTGGCGGTCCCCGGTAAAATGTGTTAATACAGCGTCACAATAATTTTAACCACTTTATCTATTTTTAAGTTAAAAAAAAAATAGCATATCTACAAGCTCGGCTCGAGTTTGTACATCATAAATCTTGAAAGCGTTTTAAAATCTTTGAATAATCTTCTCTTCTGGGGGTCCCTGGCACAAAACCTTTTCAGATGGGGGGGGTCCGCGACCAAATATATATAGTTAATATAGCGTCACAATCATTTTAACCACTTTAACTTTGGCTATTAAAAAATAGCAGGTCTACAAGCTCTTGTAGATCTGCTATTTTTGTTAAAATCGTGAACATTTTTGCAAATCATTGCATATCTATTTTTTTAAGCGAACATTTTTAACTCAAATCTTCGCTCCTGGGGATCCCTGGCACAAAACCTTTTCAGATGGGGGTCCGCGGCCAAATATGTATCAATCTAGGGGTCCTTGGCATGAAAACGTTTGAGAAGCACTGGTATAGAGGCCCACCTTACGTGCATTAACCCATTGATACCTGGAATGCGTCTGTCACTTTTTCATTTGAGCTAAAAAGCATTATTTTACACTTTGGCTATTCAAAAACAGCAGATATACAAGCGAGTGCCGCGCTACAAGCTTGTAGATCTGCTATTTTTGAAAAATCGTGAAAAGGTGTGCAAATCTTTGAATATATATATTATTTTAAAGCAAACATTAACTCAAATATTTGCTTCTGGGGGGTCCCTGGAACAAAATATTTTGAGATGGGGGTCGGCGGCCAAATTCATATCATTTTGGGGGTCCTTGACATGAAAAGGTTTGAGCACCACTGATATAGAAACATACGTTTTTTCAGAAAAATGTTAGGATTTAGAAGACATTTTGCAGAATCGGAACCTCAGGCCTCAATGGGTTGAAAAGTGGGATCCTCCAAGACCAAGCATCCATCTGTGACAACAAGCAGGGAGTGAGAACGTGTGGGTTATGTAAGTATTCTGAGGGAGTCAGGAAAGACACGATTGTCCAAGGGAAGTGTGAAGTATTGTGTTGTGGTCAGGTTATTGCACCGTTTCAAGACTTATCGTCCCCCAGGGGTAAATTAGCTTTGGATAAAAGTGCTACACAGCGCAAAACACAACGCTTAAAGAAACAAATAATATTATGGTACTTTTTTGTAAGGCAAAACCATACGCCAATATTACACAAATCCTCTACCCCAGGATTCATTTTTCTGCAGTGCTAAAGACACCAAGATTAATCCATTAAGACCGGGAACGCATCTGTGTAATGTTTTTGATTTTTTTGGCTATTCAAAAATAGCAGATCTACAAGCTCGTAGCGCAGCACCGAGTGCCCCGTTATGAGTTTGTAGATCTGCTATTTTTTGAAAAATCGTGGAAAATTTGTATGTATGTGTATATATATGTGTGTATATGTAAATATATATATATATCATATATATATATATATGTGTGTGTGTGTGTGTGTGTGTGTGTATATATATATATATATATATATAAATGTGTGTGTGTGTGTGTGTGTGTGTGTGTGTGTGTGTGTGTGTGTGTGTGTGTGTGTGTGAGAGAGAGTATATATATATTTGCTTCTGGGGGATTCTACAAATGTCTTCTAAATCCTAACGAAAAACGTATGTTTTTTTATCAGTGGTTCTCAAACTTTTTCATATCAACGACCCCCCAAAATGGGGGGACCCCTCCTCAGAAGCAAAGATTTGAGTTACAAATGTCCCTTTTAAAGATATACTCAAGTATCTGCACAAATGTTCAAGTTTTTTCAAAAAAATAGCAGATCTACAAGCTCATAGGGCGGCACTCGGTGCCGCGCTATGAGCTTGTATATCTGCTATTTTTGAATAGCCAAAAGTATAAAAATATGGTTTACACAGCATGCGTTCCCGGTTTGAATGGGTTAATGTTGATGGAAATATGGGAACCCAAGATGGTTATAAAGCGTGACTGAAGAAGTCATGCTCCAACGTATTTTGTGACATGTGACTTGGCTGCAGGCGACATGATTCGCCATGGCTCTCTGGAAAGCATGGAAACACCACTGGCAAGCTAAGGGGGGACACATCTTGTCGCTTGACATTTGACAGAGCAAATCTGTTGCTAGTTTTGCTTTTTGTTCCTGCCATAATCACTGGGGAGTAATAACTTCATTTCATATTTCTTTTAATTATATATTTCTTTCTGTTAGGCTTATTGCAAGTCATTCAGTGCACTCAGCTAATGTCCCTGTCAGTTCCAAAGAGGGGGTGGGGGAGGGGGGAGGGGGGGAATCTCAGAACAATCCAGAAACCCACAGAGTTACGACTACACGAGGAACAATAAAATGCAAAATTGAAAAGGGGGGGGGGGGAATGACTTGGAAACAAAGCAGTTTGCTTGCTTTCATTAACCCATTAAGACCGGGAACGCATCTGTGTCACTTTAGATTTCTATGGCTATTCAAAAATAGCAGATCTACAATCTCATAAAAAACATGAGCTTGTAGATCTGCTATTTTTTGAAAAATCGTGAAAATGTTTTTTTTTAAGCGAAACATTGTATTACTCAAATCTTTGCTTGTGGGGATTCTACAAATGTCTTCTAAACCTAACAGTTAAAACATATGTCAAGGACCCCCAAAATGATACGTACTTGTCGGACCCGGACCCCCCCCTCCTTCTGAAAATATTTAGTTCCAGGGACCCCCAGAAGCAAAGATTTGAGTCAAAAATGTATATAAATTAAAAAATGTGCACACATTTTCACGATTTTTTTTCTCCAAAAGTAGCAGCTCTACAAGCTCGCTATGAGCTTGTTTGCTATCTTTGAATAGCCAGAGAAATGTAAAAATGACACACAGATGCGTTCCCGGTTGTAACGAGTTAAGACAGGACAGGATGGCTGTCTTTGACTATGGAAAGGGGAGAGAGAGAGAATAGGAGCATGTCAGCACTTTTTTGGTTTGAGTGACTCATCACGTCTTGTTGTGGCTTGTCCTCGATCCTGACGCCTGAGGAACTAGACTCCTGTCACGAGACTGGAATAGATAGTGGATTGTATGGGTAACTGGATCTGTAGGCACAGGATTCGTATCTTAACAATTGTCTTTAGAAAGACAAAGGAGCGGAGAAAAAAAAGAGGAAAAAGATGCACCTGCCAGCAAAACGTATAAGAAAGAAAAACCGTGCAACACATGGTATTTCATAGGCTTATAGGGACATTTTGATTGAATTCGGTACATAAATGAGCATGTACAGTTAAAGGGGTAGTTCACCCCGAAAATTACTTTTTTTCTATTGATTACTCACCCCATGGAGCCTTGAATTCATAGATATTTTTTAGTTTTTGTCACATTCCTAAGCCAATAATTTGATTATAATAAATTTGTCCCCATTGATTCCGGTAGGAGACACAAATGCATTTGTGTCTCCTACCGGAATCAATGGGGACAAATTTTTTATAATCAAATAATAAAGGAAGGAATGCGACTACAACAAAAAAATATCCATGAATTCAAGGCTCCATGGGGTGAGTAATCCATAGAAAAAAAGTTATTTTGGGGGTGAACTACCCCTTTAAACTCAAATGAAGTTTCTTTCATTACTAGCTAGTTTGTCAGTCTTTGTTTTTCCTAGATCTGCTTTGTTTGTTATTTCGGCAACGTCCGCGTTCCCCTGGCTGTGGCTCGTTTCTTTTGTTTGTGACTTGTAAATATTCACTAAAACAGCACCTTTTGCACTCTGAATCCCTTTGTGTGGTTTTGTTTATTTGCACCTATCATGCTCTCACCATTTGTATGTTACAAACTCTAGCCCTAGACCTAAAGGGTTTCACAAAATCTGGGTTTTTTCGTCTTGTGAGATGGCAAATGTATCCGGCGTTGCCAGATTCTGTGAGAGAAACAAGCAACCAGGTCTAGGAAAACCAGCCCAAAAGAAGCGACTATGGGCCACATGAGCACTTTAACATATACATCAGCTATTTGAAAATAGCAGATCTACAAGCTCACAACGCGTCGCGATGCGACGCGTTGTGAGCTTGTAGATCGGCTAATTTCAAATAAAATCTTGCGGGGAAATTATAATTAGCAGATCTGGCAACACAAGATTACAGGTGTAAAAGAGTGGGGGTAATATATTTTTTTGTATAAGCTGCCAATGTTTTGCCGTCTCAAGAAAAGAGTTATAAGGGTCGGCAGTGGCTCAGGGGTAGAGTGGCCGGATGGTGAACCGGGAGGTTCCCAGTACGATCCCGGGTTCCCCCAGAGTTAGTTTTAAAGTGTCCTTGAGCAAGACGCTGAACCCCTAATTGCTCCCGACGAACAGGTCGGTGCCTTGCATGGTTTCCTCCGCCATCGGTGTATGAATGTGCGTGTGAATGGGTGAATGTAATGCACAATCTATGTAAAGCGCTTTGGATAAAAAGCGCTAAATAAATGCACCATTTATAAGGTTAAGGAATAGAGAAAGACAAGTAAAACAACAACTAGGCAAGTACACAATGTTAAAGGTGTATAAATGATATTTCTGTTAAAATAAGTGTTGTTGCTATAGAGTGTGTGTTCAGTAACAGGTGTCAGTCTCTCCACCTCTTTAGTAAACACAAAATGCACTTTCAAGCTCAATAGATTTCTCAACGATTAGTCTATTGTGATTCTTCGATTGACAAAGTACTGTAAGTCACACAGCGAAAAGAATAATTGACTGTAAAAGCCTTGACAAACAAACGACAGGAGAAAACAAAGAAGCAAGCGCTTGATAAGTGTGTCACTCTCAATGGCTTTACGTTTTTTAACCTTTAAACATTTCATGATGTCACACATACAATTTCAAACACACACAAGGTGCATGGTCGAAATGCTTCTCGTGCAAGTACAGAAACATGTGCAGCAGTTATAGAATCGCAGTCTATTGTGCAGGCGAGAGACAACACTGAGCAGCAGATACCAAACATGTAAGTGTATAAGTGCACTGTACAGCAGCAGTGAGTGTAAAGACAGTCATACAGTAGTACATAGTACTGATAATGAAATGGAAAAAGTAATCGAAAAAAACACGGCCAACTTGCGTTTTAGGAGGGCAGGGTGAGTCACCAGAACCAAGGACGGGTGTTTTTGATGAATCTAACATGTTAAAAATTGAGTTTGAAGTTATAATGGGTTTGCATAGGAAGGGGGCGTGTCTGATCAAATGAATATCAAATATCTAAATACTGAATCAAGCAACTTAAAAACTGTCTGGGGGGCTCACAACAGCCTGAGTAGACGATAAAATTACCCAATTTTTTGGGGAAAAGTGAAATATCCCTTTAAGTACATTTTGATACCAATCAGGGCCGGCGCGTCCACTAAGGCGACCTAGGCGGCCGCCTAGAGCGGCAGTTTGGAGAGGCGGCAAAAAAAGTCGGGAAATAATAATAATGATAATAAATCGGTAAAATCAGAATTAAATAACCTAACCTAACCCTAAAACCGAAATAAAGTAGCCAAAAACTTATCATAACCCGCCCAAACCCGCATATGCGGGGGAGCATCAGAGGAATCTCGCCTAGAGCGCTGATCAGCCTAGAACCGGCCCTGACACCAATACTTTTGTACTTTTACTCAAGAACATTTTTAATACCTAACTTTTACTTGTAACAGACACTGAAGTATTGAGTTCTTTTTCCACCACTGACTAAAACTTACGAAACCAATGAACTATACAATAACTCTGCCTCACTGTTTAGCAGTTTTCCTTCCTTTGGTTGTTGACTTGTGAGAAGCCACGTGCACGTTTGATGGAGTGAATAAGAAATAATAATATCTGGCTAGAATCTGCACAGCTCAGCAAACTGTTTAAGTAGCCCAGAGTCATATGTACTGTATCTATTTTAGCTCAGCTGGGAGAGAGAAAAAGAAAGAAGCATCTGGATCATATCAAAAATAAACAGAGCAGCTTCATTTGTTATTTTAGGGGCTCTGGCTTAAAAATTGCACTCCGGTGCAAATTCATAAAATGTTAATGAATGAGTCTTATTGCTTATCACAGCATGGAGGCAGAAATGAGATCTATTTTTATCTTTCTTTTGGTGAACAGCGTTGCTTAATTTGAGCTGACGTACACTGTATTGTCCAGAGCTATGTGCAACACAGGCAATACAGACTATTATAATTTATAATAGTTTCATAAATTACTATGAAGCAGTAATTTAACCCATTCAATCCGGGAACACATCGATTTCTTTGGCTATTCCAAAATAGCAGATCTACAAGCTCATAGCGTGGCACCGAGTGCCGCGCTATGAGCTTGTAGATCTGCTATTTTTTTTTTTATCGTGAAAATGTGTGCAAATCTTTTAATATTTTAACTCAAATCTTTGCTTCTGGGGGTCCCTGGAACAAAACATTTTGAGAATGGGGGTCCGAGGCCAAATTTATGTTTTCTAAATCCTAACTGTATGTTGCTATATCAGTGGTGCTCCAACTTTTTCATGTCAAGGACCCCCAGAATTATATGTATTTGGCCGCGGACCTCCATCTCAAAATATTCTGTTCCAGGGACCCCCAGAAGTAAAGACTGGAGTTAAAAATGTTTGCTTAAAAAAAAAAAAAAACTATATTCAAAGATTTTCACACATTTTCACATATTTTTCAAAAATACAGTAGCAGATTTTTTTGGCTATTTTTGAATAGCCCAAAGAAATCTTAAAATACCACACATGCTTTCCCGGTCTTAATGGATTAATTTCTCCCATAATGACGTGCGCAAAATTAGGGACGACCAGGTTGAACCTGGGTTTACCAACATTCCACTAGTAATATGTCTACAAATATAATTCAATCACACTTTAAGTAAAGCCGTGTGCTAGCTCAACCTCATCTCATTATCGGCTTCCCACTGCACTGTCAACATTCTGCTCCACTTGCTTTGTTAAGTACGCTCTGAGTTCAATTAACTCTGAGGATTTCACTACGCAAGCTCCTGAGAAGTAAAAGAGGCAGCTTTGATACATTTTAAGTTTTTAACATATAACGTCGCTGTCGGGGACAGAAACCTGACCCATAGAAATGGGTCACTGGGTCCCGACCCGACACTGCTCTAGTTATTTCCACTTTGTTTTATTGTTTTTCAGATTTTAGACTTAGATTTTAGAGTGTCAGTCATTACAATAAAAAGGTACAAAAAAAGCGACGCGTTGTGAGCTTGTAGATCTCCTATTTTCAAAGCATTCTCATACATTTGGAATCTTGTGAAATGGGTCATTCTGCAAAATGAGTACTTTTACTTTCAGTACTTAAGTATATAATAATGTTAATACTTTTGTACTTTATTACTTTTGTAATGTACTACTCAAGTGTATTTTGAACATGTACATGTTTGACTTTTACTTGTAACAGAGTATTTCTACATTGCAGTATTGATACTCTTACTGAAATGTGAGTACTCTTTCCGCCACTGATTAAAAGTACCACCATCGGTCAAGACGCAGGAAGGGGGGGGGGGGAAGGGGGGCTAGGGTTAGAGGCCCGACACCAGCCGCCCGGGCCAGCAGCACGCGAGCCTGGACACTGCTCTAGTTGATTAATTCGCTGACATGTGATCAGCAGCACAGTCCAGCCTCAGCTCAGCTCAGCACGGGGCAGCGCAGGGCAGCAGATGTTCTACAGGTTGCCCCGCTCCTCTGAATGGGGCCCATTGTTGTGGCCCCGTAAGACTGCGGCAAGTGTCCGAGCAGGGGTCAAGGGGTCGGGGTAGGCTGAACGCATGAGGTTCCACAAGTCTTGACCTCTCAAATGAGTGCAAGCTGATACCATACATGGCTCAGCAAGTCAAATGTTTGAAAGCAGGCACACATGTTGTTGCTGCCCCTCCCCCCCCCCCTTCAACCAGTGTTAATTTGGCAGCAAAGTTTGATTTAGTCATATTTTAGTCATCTGAAATATTTCAGTTTTAGTCTAGTTTTACTCGACTAAATACCATAAGGTTTTAGTCAACTAAATCTACAGTCGATTTAGTCGACAATTTACGACAAAACTAATATTTTGTTTGGCCTTGACGGCGTCGTAATGCCGGATTTATTCTACCGAAAATAGCCGATCTACAAGCTTTTAGATCAGCTACTTTCGGAGCGCGACACCCACATGCAGCCAAACATAAAATGACTTGTCTTTATAGTTCCACTGGATCTCTCCTCCACTAGTCGTCCCTAACAATCAATATTTATTGTCATAGTTTTTGTCATGATAGTTTAGTTCTTATTTTGTTTTCGTCAGTGAAAAAGGTAGTTGACGAACATATCTTCGTCATAGTTTTTAGTCTACGAAATTAACACTGCCCTCAACCCAACTCAAACCAAACCAAATCAAACCAAAACCTAAGCCATGACACAGATTCTCTCAGGATACAAATAGCCCCCCTGAGGCTTCTGGGTAATTAGGGGACCCAATCAAGCTCTCCCGGGGGGCCTGGTTGCCAGCTGGGTTTTGGGGGGGGGGGATCCTAAGAAGCTTAGCTTCATGTGACTTATTGGTTTAGACACAATAAGGAACGTGTATTCAACAGTGGTTCTCAACCTTTTTTTCATTTCGAGGTTAGAAGTACTGCTCATAAGGCCACAAAACCCCCCATTTGATATACATGTCGTTGGTGTCGGGCAGAAACTTCTTATCTCCATATTTAAAATGTTTGTGTTTTTTTTGTAAATTAACGCCCTACTTGATCATACTAAAGCGTCACACAAAAGTAGCAGATCCACAAGCTTTTCTGCTTGTCGATCTGCTACTTTTGCTATTTTTGAATTTGAATCCTGAAAAGTAACAGTAAACCGCAAAACAAAGGGTATTTATTAAATATAGTACATCATATAATTAAATATTCCCCCCAAAAAATCTTCACAGAATCAAATGTTTTATGGTCATGATTCACCAGGAGCCTGGATGGCTTGATTCTAGGCTTACAATAATTTATATAAATATTTTTGGAAATCTCTATGGGAAAAAATGAATGGTCTTTTTTGTGTGGAACCACAAAATGGCCACCACCGCTATGCCTATTGGCCTAGCTCTATCCAACATCTCTTTTCCAAAATAGAGGAGACTGATCCAGGGTGATGGGTCTGAGTCTCAAAGTGGGGTCTGGGGACCACCAGGGGTCCTCGGAGCGGGTACCAATCAATATCAATCACCTATCAATATTTCATACTTTGGCTATTCAAAAAGAGCAGATATACAAGCTCATAGTGCGGCACCGAATGCCACGATATGAGCTTGTAGATCTGCTATTTTTTTTTTTTATTGTGAAAAGTTGTGCAAAATCTATATTTTTTAAAGCGAACATTTGTAACTCAAATCTTTCTGGGGGGTCCCTGGAACAAAATATTTTGAGATGGGGGTCCACGCCCAAATACATATCATTTTAGGGGTCCTTGACATGAAAACGTTTGAGAACCACTGGTCCGAGCCATGCGTGTAATTCAAACGGTAATGGTTGACAAGACTATGGTTTTGCGGAGAGGAGAGTCAGAGGAAACCAAAGCAGAAAGAAATTCTACTCCTCTGCTCTGGGGTATGATCAATCTGACAAGAAAACCTCTTTCTGTCCTGCCTTAACCATCACAAGTCACAACAATATAAAGGCCCCAAAAACGCTCAAGGAAAATGAAGCTAATACAATTTGAGGATTAGTGAAGAAATCTAAGAACGGAATCCAGTAATTTTAGTTTTGGTTTCTTTTGTATGTCAAAGATATATTTGCGGGTCTATTCCTTCAAAACAAGATACTTGTCTCTTGCTCTGACGCCAGGGTTTTTTAATGCGAGTATGATTTGACGGTTACGATTTTTCCGTCACAAGAGATGGAGGGATCTTAGAGAAAAGTTCAACTAGATCTGTGTCCTCCAGGCTGGGAACACAATATGAGAGATATCAATACTCTATATATTATGTAATGTAGGTCTGGGAAAAACACAGCTAATTCCATCACATGGTTCTAGCTGTTTCACTGATTGTATCAATCCGATTTTAACCCATTAAGACCTGGGACGCATATGTGTCACTTTTTGATTTCAGCTAAAAAGCATTATTTTACACTTTGGCTATTCAAAAATAGCAGATATACAAGCTCATAGCGCGGTACCAAGTGCCGCGCTATGAGCTTGTAGATCTGCTATTTTTGAAAAATCGTGAAAATGTTTGCAAATCTTTGAATATATATATTTTTAATATATATTTTAACTCAATTCTTTGCTTCTGGGGGTCCCTGGAACAGAATATTTTGAGATGGGGGTCCGCGGCCAAATACATATAATTTTGGGTGGCCCTTGACATGAAAAAGTTGGAGCACCACTGATATTATAGCAACATTAGGATTCAGGAAACATTTTTAGATATGTATTTGGCTGCCAGACCCCCAGAAGCAAAGATTTGAGTAAAAAATGTTTGCTTTACAATATATATTAAAATATTTGCAAAAACATTCAAGATTTTTCAAAAATTGCAGATCTACAAGCTCGTAGTGCTACAGTATGAGCTTGTATATCCGCTATTTTTTTAATAGCCAAATAAATCTTAAAATGATGCGTTCCCAGATTGAATGGGATAAATCGTGGACAAGGTGTGACCAAGGTTGAATGGCAACGCTGAATGTCGAGTGATCATTTATCACAAAGCCATAACCTTATTTGTCTGCGATGTTAAACATAATACATTATAATGTATATTTGTTGTTGCACTGCTGCAGGTATAACTGCTGCATAAAGTCAGGTCATAACGATGTCCCCATGTTACAAATTGCAAAACATAAACGTGCATTGCATACATTACTTATAATGCTGGATGAGATGTTCACTTTACCTGCACTTACACATTCTGTTCAGCTCAATTCACCTTTGACAATGTGTCCCTCCCTGCCTGCTTACCATTGTGTGTGTGTGTGTGTGTGTGTGTGTGTGTGTGTGTGTGTGTGTGTGTGTGTGTGTGTGTGTGTGTGTGTGTGTGTGTGTGTGTGTGTGTGTGTGTGTGTGTGTGTGTGTGTGCGTGCGTGCGTGCGTGTGCGCGTGCGTGTGCGCGTGCGCGCGCGAGTGTCTTTTGTGGTCTGTGTCTATTTCTGTGCATGCATACGTGAAATCCAGCATGATCTAACACCAGCATTGCATGCCTGGTGAATGTAAACATATCCACCACTGTCTTAGCTATCGCTCTGGGCGCCTGTGACCTAAGAAATTCCATGTGCAGGCAGGGAGCTTTTTCTTTGTGAGTTTCATGGTGTGAAATGGTGCATGCGCAGGTAGTGTGAGGTAATCGCACGCCGCCATGCTGATTGGATTAGCATCAATGATGCCAGCAAAGGAGAGGAGACTTTGTGGTGATGACATGCTAATAGCGCTTGCCATGATTGCGTAACCTTATGTGTAATTGCATTGGTTGGGATCAGGGCTTTTTGGCAACAATAATTCTTAAAAGAAATCACATGCAGGGAGGGTTGTGTGCATGTGGTCACTAGTAAAAAGTTGTGTATTACAAATTTTACTTGAGTAAAAGTGCAAAAGTATATTGTCAAACTTTCGTAAATAATAGCCGATCTACAAGCTCACAACGCGTCGCAATGCGATACATTGGGATCTTGTAGATCAAGAAAACCGAGGTACTCGGGTAAAGTAAATATACCTCACAATTGTACTTGAGTAAATCAATCGTCTGTCGGGTGGAAAGCTCATATTTCCAAAACTGTTACTTTTGAGGATTCAAATTCCAAAATAGCAAAAGTAGCAGATCTACAAGCTCTAAGCACGTCGTTTCACGCCGCGTAACGAACTTGTGTATCTGCTACTTTTTGATGCTTTTGTGTGACGCTGTAGTATGACCAAGTAGGGCGTGAATTTATGAAATATGGAGATAAGAGGTTTCTGCCCGAACAGCGACAAAATGTACTTAGTTACTTTTCCACCACTGGGATTTGGCAAACAATAATTGCAAAAAAAAAAGAAGAAAAAAAAAACCTAATGCAGGGAGGGGTGTTTGAATGTGGTTTGCTTCTCTTCTGGAGGAGGAGGCGTGAAACCTCGGTGGCCTTTGTGTGATTCTGGCCACGGTCAACATTCCTACGGACTCAGGTCTGCATGATGTGATGAGAAGTAAGATCTTGACAGTAATCTCATTTAATAAAATCAATATATATATATAAAAAACAAAAAGTTGGGGAAAAAAATAAGAAGATTTGATTACATGTCCAGGGAAGGATTTGCACGTGTTCTCTATTTCAGAAACACCCTCCTGCTTCAGTGGTTCTCAAACATTTTCATGTCAAGGACCCCCAAATTGATACGGATTTGGCTGAGGTCCCCCCCCGCCCCCCATATAAAAATTTTGACGCCCAGAATACAAGATTTTATGTAAAAGAAAATACATATATTCAAAATTATTCTAAAATTATATTATTATTATTATTATATTTTTAAATAGCAGATGTACAGACTTGTAGATCTACTATTTTTTGAATAGCCAATGTATAAATGGATAGTGGGATTAAAGGGATTGTGATGCTGTATTAAAGAAGTAGTTCACCCAAAAAAGTACTTATTTTCTATGAATTACACACACCATGAAGCATTGAATTCATGGATATTCTTTTGTTTTTGTTGCATTCCTAAGCCAATCATTTGATGACCGGCAGTCTCTCCGGTAGGAGACTCAAAGAGTCTCCTTTGAGTCTCCTACCGGATACATTAGCATCTATTCACGGTAAAGCAGCATTCTGCTTCTACGGACCGACAGCGTGGAATAAACACCCATTTCACCTAAGACAGCTCAAGACCTACTTCTTCACTCTAGCTTTTAGCTGATTTTTTGGTTGATTTTTAAATCTCTATGTTGATATCCATGTCCTCACTGTATTGCCTGATTCACTGCCTTTTGCGATTATTTTAATGTTGTTTTATGCTTCTGCTTTTCTTTTTTGCTTTATTGTTAAATTAGTTGTAACTGTAATTGTATTCTTGCTCTGTAAAGCACTTTGAGCTGCATTTCATGTCATGAAAGGTGCTATACAAAAAATAAAGTTTATTATTATTTCCGCCGATAAAAAAGAAACAAAAAAATCTCCATGAATTCAATGCTTCATGGGGTGTGTAATTCATAGAAAATAAGTCATGTTTTGGGTGAACTACACCTTTAACACATTTTGCTGGGGGACCCCTTGGAACCCCTCCACCCTCCACCATGAAGGACCCCTGGGGAAATTTGAGAACCACTGTTTTAAAGAAATCATTACGTCATTGTCCCATGATAGGATCTGGATGCGCTCTCTTTCTCGCACGTCTAAAGGAAGATCTGAAGATCTATCACATTAAAAAAAGATCTCAAATCTGGCAGATCTATAAAAAAAAAACACACACTTGGCCCCCGGGGGGATCAATTCTTCTTTTCATTGCATGGCGCAGATCGTGGAGTCGAGGGAGAGCCGGTGAGATACAGTACTGTAGGTTAACACCTCGCTGAAAAAAACGCAAACACCGTCCCGTTCAGCCTCTCTGCTCTTCGGTGAAGGAAGGGGGGGTTGTTACGTTGGGCGACGTACAGAAGAATAATGGTTCTTAACCAAGCCCCCAGAGTTGCTGAGAAATATTGAAGCTGCAGGCGGGGAGAAATACATGCACGAGAAAAACATACTGAGAGATATTTATATATATAAATATAAATAAGTAAGCATATTATACATAAATACATATGCATTTACATATAAATATATGCATCTCGAGTGTATTTAATAAATATCTCGCGTTCATTCCTTGACACACGGGCTGCCGTAGGACGCAAAAAGGACACTAGTGCGCATGCTCATAACTATATGGTGTCCCCAAAAACGTCTCAATAATTCTACTTCCGGCAGGCTTCCGGGTGCTTCAAAACGCCACTGAGCAATTTCATTGAAATGAATAGCTGGGGGCGGGGCAATCCGCCCTCTAGTTATATTATACCTCTATGACCTTAACCCATTAAGACCGGGAACGTATCTATGTGTCATTTTTTGATTTCTTTGGCTATTCAAAAATAGCCAACTATTTTAACTAACTAACTATTTTTTTTGAAAAATCGTGAACATTTGTGCAAATCTTTGAATATAAACTGCCCACAAAAAGGGCGATTATTTCTCCCCTTTAATAATACAAATTGGTATTGTGTTTTATATCATTTTTATCGTTGATTAGTCACCTTTACAACAAGGTACAGCTTGTAAGGATCGGGCATTTGTGGAATGAGCAACACAGCTAAACGTGGGGGTAGCGCCCCCAAATAATTTGCCAAAAAAAAACAAGTATACTTCTGTTGGTAACTGCTCTTGTTTTGAGCGACCTGCCGGAACACACACCTGCCTGGCAGGTGTGTGATTGGCACCTGACCATGGGTTCTGCAACTTTGTTGAGTTTATGTATGCTCTAAACCAGTGGTTCTCAGACTTTTTCATGTCAAGGACCCCCAAATTGACACTTATTAGCCCGTGGACCCCCATTTGAAAATATTTGCCATAAGAGCAGATTTTTTTTTACGTCTCTAGCAGTGGCTCTCAACCATTTAAATTTCAAGGACCCCCAGTTTGACTTGCATTAGGGCTATGGACCCCCATTTAATGGCATTTCTATCTCTGGAACCCCAATTCATATAAATATTGTACTTTTTATTTGTACCACTTTACCACCATTATTACTATTACTTAATTATTACTTTAGTGACAATATACTTTGTAGATTTAGATTATTATTACAAAAATGTTTTTTTTTTTAAAGTTAAAGCTCTATATTGTGATACACTAGAGAGTTTGTTCAGTAACAGGTGTCTCCTCGTCTCTCCAGCTCTTTAATAAACAGAAACTACATTATAATCTATGATCTATCTATAATCTATTGATCTTCCAGCTTATTACCTATTATAAAATTGTTTGTTTACTATAAAGAGCTGGAGAGACAGGGAGACCCCTGTCTTTCCAGAATATTACTCTCCACATTATTATCCACATTATACTATCAGAATATAGAGCTATTTAACACTTATTTTAACAAAAGAAAGCAGCTTACGGCACCTTTAACACATTAAGACCCGAGGCCGATAAAACATTTACCCGATGCCAATTAAACTTTTTTTTTCTAAATCCTAATGCTTTAAAAAAAATATATATATATTCAAAGATTTGCACACATTTTCACGATTTTACAAAAAATAGCAGATCTACAAGCTCATTGCGCGGCACTCGGTGCCACGCTACGAGCTTGTAGATCTGCTATTTTTGAATAGCCTAAATAAATCTAAAAATGACACAGACGCGTTCCCGGTCTTAATGGGTTAAGCCGTTAAGTTATACTTCATCTATTCGAAAATAGCCACACTTGTAAAACATGTGAAATGGAACATTCTGACTGTATATAAAGAGTACTTTTACATTGTGGTATATTGATACTTTTACTTAAAGTAAAAAAAAAACTAATACTTCTCTTCCCCCCCACTGCTCCCATGTGGATGTTATGTCCAGAGACTCTGCGCCAAATAACCAACAATCAATCATCTCGCACCTATGGAAAGGAGCCGTGTATATAAGCATGACAGGCTGACACATGACTGCGCGTGCCAAAAAAAGAGAATTTGTAATGGTTGACGTTTAGAGATGGTTGATGCTTTGCAGATTACACTGCAGTGCACTTTTAGGAGTGTTCTGGGAAATGTTCTTTGAATTGTTCATTTCTTCTTCTTCTTCTTTAAAAAAAAAAAGATAAATTGAGAAACATCTGTATTTCTGGTTGTTGCATATTGCAACACTCCCAGGACCACAGAAAAAGCAGCAGGGAAGAAATAAGGAAAAATACAAACTGGCAACATTGAAATGAAAACAAACAAAGGGAGACTCCTTCAAAACTAACAATTTCCTTTTCTGGAAAAATATACCTCTGTGTGCTTGTTGGGACTTTCCCCAAAAAACAAAAAAACAAACCAAACACGGCGTATTTTGAACGTTATCGTGCGTAGGTGTGTGCAGATGAATCACGTCACTCTCCTTTTTTGCATGGGGGACTTTTCAAGGCGGGGTAGGGGGAGGGGGAGGGGGCTGTGACGGTGTGATCCGCAGGAGCAATTATCAGATTTAACTCTCGTCACCTGGGAGAGGAGAAGAATGCCCCATGCACTGGCCTGGCACTGTGGCCAGCTTCCTGGTTGGTTTGTGCCAGGCATGAGTGACTCAGAGGTCACTGAAGAGAGGTGTGTGTGTGTGCGTGTGTGTGCGCGCACGCGGAACGGGGGACTTTTCCTGTTGCGTCTCAGCTGGCAACTCTGAATGAGCTTCCCCCATGTGACTCCTGTCCCATTCCAGACGCTCTCTGTGTGTTAACCAATTAAGCTATATATACACACTTTGCCGTAGGACAAAATAGCAGAAAATTAGCAGATCTACAAGCTCACGACACACCGATGCGACGTGATGTGAGCTTTTTTTAGATTATTATTAGAATTTTCTCCATTTTTTAAATTTATATCGCCCCCTTGCCCCAACGTCACACACAGTGATGACGTCTCAACCGGCTTCTTGTTTGATGTCTGTTGGAGAGCTGAGGTTTTGGGAGCAGTGTGAGTCCTAACATGGGGTCTGCTTAATAACCGTGGATGAGCTCTCTTGCTCGGCCCGGTCCCCCGCTGTTGCCAGCAGGGCTTTTGTTTGTTGTCCTCTCCCATGTTGTTGACGCTTGTTAATCCAGCACAGCGGACCACTGGGCCCGGCGGTTCTGCCTCGCCACACCGTCCTAGCCAGCACAAAGACAAAGCTAGGAGTACGAGGCATTCCTCATTGTGTGTGAAGGAAGGGACGTGACGCGGCCCTTCCTTCTTTAGCCTGTGTGTGGGCCGCCGCGGTGTGCGTCGGGCCTATCTCACCCCACCGCCGCGCTCCGTTTTATGACGTTTAAACATTCTTAGCGACCGTACGTGTCCAGAGACCTCATTGTGTGTAGTTCATTAGCCCTTTATATCGCGCCGTCCCCAATGAAAGGCACAGCGGCGTAACGGCTGGCCTACATGGCCAGACTGGAGCCGCATGCACGGAGCACAGTTTGCCAGACTATTTCTCAGGCCCCTCATTGCCCACATTTGCGGTGGCTATATAAATGTCAAACAATGCCCTCCTTTTTTAGGTCACTTCCCCCAGAACTGTAAACCTATGAACCACAGTCTTTTTTTTTCTTCCCCTTCTTGTTCTTCGGGGCGTTGGTTTTGATATAATGAAAGAATTCCAGGCTTTTCTTCGGTTGGTTCAGCGTTTTTTTCCTAAACACTAGCTGACGCTGATGCTAATGTTTGTTAAGGCCGTGGGATGGGAGGGGCTCGGCCGTGACTTATCAAAACCCCTCCCTTCCCCTCCTCCTCCTCCTCCTCCTCCTCCTCCCACACCAACCAAAACCTCCGTCACATATTTGATAATGCTGATCTTGTCTCCACCTGTTTATCTTTGTCCCGTCCCTGAGTCTGCGCTCCCCAGCTCTCCCCGGCTATGCTTCCACAGTGCGCCATTGTGCGCATGAGAGACGCCAGGAAGTCAAAAGACAGAGTCCTCTGTCTGAGGGATGCCAAGATTAATTCTAAATGCAAAGACGCCAGCACTAAATTATATTAGAATGTCTTTGTAATTCTAATGTGTTGCTGCGTGGGCTGTCTTCGGTGTCAGCCACCCACAGGCATTGATTTCAATTTAAATGGTATTGAATATGGTGAAATTAAGACTTTATAAGGTTTCTGTACAGTTTCCAAAGTCTTAAAGAAAAAAAAAAAAGAAAAGAGGGAAAAAAAAGTTTTATCTCTATTTTAAGTCCAACTCAAGCATTGGGCTTTGCACAAGCCATGGAAAGTACATTATTTTCACCTGTATTCTTCAGCTACAAGCATCATTTTTTTTGCACATACTGTAGCCGTTTAGTTTCCCTTGCCCAAAGTGTTTCTATTGGGTGAACTCAGGCAACCTATTGTAAGACATCTGGTAACGTGGGACAGTTGAGCCCTTTCTGCTGGTATTTGTTGCTTTAACAGGAGAAAGATAGCATAACTATTATTGAGCGTCAAATTGCTCTGTGAATTGCCTGATTTCACCCCTACATGATTGATGCCTCGTCGCTCAGCTTTGCTCAAAGAATTTATTCTCTCTGCATCCTTAAATGGTCTTTGATGCGTGTGTGTGTGTGTGTGTGTGTGTGTGTGTGTGTGTGTGTGTGTGTGTGTGTGTGTGTGTGTGTGTGTGTGTGTGTGTGTGTGTGTGTGTGTGTGTGTGTGTGTGTGTGTGCAAAGTAACTACTGTAAGTACATTTACTCAAGTCCTGTACTTAAAGGGATACTCCACTTTCAAATAAAATAAACATTAAAAATATATATTAAAAATAAATGAAAAAAGTAATGGAAAAATCACGGCCCCCTCACGCATTAGAGTGTCCTACTAATGTGTGAGGGGGCCGTGATTTTGCCCTAACTTCTTTCATTTTTTTTTAAATATTTATTTTTAATGTTTATTTTATTTGAAAGTGAAATATCCCTTTAAGTGCAATTTTTAGGTGCTTTTACTTTACTGGAGTATTTCCAATTGTCTATACTTTTACTTCTACTCCACTACATCTCAGAGACAAATATTGTACTTTTACTCCACTACAATTATTTGAACACTTTAGTTACTAGTTACTTTGCAGATATAAATGATTACATCACAAAACCACTTTAGCTCTGTTTTACACCTAGGCTATTTGAAAATAGCAGATCTACAAGCTCACAACGCGTTGCGCTGCGACGCGTTGTGAGCTTGTAGATCTGCTATTTTCAAACATTTTAGTACTTTTACTTTTGGTACTTTAAGTACATTTTGATATCAATACTTTTGTACTTCTACTCGCTCAAGTACATTTTTTTATTCCAGACATTTACTTGTAACGGAGTACTTCTACATTGCAGTATTGATGCTTTTACGTAAGTAAAACATTTGAGTGCTTTTCCCACCACTGTCTGTGTGTGTGTGTGTGTGTGTGTGTGTGTATGTGTGTCTGTGTGTGCGTGCGCGTGCGTGAGGGCGGGTGGGTTGGCATTGGCGGACTTATCCTGGGTTAGCCCATAAAATGATGGGTCTGTTGTTTGAAGTGCGTTTTGTGGCTTGGCACGGCCTCCTTACAGGCAAGCTGTAAGGAGCTTCTTTTCGTGTGACCCTCTTGTTTGAACATCACTCACTTCGTTTGGACCGGGGTGTCACACCCTGCGCTCATGAGCGCATGCATGCATGCTGCGAATCTCATCAGACTCCGTCCCGTAGCTTTCATATTTATGCTTGCGCACAGCCCCACTCTTCAAACGAGTTCAAACGGTGGGCTCCTCAAGAAAAGAATTAGAACTCGCCGCCGGAGCACCTGCCAGCTCTTGGAAAGTGATGGTAAAAATGACAGGGTGTGACAGGTCTTCGCCTGCTCGTTGCCAAGGGCCTGTTCGTTTTTTCTTTGCACTGTTGTTGTGAAATTCGATTGCTGGTGGAATTGAACCGGAGCACGTTTCGGTGGATTCCGAGGAAGGTGGAAACGATAGTCCTCCAGCCATCGCTCTTTTTTTTTTTTAAGGGCGGTTTCCCCACGAGGGACGCGACGTGAGAACCCCTCCCAAAAAAAACTTTTGACTTCAAGGAAAGACAACACGGTTCCCCGCCTCGGCTTCGGCGTAGACGAACACGCCGTGCTTTCCTAAAACAATACGGAGGAGCAGTCAGCTTCACTTACCGTGATAAAGAATAACAGCCGGCGTTTTCCCCCTCAGCAACGGTGGGCGAGACACATTTTTTCTGAGCACATTATAGTTGATATTTCCAGCTAATGTTTCCAGTACAAGCCCTGTGATGACTAATGATGGGTCAAAGGGTGTGTGGGTGTTGTCATCCGCCTGGCAGCGTATAGCGGCCTGCGTCGGGCCCTTATCGCTACACTTCCTGTGTCATCTCTCTCCACACCCGAACCCTCCATTGCAGGTTTTTTTGTTTTGGGGTATACGTACTTCTGCCTGCCTGGTTTGGTTGGTCATCCTTGGTAACTCTTTTCCTTTTGTAACTCTGATGGGGTCGATCTCTGTACTTATCACCAGTGGTGGAAGAAGTACTCAGATATTTTTACTTAAGTAAAATACCACAATGTAGAAATACCCTGTTACAAGTAAAAGGCCTGTGTTCAAAATGTTACTTGACACAAGTATTGGCATCAAAATGTACTTAAAGTACCAAAAGTAAAAGCACTGGAATGTTTGAAAATTGCAGATTCACAAGCTCACAACGTGTCGCGATGCGACGCGTTGTGAGTTTGTAGATCGGCTATTTTCAAACAGCCTATGTATAAACTAGAGCTAAAGGGGTTAATGTATGTTTTATGATATGATAATTTATATCTGCAAAGTAACTAGTAACTAACGTTTTCAAATAATTGTAGTGGAGTAAATGTACAATATTTGCCTCTGAGATGTAGTGGAGTAGAAGTACAATATTTGCCTCTGAGATGTAGTGGAGTAGAAGTGAAAGTATTGAAAATTGGAAATACTCCAGTAGAGTAAAAGTACCTCAAATTTGTACTTAAGTAAATTTACTTGGTTACTTTCCACCACTGCTTATCAGTCTGTCTATCTATCTATCTATCTATCTATCTATCTTGCTTCTCTTTGTGTCTCCATCTCTCCATCTCTCTTTGTCTCTCCATCTCTCTTTGTCTCTCCATCTCTCTTTGTCTCCGTCTCTCTCTGTCTCTCTGTCTGTCTCTCTCTCTCTCTCTGCTCTCCTGCGTGGATGTGCATCCTCCTCCCCAGAGGGAGTATCAAGCTCCTATAACCTCATTGAGGTGTAACTTCTCCCCCCGAACCAAGTCATGTCCCAACTATACGCCCCCTCCCGCCGCCGGCGCTGCCGCCGGATCCCGTTGTCGTCAGGCAGGAAACAAAAGTGTGGGAGTGATAAACAAAAGGAACGACGGGGTCAAGCTTCGCCTTACGACGAATGAAAGGACCCTTGCTTGCATCACAGAGACATCATTATTGTGGTTTGGTTGGTTGCCGTTTTGTACAGAAACCCGTCTTCTGCGGTTTCACTTCGCTTAGCATTAGCTTAGCAGAAATCCCCCACATATCCCTTATAACAAGTTTCTAGTCCTTTTTTTGACTGCTTAAATGTTTCCCTCAGACAACCACTTGTGGCCGCGTGAAGCAGTTGTCACTGTGTTTATAACCACATGAACCCTAAAGTGTCCCTATTCCATGTCATAACTAGCAAACATTTAGCGGAAATAGCAGATCTACAAGCCATACGAGCTGGTAAGTAGGCTATCTCCGACGAAGAGATTTGGTGTAGAGGGAGGAAAGGGGGGCGGGTGGGAGAAATGTTCGTCTGCAGTACACAGTACATTGTTTGAACAAGCAGAGACGGATGAATTTAGCTATTAGTTTATTCATAGTTACGTTTAGGCACGGCTGTGGTTTGGTTTCACAACAGAAACAAGTCTGTCTAATAAAGCATTTCTGTCTAATAAAGTATTCAATCAAACAAAAGTTACGGGCAGGTTACAGATCAGGGAAGGGAGGGGTTAGTAACAGATCCAGTGGTGTAAAGTAACTTAAGTGCATTTACTCAAGTACAATTTTGAGGTACTTTTACTTTACTGGAGTATTTCCAATGTTTAATACTTTTACTTCTACTCCACTACATCTCAGAGGCAAATATTGTACTTTTACTCCACTGAAATGGTTTGAAAACTTTAGTTACTAGTTACTTTACAGATATAAATCTTTATATTACAAACATTTCACTACTTTTACTTTTGGTACTTTAAGTATATTTTGATGCCAATACTTTTGTACTTTTACTCAAGTAACATTTTGAACATTTTGGGCCTTTTACTTGTAACAGAGTATTTCTAGATTGCAGTATTGATACCGGTAAGTAGAAAGTGTGAGTACTTTTTCCACCACTGCTGCAATCGCACTTTGTTCAGCTCCACTCGCCGTCGTCCATTATTGCCGGTACGTGCACACTAACTCCGCCTATAGTTCTGTGAGGACGCTGATTGGGGACTGGCCGATGTTTAAATTGGCACAGAGAAAGGTTTCCCAATGATGAACAGATAGCAGACCCCCCCCAAAATGAGGCAATGACTTTTATGGTTGATTCCTTTATGGATGGAAAGGGAAACGCATCTTAAAAGCGAACATCATGAGCTGCTTTGCATTATTGGGGTAACAGGTCCAACTCAAACGCAACAAGCCGTTTTATGGCACACGTGAGACCCTCTTTTTTTTTTGTCTTTCGTGTGTGTGTTTTGTTCTCGCAAACGGATTTCGGTGACCGTCGACGTGCAGTTTTTCAGCTATCTCTGTGCATCTGCAGACGAAACCAATGTTGGGTTTATTGGCAAGCTCAGGAGCTCGCCTTTCCTCCAGCGAACATAACTCAAAAATATGTTTACAGCGACATCCGACTGGCAGAGAGAGCAGGTCACATTTGGTCTACATTCCAAAATATATCTACAGTATATTAAGTCTATAATTGGGCACTTGATATGCCTTTTAAAATCATAAATTATGCATTGTGGCAATAGCAATTTCCAAACTGCCAGTCTTTTCGGCATTATAGCGCTGAGCCCGTATGAATCAGTGTCTCCATAAATCTGTCAGTGCGCCCGACTGTCGCCGTGTGTAAAACTGAAAAACATACACAAAAATGAAAACCTCCCGTCTTGGATTTCGCCAGGCATTGTGCTCCCACTGTCCGAATACAATGTGTATCATGTTCTCTCCATTTGTGTCGTTATTGTGACATTTTACTCCTCACAATGAGATTAGTCAGTGCAGGCATATTTGCCCTCAGACTCAGAAACCCAATCCCAGAGTGTCTGACCCGCTGAAAGGAACCAAAATGAAGATGAGAAATGAGATGAGTGTTACGAGTACGATAGGCGTTCTACTCCAGCAGAGTGTTCAACTCCAATCTGCACTGTTGAATGGAAACAGAATGGATGCGTTGGATATGAACAGTGCCGGATTATCCATGGAATTTAGTGGTGCTTAAGCCCCACGGCCCGCAGCCCTACAGGGCCGTGTGAATTATATATATAAAAAAATACAAATTTTAATGTAAAAAAAAAAACGACAACAAAAAAGAAGGACAATGAGATGATTAGTCATATTGTCTGGTTGTTCATTTATGAAAATTATACAATAGATTCCTTTTTTAAATTTTATTCAGTTACGTCGTGACGCATAGAGAGTCGTTAACTTGTTGCACCCTCAGCAGTGCGCGTTCATTCGCTGGGCGCGCGAACGCACCCGATATTGTCCGATTAATGTAGAGGGGGGGCCCTTTGATTTGGTGTAGTCCCATGGCCCTGAAGATTTCAGCCCGATCATTGCGATGCGTTTTGAGCTTGTAGATCGGCTAAGGTCAAATAACTGATGCATATATATATAGGTTTAAAGTGCTCATGCGTGGCCTAATAGTCGCTTCTTTTGGGCTTGTTTTCATAGACCTGGTTGCTTGTTTCTCTAGACAAATCTGGCAACACAGACCAACCCTCTCTTACAGTACAGATGGGACTTCTGTAGAGCCAATGCCACAAAAATGTTGCACTTATACACTCACTCAGCGTCTAATTGTACATTTTTGATATCCAATCCTTGGCCTACCCTATACGTGCTCCACGGCGATCCGCCTCATGTTCCAACACTGTGTCTCCAGAGAGCAGATAAAGTTGATCTTTGTCTGTTCAGGGGGCGTTAATGTAGTCTCTGTGTCAGTGAAGCCAGTCATGTAAAACAGTCAGATAATGGAGAAAGGGGGCGTGGTGGGGGGGGTTCTATACCTCTCTGTGCTCTGCAGCATGACGCCGTGACTATAGGGCTGTCACCATTACAACATTTAAGTTGACCAATAATTGTCACACAGACAGAAACTTGTGATTTAATTGTGGTTTTGGAAAATATGAATAAAAACATGTGTTTCTGTTTGCCTTTCAGGCTTCGTAATAAAACAATTGCACGGGGCAGGTATGGCAATTAACTTGAATATGCAAAGAAATTACTGACATATTTGATAATTTTATACTTTGAAAACAAATACAACGTGTCGCGAAGTGATGCGCTGTGTAGATCCGCTATTTTGGATTAGCCAACTTATAAAGGACCCCTCTGGGTTCCCGGACCCCCACTTTGAGAACCAGTGCTTTAGAGTGATGCCATTGAAGAAGTATTTTTGCTTCCCCGCCCCCCCCACCAAGGAGATTTTGGTGGTCCTTGACATGATATCATATCAACATACGTTAGGATTTAGAAGACATTTGTAGAATCCCCCAGAAGCAAAGATTTGAGTTAAAAAAAATTGCTTTAAAAAGTATTTTTAATTAGTATATTCAAACTAAAGATTTAAATTTTCACGATAAAAATAAATAAATTGCAGATTGCAATAATAGCCAAATAAATCTAAAATGACAGAGATGCGTTTGAATGGGTTAAGTATACAGAACATCCGAATACTTTTTTCCCACACTACTGGGTCACATGTCCCTCAATCCAGTGTTGAGGCAGCAGCAGCAGACTGTGGTATATCTGGATAGAGCTCCTCCAATGCGTCACATGAAGAAAGGGCAGGGCTGTGAGCTCAACACAACCCTGAATAAATAAATATATGAAAGAAGGGACAAGTGTTTGCTCTCATTGTTGAACCGAAACTATAGTTTGCCCGTTTCATCCTGAAGCCGATTCTACAAATGTCTTTTTAAAATCCCAACAGTTTTCTGAAAAACAAATGTTTCTATGTCAGTGGTTCTCAATCTTTTTCATGTCAAGGACCCCCAAAATTATATGTGTTTGGCCGCCGACCCCCATCTCAAAATATGTTGTTCCAGGGACCCCCCAGAAGCAAAGATTTAGAGTTACAAATGTTCGCTTTAAAAATATATATATTCAAAGATTTGCACACATTTTCACGATTTTTCAAAAATAGCAGATCTACAAGCTCGTAGCGCGGCACCGAGTGCAGCGCTACGAGCTTGTAGATCTGCTATTTTTGAATAGCCCAAAGTGTAAAATAATGCTTTTTTATCTCAAATCAAAAAATGACACAGATGCGTTCCAGGTCTTAATGGGTTAAGACGTTGGTTCTCAAAGTGGGGGTCCTTGAGTGGGTTCCCAGGGGTTCCCTAGTTAGGAACCAAATGGACCCTTAATTACGGGAGCATAAAATGAAACCAAACCAAACCATTTGGTTTCATGTTACGCTCTCAAGAGTTAAAGATCTATAAGGGTCCATTTGGTTACCAACTCTCCATAATTTAACTGGGGACCACCTGGAACCCCCTCAAATACCACTGGTGGTCCCCGGACCACTGGTTGAGAACCACTGTTGTACATCAAGTTGCCTCATGCTACAGAAACAGGAGATAGGCTCCTGAAGCAAGGCTTACTTATTATTATTTTCATTATTATATTATATAAAAAGTACAATATTTGCCTCTGAGATGAGTCTAAATGTGGGGGTCCTTGACATGAAAACGTTTGAGAAGCACTGTACTAAAGTTCTTTAACCCTTTAAGACCATGAGGCCGATTCTACAAATGTCTTCTAAATCCTAACAGTTTTCGGAAACATTTAAAAAAAAACACGTCAAGGACCCCCAAAATGATATGTATTTGGCCGCGCACCCCCGTCTCAAAATATTTAGTTCCAGGGACCCCACAGGAGCAAAGATTTGAGATAAAAATGTTCGCTTTAAAAACTATATATATATATATATATATTCAAAGATTTGCCAAAAAAAATCATGATAAAAAAAAAAACAGATCTATAAGCTTGTAGTGCGGCACTCGGTGCCGCGCTATGAGCTTGTATATCTGCTTTTTTTTTATTGCCAAATTATAAGTTAATGGTTAAAGTGGTTAAAATCTAAAATGACAGCTTTCCCGGTCTTAATGGGTTAAAAGTCCATCTCCAGGCTGATGTCGTCTAATCCTCCCACAGTGACCTTTGTGAAACAGCGACTTGTTGTTCCGATCAAAACCATGTGTTTGCAAAACCGGTTCCTCCTTCCAGGATTAAAAGAGCATGTTGCCTTGTCAACATGTGTAGTTTCAAATGTCTTTTTTTCTGCTTCCCCCCCCCCCCAACAGGATTTCAAGGTACCCAAGATCGTTCAAAAGTATACTTAGAAACAAACAAATTGTAAAAACAATTTTACGTCACAATCAAACAATGACACGTAATATTACAGAGGCCATACTTCACGGTGACAAAGATCCATCGTCCATGACCTTTTCTCTATCGATTAGTCACCCCCATGGAGACTGGAATTATTCATGGATATGTTTTTGTTTTTGTCGCATTTCTAAGCCAATCATTTGATGACCGGCAGCGATTCCGGTAGGAGACACAAAGTCTCCTTTATACCGGAACCGCTTGCCTATACCGGTCCGCTGGTCATCAAATGATTGGCTTAGGAATGTGACAAAAACAAAAACATATCCAAGAATTCAAGTCTCCATGGGGTGACTAATCGATAGAAAACAAGCCCATATGACACAGTCATATTATACCAGGCTGCTTATTTCTCTCACTAAACATGGCAACGTTTTTAGATCCCATATTCTGAGAGGACATTGAGCAACAGCGCCACTTACCATAGAGTTACATACAGTGGCCGAACACAGTATTGTGGGTCGTCTTTAGATCCCATATTCTGAGAGTACATTGAGCCCTCATTGGCTAAAAAAAACAGCCAATGAAGAAAAAGTCACGACTAGCTGAAGTGTATCTATAGACCAGGTTTTGCAACCTGGCAAAAAGTATTTTTTGGGGTGAACTATCCCTTTTAACTTGGTCAGAGAGCACCAGATGGCTGGGTGTTTAGAACGGCACTGGGACGAGTTCAGATGGATCTTTGTCACGGTAAAGTAATGGCCTCTGTAATATTACGTGTCATTGTTTGTGTGCACTTTCTACCCCTAATTAAATGAAGCACGTTACTCATCATTGAAACCGTGATTATAAACAAACTCAACAAAAGCGTTTGATCTCTCCCCACTATAGAGCAGGTTTCCCAGGCCTGACGTCATGTGATGTGTGAGCACAGTATCTGATAATGCATCCTTCCAGCGAAAACCCCATCATCAGCACCCATAACAACAACAACCAGTAATCTGTTGATTTATACGTGGTTGTGCCACAGGTCACGCGCCGAAAATAGAAATCGACTATTTCCCGCCGCATGACACCGGCACAATCAGGCTTTAAAGGGATAGTTCACCCCCAAAATGACTTATTTTTATCTATTACATTTTGTCGCCAATAATTTGATGACTGGCAGCGGTTCCGGTATAGGAGACACAAAGAGTCTCCTTTGTGTCTCTATTGTGTCTCCTACCGGAACCGCTGTGTACTTGGCTTAGAAATACGACAAAAACTAAAACATATCCATGAATTGAAAGTCTCCATGGGGTGACTAATCGATAGGAAAAAAAATGTTTTGGGTGAACTATCCCTTTAACCACTTAAACCCCAGCATCCATATTCGGGGGAAAAACCTTCACCAAAAATTGCCGATCTACAAGCTCTCAACGCGTCACAATGTGACGCGTTGAGAGCTTTTAGATCGGCTATTTTCAACTAAAATATTGAATGTAGAGCGGAAACGGAACATATACTAGCATAGAGCCCTGAGGGACTCAACCATAATGGAGTTGGAGTGGTTACGGTGCACTTGGGCAACCTTTGCGTTGCTCAGAGATGCATTGTATGGTGTTTGCAGCAGGTGGAATCACTGCTGTGAAAAGTGTGTACATGGTAACTATAGGCTATATAAATATTAACCCATTAAGGCCTGAGGCTGATTCTACAAATGTCTTCTGAATCTTAATAGTTTTTTTTACATATGTTTCTATATCAGTGGTGCTCAAACCTTTTCATGTCAAGGACCCCCAAAAGTATTATGTGTTTGGCCGCCGACTCCCATCTCAAAATATTTTGTTCCAGGGACCCCCAGAAGCAAAGATTTGAGTTACAAATGTTCGCTTAAAAAAATATTCAAAGATTTGCACAAATGTTCAAGATTTTTCAAAAATAGCAGATCTACAAGCTCATAGCGCGGCACTCTGTATAGCTCGTATATCTGCTATTTTTGAATAGCCCAAAGAAATCTAAAATGACACAAAGATACTTCCCGGTCTTAATGGGTTACTAAGGCGAGAGAGAGCGAGATGGAAATAAAAAAGAATCCGAGAGACAGACGGAGCGAGAAGAGAGAACCAGGAAAGGTGTTGTCTCTGTCCAGTGGAAAACCTCATATGTCCAAAACTATTAACTTTTCAGGATTTAAATCTAAAAATAGCAAAAGTAGCAGATCTACAAGCGACGCGTTTCGAGCTTGTAGATCTGCTGCTTTTGATGCTTTTGTAGGGTAGGGAAGTAGGGTGTTAATTTACGAAAAAAACACAAATAGTTAGAATATGGAGATACGAGGTTTCCGCCCCCGACAGCGACGATATGTAAGTAATGTCTTCAGACTCAGACAAAGGTTTGTTTGGAGAAGACGAATGCCATTTGAAACAAAACAACACCACAGGTCCTTTTGGAGACAAAACCTCTTGGCAGAAACGAGTCGACCTCGTCCATATTATGACTAAAAGGCTCGGCTAGTCTCACCGTTTCCCACAGAACTTCGGTTGTGTTTACTGAACTGAAGAGGAGAGATTTGTTTCCCCACAGGTTTCACACGTAGTGAAAAAGCGTCTCGCGCGGGCCAAACACAATAAATGTATGTACTAAAAATATGTGGTTCATGAGCTGTCTCTCTTCCCAAACAGCCACAAACTCAAATTTGACCTTCAGGTGTCGTCAACTTCCTTTTATTTTGTTTTTTTTATTATTACTCTCATGCTTTTTGAATTATGGAGAAGGGTGGGAATGTAGTATTCTTTTTTTTTTTTACATCGTTGCTGTTGGGCAGACACCTCTTATATCCATATTATTTTAACTTTTTTGTGTTTTTTTTTGTATTTTAACGCCCTACTTGATCATACTACGGTGTCACACAAAAACATCAAAAGTAGCAGATCTGCTGAAACGCGGCGGGAAGCGACGTGTTTTGTGCCTGTAGATCTGCTACTTTTGATGCTTTTGAATCCTGAACATTTTGGACATATGGTTCTCCACCCGACAGAGACGATATGATGACTGCTTTTTATACACAATGTTATTTTTCAATTTCGAGTTTTTTGGCGTACTGTACGTGGCCTGCAATTACTTATCTGGATGTGTGTGGTGTTTGAATAGCTTAATCCATTCAATCCGGGAACGCATCTGTGTCATTTTAAGTTCTTTGGGCTATTCAAACATAGCGGATCTACAAGCTCATAGCGCGGCACCGAGTGCCGCATTATGAGCTTGTAGATCTGCAGTTTTTTGGAAAAATCTTGGAAAATGTGTGCAAATCTTCTGGGGAGGTCCCTGGAACAACATATTATATTATATTTTGAGATGGGGGTCCGCGGCTAAAAAAACAAAAAAACATTTTGGGTGGTCCTTGACATGGAAAAGTTGGAGCACCACTAATATTGCAACATACCGTATTACCGTTAGGATTTAGATTTTTTTTCTAGATATGTGTTTGGCCGTGGACCCCCATATCAAAATGTTTTGTTCCAGGGACCCCCTCCCCCCCCAATATATATATTCAAAGATTTGCACAACTTTTCAAGATTTTTCAAAAAATTGCAGATCTACAAGCTCATATAGAGCTATGAGCTTGCAGATCTGCAATTTTTTAATAGCCAAGCAAATCTAAAAATGACAGATGCTTTTCCCGGTCCTAATGGGTTAATAACCCCTCCCTATCATGCCCCATAATAAACCATGCCTTGTCTGTTTGGAATACTGAGCGCGTCTCACCGAGGTTAATGAGAAACTTCCCTCAGTCCTGACACAATGATGTCATCTCAAAACGGATGATGTCATCTCAATGAGGTCACTTACTGTAGTCTGGTGCAGTTTTGAGAGGTCGCACGCACGCACGCGCGCACGCACGCACGCACACACACACACACACACACACACACACACACACACATTTAAACTGTAGTCTGGTGCAGTTTTGAGAGGTCACACACACACGCGCACACACACACACACACACACACACACACACACACACACACACACACACACACACACACACACACACACACACACACACACACACACACACATGCGCACACACACGTGCCACACCTACACACACACACACACACATGAATGAATGAATGAATGAATTCAAGGAAAATCAGTTTTTTGGACAACACAGAAATTGAGCAGAGTTGAATGGAGTTCTTTATGAGCAGTCCTGTTAAATGTCCTTTTTAGCATGAAAATATGATTGCGTTTCGGTGTACTGCCAAGTATGATTACACACACATCCATTATGCTCACCAACAAATGTGTTCCTGAGCAAGAGACACATCATAAACCTAATCATAGTTTGGACTATAGGCCAGGACCACCCGGAATGCTGCCGAAGTTTATTTGTTAATGATTTTTTAGGCAGTTCTTCATTTAGACGAGTGGTTCTCAAACTTGTTCATGTCAAGGACCCCCAAATTGATATGTATTAGGCTGCGGACCCCTCCTGTTGTTTTCTGTTTTTCTGTTTTTCTGAAATGTTTTCTGCCAGGGACGCCCAGAAGAGAAGATTTATGTAAGAAAATTATTCTATGTCCCAATACTCTCAAGATTTTTTTTTGACATGCAAGTGCTCTAGGCAGAGCTATCAACTAACTGATGTCAAACCCCCAAAAATATGGATGGCAGGATGAAAATGGTTCATTTCACTGGCTAGTTAGAAGTGAGAGAATGTATGAGAATGACTATTCAGATCATATAGGTTTCACTCTAACAGCAAAAATCTTCAATTCAGGAGAAGGGAGAAATCATGTCAAAAAGGCATAACAAATAACTAAATAGTAAAATGCCTTTATTATATTTGGGCTAGAGACAAAAAATATTCTCTTATGGGGGTCCCTGGCATGCGTAATCCTTTCAGATGGGGGTCTGTGTGGCTTAAAGGAGGAGTTCACCCAAAAAATTACTTATTTTCTATCAATTGCACACCCTATGAAGCCTTGAATCCATGGATTCTTTTTTGTTTTTGTCGTATTCCTAAGCTAATAATTTGATTCCCGTCTCCTACCGGCTAATGTATCCGGTAGGAGACACAAAGTAGAGTATTTGTGTCTCCTACCGGAAATACACACGGTCATCAAATTATTGTCTTAGGAATGCCACAAAAACAAAAATAAATCCATGAAATCAAGGCTTCATGGGGTGTGTAATTGATAGAAAATAAGTAATTTTTTGGGTGAACTCCTCCTTTAATACGCATCAATTTTGTGGTCCTTGACAAGAAAGTGTTTGAGAACCACCACTTAAGGCAGGTACAGACTGCATGACCTTTAAGTGGTCGGGGGGTCATCTGATCGTTAAGCATTACACACTGCAGGAGTTTATTTCTTGAAATCGGCTGTCATAATATCGTTGTGGTCTTCACAACAGGATTGATCCCCGACAAGGGCTGACACACTGTAGGATAGTTCACTAGAATGCTATCTCCAGAGTCAGACCCAATACATACATTTGAGTTTATTCCAATTCATTTTAATCGACGTATCCCGTGATATGCCTCTCTCCCTCTCCCCCTCTCTCGCTCTTTCTCTCTCTCTCTCTCTCCCTCTCTCTCTCTCTCTCTCTCGCACGTCAAGTGCGCAGAAGCGGTCAGTGACAGCGTTGCCATGTCCGCTTATTATAAGCGACTTTGGGCTTGTTTTTCTGTAGAGTTGCTTGTAAATATTGGTTGTTGCGGGGTGCATTTTTTGGGCTTATTTGTGTAGTTGCTTATTTGGCCTTGTTTCCTAATGTTGTTTAAACCAGTGGTTTAAACAACACATAATATGTATTTGTCCGCAGACCCCCCTTCTGTAAATATGTTGTGCCATCATAGACCCCCATACAAGATTTGTGTGGATTTGGAAAATATTCCACAATTTTTTTTTTCTCACGTTGTGAGCTTGTAGATCGCCTATTTTCAAATATACAATGTATTTGTAAATAGGTTTAAAGTGCTCAAGTGGCCTCTTCTTGGGCTTGTTTTCATAGACCTGGTTGCTTATTTCTCTCGCAACATCTGGCAACGCTGTTCATAACAGCGTGCACATGCTGCACACACACACACACACACACACACACACACACACACACACAGAGCTCGCTCTTGCTCTCACTCTCTCTCTGTCTGTCTGTCTCTCTCTCTCTCTCTCTCTCTCTCTCTCTCTGTACAATTCCTCTAAAATAAACAGCCCACCAGGCTCGCTCACTCTCTCATTTTGTTTTATAATGTTAACTTAATACAGGACTGGACGGTAATATTGCGGTAGGGACTGTTTGTTGTGGTCAGATCCAGCGACGCTCCCCTGGCCACGGTGGCTGTAATGTGCTCTCATTGGCTGTAGCGTGGATCTCCTCGCAGACCCTTTCATAATGTATGATACTGTCCGATCTCCTGTCTGGGACAGAGCTGAATATCTAACATGGTAGTTATCTGAAAACGGTCGGAAAGCCGTCGCAGAGCGGATAATCGCGGCCACATCGTCTCGCGGAACCTTTCACACAGAGCGAGCATTAGCTCGCCGATCTGTGTCAGATCGGGAGGTTTTGTCGGCGAGCGCCAAAAAATGTCGGCGACAGCAATATCGGACCCAATCTCCTGCAGTGTGTACGGGCCCTTAGGCATTCCTCATCAGTGTTGCCATGCCTGCTTATTATAAGCGACTTTGGGCTAGTTTTTCTGTAAAGTCGCTCGTAAATATTGGTTAGTTGCAGGTTGCGTTTTTTCGGGCTTGTTTCTAAAGTGTACTTGCTTATTTGGGCTTGCTTCCTAATTGTTGTTTGAACCGGTGATTCTCAAACATTTTCATGTCAAGGACCCCCAATTTAATTTGTATTTTTCTGCGGACTGAACATATTTTGTGCCATGGACCCGTGTACCAGATTTGTGTTGTTAAAATGTATCAAAAATATACAACATTTCCCAATTTTTTCCAAGATTATTTTTGAAAATAGCAGATCCACAAGCTCACAACAACGCGTCCATTTGGTCTAGTGGCTTCTTTTGTGGGCTTGTTTTCATAGACTTTGGTTGCTTATTTCTCTCGCAAAAAAATCTGGCAACGCTGTCCCTCATCCATTATCCTTCAATTTGATTCTCCTATTAAACCTGATTTGTTGCATCATGCTGTCTAGCTCGCGGCTCTGTGTCTCGTCTGCGATGCGGGGAGAAAACAGAATATCTGTTGAACATCTGAACTTGGCATGAGGTTACAGGAATCAGTTACGACTTCCCCTGCACTGTCCTCCCGTGAGCAGTTGGACGCATACATTTTATGCGCTTAGTTATTGGACGTGACACGAGGCATTGCTAGATCGCCTGCAGTATTTAATTTTTTTCCCCTTCCACAAGGAGCGGCCACAGCAGCAGCAGCAGCGCCGTTTTTTCAGAGCCACCTGTTATTTGCACCTCTCATTCCATTTGGTTTCCAGGAACATAGCACTTAGAGCGTTATAGGTTTGGGTGCGGCCACGACGACTCCCATTTAAGACCAGACAGCAAATGAAACGGGCCCGGGGAGTAAGTTCACACACATCCATTCCCAGATGAGAGCTTTATCGGACGATGTCAAGAGGTTGCCGGAAGATTACTTTGGAGGAGGCGTAGGTCGTCAAAAGTCTTACCAAAAACACATGGGAGAAAGACAGCTTAAGTACACTACCTATCATCGGGAGAGGGAAGCATATTTTATGTTGCCAAAGCATGCGGTTGCACAAGTAGACAGGCCTCGAGATCACAGCCCGAAAAAAGGGCCCTGCGCTTGTCTTGTTCAAATTCAGGGAGGATCCAAGCGTTTTTCAAAATGTGTCTGCATGTTTGGGATATTTATTGAGCTGACCTCCAGATAAAAATGTGGTCTCTTAGACAAAACAAAGGGCCCTTGAATACGGCGCGGAAGCCAACTGTGTCCGTGTTGTGTTGTGCAGGGGACGACGAAGAGCGTATGTGTTCGTTTCTGCATGAGAAATGATTGAGCAAACCGCAGCACTAATCCAAATCTAAAGTGGTCGAGTCGAGTTGGAATAACAAACATGCCGAACACATCATCTCTGTCCTTTTAGCACTCGATTAAGTACACAATGCTGACGGCTTGCATTTTTTGGGATGACCCCCTCGGTGACAAGATTATAGCCTAGGAATCTGGGGGAGTTTGCGTTGGGGATATAGAGATACATTTAGCTCGTTCCAAGAAGTTGTCATTCGGAGCATCAGCGTGTTTCACAGACTAGAATAAAACAAACAAGTTTTTGGTACGAAACCGTAGCCATCGAAGGATGACACATCCTGTGAGATTTATCTCGCACCGAGGCAACGGAGAAGAAGCCAGTTTGAACTGCTGAGCTTAGCGGTCTTGGAGAGAGAGTTGATGTCGGCTTAATGGAGACGGAGCGATTGGTTTGAGTCTCTCTCCTCTAGAAGCAACACTATCCATCATCCAAATCAAGAGCGGCTTTTGGATTCGGTACAAACTCACGGCTGTCAGGCAGAGAGAAACTTGTATCTCCATATTTCATCTATTAAAGTTTATTCACCTATGGCCAAAATAGCTTATAAGGGACACCAGGGTGAAAGTCGGGTCTATGCATTTTATAAATATTTTATAACGAGAGCTTGTGACTTCAATAACTACTACATTGGATCCATTTGAACATCCTGAAAAGTAACAGTTTTGGAGATACAGTACACAAGACGATATTTTGCAGACTGACTCAAAGACATAGTTGATTATGTGGGTCAATTTTCTGTTCGTTTTGAGACATGCCACGCCACATGGCACTTAAGAGAGGACTCACAAAGTTCAAGACTTCGAGCCTCCTTAAAGAGTAGGCTTTAGTTTATTTCTAGCTGTAAAATCGGTGACCCAGATCACATGGTGAGCCCCCAACTTTCCTTCCTCCTGATTGTGTCCAGGCACCGCGTGTTTGTACATTATTCGTCTTGTGGTCGGCCACGCTAATTGCGGAGTGGTTCCGCCTTGTTGATATGCCTGCTGCTCACCAGCTGTTCTATTCTGCATTTCGCTGCCCTTATCTGCTAGTGATTTCTGTTCCTCGTTACCATACATACGTCTTCTGTGTGCTTTATTCTAAGCCAAATATACCCCCACTTGCCCTTAAAAGGCCTTATAGATCCAAATAAGGACATTTGGCTGTATGTGCGTGTGCGCGCGCACACACACAAGTTTGTGTTACTGCACTTGTGAGGACATCAACGAGGACACAGATATTTTTAACCCTAACCCTGACGCAGAAAATCGCCGATCTACAAGCTCACAACGTGTCGGAGCGAGCACGACGAGTATGAATCAGACAAGATTTTAACCCTGTACCCACTAAACCAGGGCTACTCAACTTAAGATGGCTCAGGGGCCACTCAGCAAAATACCAAAAGTCCAAGGGGCCGCCATAAAAATGACGGTCCTATTTTGGATTTTTCGATTTTGTAACGCACAAGAAAATGTACATTTTGACATCATATTCTTTTCACTGTACCAGTTTATTTTGTGTTGTGTGTATGTCCAGTGGCAGACACCTATCCTGGGCGCGCGTCAAACCCCCCCAAAAACCCGAAATGCATAGAAAACTATGCATTATACCTGTAACAATTGACGCACCTGTATGTATGTCTGTCTGTTTGTTTTTGAAAAATGTTTTAGCAACCCATATATTTGAACGGAAATGTATATTTTTATCCTGTGCTTAAAAAAAAATAAAAAATGAGGGGGCCGCCAAGACGCTGCGATCGGGCCGCATGCGGCCCGCGGGCCGCGGGTTGAGTAGCGCTGCACTAAACCCATAACCTCTAAATACCTAATCCTAACCCCAATATGAACAATTTTTTGTTTTTATTTTCTACAATTTTGGTCCCTACACACAGAAAGAATAAAGGTGCCGACTGGAACCAAAACTATTTCTTCAGAGTGAAGCCGTAGATAGAAGAACCATTACTGGTTCCAGAAAGAACCATTTATTTGAATGGTTCTATAAACAACCCAAACCCCTTAAACCTAAAAAAAAAAAGAAGTAAACTTCATCAACCAGCTGAAATGTATTTGTCGAAAATAGCAGATCCACAAGCTCACAACGCGTCGTGGCGCTACACGTGAGCTTGTAGATCTGCTATTTTTGATGAACGTCTGCCTATTAAGATATGGTTTAAGAGCTCAAAGAGCTCAAAGGTTCCTCAAAGAACTTTGACGAAAAAAGGTTCTCTAGAACTAGATGAGGAACATGAGAGAACCATTCACTAGATCAAATGGTAGTAGTTGATGGTTCTTGATGGAACCATATAGCCTTTTAAAGGACCATTTAAGAACCATAATTTTTTTTATGTGTTTACCAGTTTGGAAAATGGTCCCTCACAATATCACAATATCTACCTCACAATATCTACTATCTACATGTTTCTATATCAGTGGTTCTCAAACTTTTTCACGTCAAGGACCCGCAAAATGATATGTATTTGACTGCCAACCCCCATCTCAAAATGTGTTGTTCCAGGGACCCCCAGAAGCAAAGATTCGAGTTAAACATTTTCAAATGTTAAAAATATATTCAAAGATTTGCACACATTTTCACGATTTTTCAAAAAATAGCAGATCTACAAGCTCGTAGCGCGGCACTCGGTGCGCGCTACGAGCTTGTAGATCTGCTATTTTTGAATAGCCAAAGTGTAAAATAATGCTTTTTCAGCTCAAATCAAAAAGTGACACAGATGCGTGCAAGTATACACAAATAACACACACACGGTCGCGCGCGCACACACACACACACACACGCACACGCACACGCATACACACACACACACACACACACACACACACACACCGAGTCACCCCAAGAGCCCTTCTTTTTTCCCCCCACAGCCTCGAGAGGTTTATGGAAACTTTTCCCCCAGATAAAAATCCCTATAGCACTAAAGACCTAGAGGAGTACAGTATGGCCCACTGGCTTCAAACAGCCATGAAATTGCAGCCCGAGCCCCAAGATAAGACCTGATTAGACTTGTCATGTTTTCTGCTCACGAGCACGTTTCAGCTGCGCCACCTGCATCTCTTAACCCTCTGACGGTCCCCCCCGCCCCCCCCCCTCCAGCCCATCCCCCCACCACCCTGGGAAACGCTGAATGTGCATTTTTTTTTCTCCTCCGCTCACGTCTGCGACCTCCCCTCCTCCGAAACCCCCTCCTTCAGAGCGCCGTCTGCTCTCTGAAACGTCGTATCTTTAACGGCACGCGCGCGCGCAGACACGCACACACACACACACACATTTGTATTACTGTACTTGTGAGGTCGCTCAGGGTTGCCAGATCTGATAATTATAATTTCCCCGCAAGGTTTCATTTGAAAATAGCCGATCTACAAGCTCACAACGCGTCGCATCGCGACGCGTTGTGAGCTTGTAGATCTGCGATTTTCAAATAGCTGATGTATATGTTAAAGTGCTCATGTGGCCCATAGTCGCTTCTTTTGGGCTGGTTTTCCTAGACCTGGTTGCTTGTTTCTCTCATAGAATCTGGCAACACTGGTCACGCTGCGACACATTGTGAGGTTGAAGATCTGCTACTCTTCTGGTGCGTGCGTGTATAAATCAGACTCTTAATACCTAAACCTAACCTCTTAATGGCTATAATCCTAACCCCAACCTGACTCTTAAACTAAGAGTCTTAAACTCTTAAGCCGAACCCCCCCCCCCCCAAAAAATAATTTTTAACCATAACACACCAATTTCTCTTGTTGAGGACGAGTGAAAATGGTCCTCGACAATGTCTATTTCTCAAATTCTACTATACTTGCGGGGACATGCGGCCCCTCACAAGTATGGTAATACAAGCACGCGCGCGCACGTACACACACACACTCGCGCACACGCACACACACACACACACACACACACTCTCTCTCTCTCTCCCCTCTGCGGTTTCAACTTAAACCTGTTACATATGGCTCATGGGAGTTTGCACTCCAAAAAAAAATCTTCTGCAGCCATTTTTCCCCCTGAGCTGCAGCAGTAATGGACTGGAGAAGTCTGCACAGCCAGTCAAGGTTTTGCCTTGCCCCCCCTCCCCTCCCCTCGCCTCGCCCCCCCCCCCCCCCCCTCCCCCCATGCTTTGGAATCCCCGGTGCCTACGATCTACTAGTCGCTAATGAAGTTGGATCTCGCAGAGCCGGAGTTCATCATCTGCCATGCGTTAGGGCTTCGATTTTGAAATTTATGTGAGTTGTTATTCGTTCGGTCAGGCACCACATACATGCAATTACGATTTCCAAGGCTCCCCTCCCTTTCCTTGGCCGGGGTTCATAGCCCGCAATGTGTTTTCCACAACAGAGATTAATCCAGAATCAACCAAATATAAATCCTTAAATATACTGTAGTGTATCAAATAAATGGTTATAAATAGTGTCCATATGCAAACAAATACAGATGTTTCAACCACCGGCATTGTGAATCAGCTTGGCTGGTTCCTTTTTTTTCTTTTTTTTTTGGTTGCATTTCCTGACGTGCAAAAGATACATTTTCAGTTAGCGTCCAGTCAGACATACCCCGACATCAAAAATGCTAATGTCCTGTATTAGATTTTGATTACTTTTTCCACTGATATGGACGTTGAATAAACATTGCATGCCTTCCTCCTGGTTTTAAACATGCAATGTTTTCACAAGTGATTTTTAAGAAACGGGCCCTAAATAGAAGCGGGGCTGTGGCTCTGGGTTCTGGCCCCGGCCGTAGCGATATTTGCATCAATAACACATCTGCATGGTGGAGTATGTTAATACTATATTATAACTAGCACATCTGCAGTGGTTGGAGGCGGTTCCCCCTATACTCTTCCATTGAGAAATTCTAGACCCTGGTGTTGGGTAGTATACTGCCCGAAGCCCATAAGCTCACATATCGTTGTTGTCGGGCAGAAACCTCTTGTCTCCATATTTGAACTTTTGTGTGTGTTTTTTTTGTGTAAATTAACGCCCTACTTGATTATAATACTACAGCGTCACGCAAAAGCATCAAAAGTAGTAGATCTACAAGCTCAAAACACGTCGCTTCGCGCCGCGTTTTGAGCTTGTAGATCTGCTACTTTTGCTACTTTTGAAATTTGAATCCTGAAAAGCTACAGTTTCCGGACATATGAGGTTTCCACCCGACAGAGGCGATAAGAGCTTCGGGCAGTACTGCTTGCGGGGATCTGCCTATATTGACCCGAGCAGTAGGGGGTTTGGACATAAAACGATTACGGACCGCAGCTTTGAAACGATCTCCTGCTCACATGAGCAAAGAACGGCACCTGGATTTCATCGTGTAAAAAGTTATGTGCAAAAAAAACTGAGGGCGTCAAAATGAACGCCCTCAGTTTTCCGACGAGGTCAGCCAGAGGTTATCCGTTTTTTTTCAAAACGCCTTTTGATGTACCAGCATTTCACGTCGAATGCACGCAGCTGTCAACATAAGGACGTGAACCCTTTTCAAACCACTTTTTCCGTCCGCACTGTTTGTGCGCTCACCTTAGCCAGCCTTTCACGGTTCGCCGGCCGGCGATCTCTTTAACCTTATCTGTGTGGATACAGGAGTACGTGAATGACAACGATACCTTTTAGCATTTAATGCCCAACATGCGATTGTTCCCCTCCCTGTGTACGCCTTAACACCCACCATAAAGTACAAAAGGATTTGATTAGGAAAACAAAAAGTGTGACTCGGAAAAAGTGACCCTTTTGTGAAAACATTTTGCACTCTGACTGGAGTATATTATTCATGAAACGTAACCTTTTCAGCGGGGCGAAAGCGTGAAGCAGCGCGTGTCTGGAATCTGATGTTATCTTCCCATTCCACCCTGCAGAGCACCCTGGTGAAGAGATCTTCCCTTACGATCTTAGTCAAATTTTTTATCCACAACTCTATAACGGCGACTGTCCCGTGACCGCGGGGACCTTATCTGCTCCATCTCTGTGGGGCTTGTTATCTATTCCTCCATGACACCACTAGGAGATTTGACTGCGTATACACAGTCAAATCCTGAGTGATGACTTTACTCATGATTGTGTACAAATGGAACCAAAATGGACCCGTTTCATTTGGTTACATTTGTACACTCTCAGAGTTAAATGAACACTGATGATTTCACTGTGTTGCGGGGGCACGTCTTTTTTGTAAGCTGGAACAATATGCATGCTAGAATTTAATGCTGCCTCTTTAAAATGACCAAAAGTAGCTGATCTACAAGCTCAAAGGACTGGTCTTCAAAATTGTAAATGCAGATTTGCCCGAAATGCCCCCTATACCCGCTTATCTGTCAAAATACCTCCAAAAAGTTAGTGACACCCACAGTCACGAAACTAGAGGGAGCGTAAACAACAATCTGGTACCACCCACCCATAAAACAAACATGGGCAAATTCTCCTTCTACAGCACGGCCACCAAGGTATGGAATAGCCTAACCCCATCCCTCAAAAAAAAATTGTTGGGCTCATTCAAAACAGCCCTAAAAACTCATCTTTCTGGAGGCCATAAGAGGCGGTAGTACCAGTTTCCCTGTAGACAGACGACCCCCCTCCCCTTTTTTTTGTATATATTTTTTTATTTTTCATGATGCTTTTTTTGTACATAGTGGTATTTTTTTCTCTCTTTTTTTTACATTGATTTGAACTGTTTGGTTGCTACTATATATGTCTATGAAATTAATTCAAGGACCCCAACGGAAACAAGTCCGCAAGGACTTTTTTGGTCGGACCTTTTAGTCAAAAGTATTATAAATGTAACTGTGTTGTTTTACATTCTTTTGCCTAATAAAAAAATCAATCAATCAATCAAAGGAGCTTGTAGATCAGCTACTTTTGATACTTTTGTGTGACGCTGTAGTATGATCAAGGGCGATAATAAGAAAAAAACACACACACAACAAGTTAAAATATGGAGATACTGTAAGAGGTTTCTGCCCGACAGTAACCATTATGTATAATATATTGGCCCGGAGACAAGCTCTTCTACATATTTATAAAACCCACAGACACTCTCTTTGCCAGTTTCACTTTCACTTCAAATCAAATTCAGACTATTTACACAGAATACCGTCTCTGTCGGGTGGAAACAGTACTCAAATGTTTTACTTAAGTAAAAGTATCAATACTGCAATGTAGAAGTACTCTGTTACAAGTAAAAACTCCGGAATTCAAAAGTGACTTAGTTAAAAGTACAAAAGTATTGGTATCAAAATGTACTTAAAGTACCAAAAGTAAAAGTACAAAAATGTTTGAAAATAGCAGATCTACAAGCTGTTGTGAGCTTGTAGATCCGCTATTTTCAAATAGCCTCGTTATGAAATAGGGCTAAAGTGGTTAATGTATGTTTTATAATGTCATATATTTATATCCGAAAATAGTAACTAAAGTTTTCTAATCATTGTAGTGGAATAAAAGTACAATATTTGGATCCGAGATGTAGTGGAGTAGAAGTAAAAGTACTGGAAATTGGAAATACTCAAGTAAAGCACAAATACTTTGTACTTAAGTACAGTACTTAAGTAAATGTACTTACAGTAGTTACTTTCCACCACTGCACTGTAGTATGATGGAAGTAGGCCCATTCATTAAAACCTAAACATTTGAAACATGGAGATAACAAGGCCGACTCGATGGAAGTTTCAACCACTGCCCTCAATGACCAATGGGGTTTCAAAGGTTTTGACCCATTTGAAAACATATGACACATTTTTGTAATTCCGTTTGTTATACGTAAGCGGGCGAATAAACTGTGGCTGGCCGAGGTGCTAACAGATCCGAGGCGTCGACCTGATTTTATTAATCTTTAACGTTCAACATTCACACACTTTGTTTTGTTTGGTTGTTTGGGGCTAATTAAAACATGTATCATTTCTAAATTTCTAAACAGTTTTGTATTGAAACAGCATTCCTTGGTGCGTTCCTCCAGGCCATAACTTTATTAACTGGCAGTTATCAAGGCTCTTAGCTAAGTGTTGCACATCAACGCATGCAATGGGGATTGATTGTGTAATATCCACCAGATTTATTTGTAATCTTCACTTTCACACATCATCATTCTAGCATTGTTCATTAGTTTCTACGCTCACATGTTTTGAACCGAGTATACGCTTGAGATTTAGAGGCCCCTCACTTGTCATTGTGCTCATCGTAAAAATTCAGTGTTATGACACTGACTTTTACGATCAATATGTAGTGATCCAACCCACGGCGTGGCGAGCGACACAATAGTACTGTATATTTGTTTAGAGGCCAAAAACCACACAGGATTGATGGCACTTTTTAATGGAATCATCTTTCATTATAGCTCAAACGTAGCTCTGTAGCGCTGAACTCGATGGCACTGCTTCAGAGTAGGCATGCAATCGCACTAATCGATGTAATCAATTATTTAAAAAAAGTAATCGACAATCAATAATTTTTATAAAATAATCAATTAATATTCAAAATCCCTATTTTGGGCATGTCGTTATGGGTGAAATATTTCAAAAATAGTGAAAACAGACGATCTACAAGCTGACGCGTTTTAAGTAGATCGGCTGTTTTCAATGTTGTTTGACTTTTTTTTTTTGGTTTTTCGATTATAATCTAAAAAAGTTGTTGATAGAATAATCGCTAAGACAGATAGTTGCAGCCCCAGTTCAGAGGCTCACGTCCAATCTGTGATTTCACGGAGACACCACAAAATGGGACGCAATCAAGGACGGCCGGACGGACGGACGGCTGGCCGTCTCCGGGCGCACGGAAAAGGCGTGCGCCCTGCGTAATTGCGGTGAAGTGAGGGATTTAAAACTAATCCTGCCATTGCAGCCTAGGCGTGATTGCGCTCTTCCTCTTCCTTCTCCTCCTCCTCCTCCGCTGACATATCCGACATGATCTCTCCGAGTGACGGGGGAGAGAGAGAGGGAAATGGTCTGATTTACACTTGGTCTGTCACGCTGAATGCACCTCACGCTGCAGACCACTGTGTTCCCCTCCAGACCACTGAATGAGGTTAATGATGTATGCTCAGAATTTGGAACGCTAACTCGCGACTTGACTTAACATCTGCCAAAGGATGTCTTTTTTTGGGCACAGTGGTGGAGCAAAAAAATAAAAAGGGGGGGGGGGTAACTGCAACCTAACATATGGCAAGACTCCAACCAAAGAGTGACACTAGCCAGTTTAACCCCCCCCCCCTCTCCCCACTGGCTTGGAAAGGCTTTGGCCCCGCTGCATGTCTTCTTCTGCGAGGTGCCATTTAGCAAGGATTTTAACCGAATTGTTCCAGTGGAAATGAGTGCACACACAGTCTACAGCAGTGGTTCTCAAACCTGTTCATGTCAAGGACCCCCAAATTGACACTTATTAGCCCCGTTTAGCTGGGGACCCCCTCTGGGGACTCCCTCGAGGACCCCTGGGGGTCCCCGGACCCCACTTTGAGAACCAATCTACCAGTCTACAGGTCTCGCTGACCTCATTGACACAAAGTCAATATTTCCAGAATACAGACAGACAGACAGACGGACAAGCGAATAAGTCAAAGAGTCCCAGTCCAAAACTGAACTTGAGGTGTTGTTTTTTTTCCTTCTCTCCGGATATGTCTGGCCCCTGCAGATGCAAATTACACAAAATGTATCATCGGGGACCTCTTTCCTTTCCCCTCACATCATACCGTTTCTCACTGACAAAGAATTTGTATCCGACAAGTGGTTTTTGCACCGCTACCAATGCCGGGTCCCTTCGTACTGCAGCATTCTACTGTAGCATGTGTGCCAGCAAGGGAAGATGACTCAGAAGGTAATTAGGCATGTACTACCCTAATTGCCAGGCTAATCACATGGTTGCACTGGGTGTGTCTAAAAAATGTTAATGGCTCAGTGGTAAATGTTTCACGCTTTAAGCCAAGCTATTAGGGCCTGTATTTGTGCAGCTTTTGCACGATTCTGGAACACTGGGCTTTGCCATATCCAAAGTGCGTGTAATTACAGATTAAACAGTCATCCCATTCAATTCTATAACACCCATCATTAACAAATACACCCGTGTCAACCTCTAACGGTGATGTAATGGTCTTTCATGGCAGACGTTCAAACTCTCGGTGCGAAAGTATTTCATGGCGTGAACTAATGGGACTTAGAAGCAGGCAGACAGGTCAAGACTTACTGCCTATGGGGACCAGATCATGGTGACATGATATATTGCGAGCAATAACAATGATGCTCTCTGGGAACGATACTGTACTGTCCCCCGATTAAAAATAGGTTGAATATTTTCATCTGGTGCTTGTTCACTGGACAAGAACCACAAAGGCTCCACAAGTTTTTTTTTGTGTTATTACACATAAAAAAAAAAAAAATAGGAGATGAGGCGTGAGAGCGAGTGACATTTGCGCGAGTCTCAACGTGTGAGTGCTGGCAGCAGTCCCTATTTTTGGGCATGTCATTATTCGTGAAGATTTGATGAGCTTCTGAGCTTGTAGATCGGCTATTTTCTTTGCTATCGTCGTGCAACACATACCGTTGTATTAATCCACTAAGACCGGGAACGCATCTGTGTCATTTTTAGATTTCTTTGGCTGTTCAAAAAATAGCAGATGAACAAAAAAATCTATACAATGCAAATCTACAAGCCATAGCGCGGCATTTGCATTTTTTTGATTTTTTTAAAATAATTTGTGCAATTCTTTGAATATATACTTTTTAACTCTGGGGGTCCCTGGAACAAAATATTTTTACAAATGTTCGCTTTAAAAAACATACATTCAAAGATTTGCACACATTTTCACGATTTTTCTAAAATAGCAGATCTAGAAGCTCGTTGCACGGCACTCGGTGCCGTGCAACGAGCTTCTAGATCTGCTATTTTTGAACAGCCAAAGAAATCAAAAAAATAACAGATTATTTCCCGGTCTAAATGGGTTAATTAAGTATAAAACAGGGTCGTTAGTTCTGTCAAAGAAACAAACAACGAGGCAAAGAAACGGTACGTATACGATCGTCTTATGCGAGGTCGCTGATGGTGATTTCTGGTTATAGAGAAGTATAGCCGAGGGGGAAAAAAGTAATAATATCAAGGATTTACAACCTGTTGGCTAAAAGTCTCTCTCTTGGCTTTTTTTTTTTTTTTTGGGGCCCAAAGGAAAATTTGAGAGGTGGCATTCTCTGTTTTCCAGACTGATATTGTGTGTCTGGACTGGCGTATATACGCTTGCCAAGCATCCCCCCGTCGTCCAAGGGCAGGCACACAATGCTACATCGCTGGCCGGGGGCACAGCCCCAAGAGAATGATGTCATCTACTGAGAACCTAATCCATGACCAGGATGCTGAGAGCCTCCCCCACCCCCCACCTCCTTCCACCCTCCTTCCATTTCAATGGAAGAAGAAAAAAAAGAACAAAGGTCATCACCGAAAAAAACCCTGCCGCGCAACAACCCCCAGAAACAAAAGGGGGAGATTAAGGTTTTTTTTTCTTTCCTCTGAGCAGGATGAACATAATCGAATCGAATGCTTTGAAGGATCTCCCCGTCTCAAACACAAGGACGCTTCCGGGGACAAGTTAGAAGCATGAGTTTAGTATAGGTTTGCACTGCGACGCATTGTGAAGCTCCCTTAGATCGGGCTGTTACTATCGTTGCTGTCGCGGGCAGAAACCTCGTATATCCATATTTCAAAGTTTTTTATTTATTAAAACTGAAAACTAACGCCCTACTTGGTACAAGTGTGTCGTACAAGACTGTCACACAAAAGTAGCAAGAGTATCAGATTCACAAGCTCGGACGCATTGTGAGCTTGTAGATGTACTATTTTCGCTATTTAAAACAACGTTTTGAAAGTTAAAATGACAGTGGGTGTACTGTGTGTCTGTGGGTTATATGAACCAATGAAAAAAATTAACAAGAGCTTGTGTGACTAAATAATAACTACATTGGAACACAGGTTCTTTTTTTGTGTCCAATTCCTGAAAAGTAATGGAATCAGAATCAGAGTCAGAATCAGAGCTCACAGGTTTACAGAAGTAAAAAAGTGCGTGATGTGAAATGAATTTTCGTGCATAGTTCCCATCGTATTGTTATTTCCATAGAAAAAAAAGAGGGGGAAATAGTTTTGAACATACAAGGTTTCCACCCCCCCGACAGGGACGATAATATAATCATAAATCAGGTGCAACAGGCGGCCCGGCCTCACCCGTCGGTGCATTACACCCACAGTGGAATGGAATGGAACACGACAAGCCCCTCCCTCTTTTTGCTCAAACGATAAGTGACCTGAAATGTGGACGAAGAACTTCCTAGAACCTCACCTGTCATAAGCGCTAGTATATACTTGACCCCGGAGGGCCCTCAAAGAGAAGCAATAAGAATGCACTGCTTTGTGTTGAAGGGGGGGGGGGCCGGGGGGGCAGCTGGGGGCCCTCCTCCTCCTCCTCCTCCTCCGAGAGCCAAAACGTCAAGTCACAGGCAAGTAGCCTATAGTGATGATAAGGTGAGATCACAGCACAGACACAGCCGCCGCCGCCGACAAGCAGAGGTGGAATCTGGCAATATATAGAGAGGGCCTTTTTTTATGGGAAAATAAAAGAGGATTTTTGTAGAACCCTCATGCCTTATTAACCCGTTACGACCGGGAACGCGTCTGTGTAGTTTTTTGGATTTCTCTGGGCTATTAAAAAATATATATATATATGGGCTATATATATATATTTATTTTTTACGTGAACATTCGTGCAATTCTTTTTCAAGCGAACGTTTGCAACTCAAATCTTTGCTACTGCGGGGGAACAAAATATTTTGCGATGGGGGGGGGGGGGGGGGTCCGTGGCCAAATACATATCATTTTGGGTGGTCCTTGACATGAACAAGTTTGAGAACCACTGATATTATAGCAACATTTGTTTTTTTAACTGTTAGGATTTAGAAGACATTTTGTATAGAATCGGCCTCATGCAGGTTGTAATGGGTTAAAGGTCCCTTACACTTCGGGGAATACACTTTGTACATTAAAGTTGGAACCAAAGGGGGCTATAGCCCCTATTGCTGTGGGGGGAGGGAGGGAGGGAGGGGGGGTGGACATATTGTGTGTGTGTGGGGGGGGGGACGTCACCTCGCGGAGGTGATACAAATGTATTTTGTTTGACTTTAGGTCTCAGATCCTTCTTCAGAGCAGAGAGTGCTCGGAGCCGGCGGTTGGCGAGGCCTGGGGCGGTCATGGTCGAAACCAGCAAGTCGTCTTTGTCGGGTGGAAACCTCATTATGTCATTACCATTATCTCATTATCTCATTATGACTTTTCAGGATTCGAATTCAAAAGTATCAAAAATAGCAGATCCGCAAGCTCAAAACGCGGCGCGAGGCGCCGCGTTTTGAGCTTGCGGATCTGCTATTTTTGATACTTTTGTGTGACGCTGTAGTGTGATCAAGTAGTAGGGCGTTAATTTACGGAAAAACACAAAAAGTGTAAATACGGAGATGAGAGGTTTCTGCCCGACAGCAACGAAGTAAGGCTTTCTGTGTCATGTAGTTTTCAGCTTTCTGCACGCTTGTACTGGAGTGGTGCATAAACACGGGATTAGACTTTCAGGGGGAAAGAAGCTTTGATCCTTTGCAGCGGCTGGAATCTATGCACTGTACTCTACTGTATGCATCAGACCATGTCAAGGACCCACAAATTAATATGAACTTGGCCCCGGACCCCATCTGAAAATATTCAGTGCCAGGGACCCCCAGAAGAGAAGATTTATGATTTTTTTTTAATCTAAATTATTCAGAGAGAGAGAGAGAGAGAGAGAGAGAGAGAGAGAGAGAGAGAGAGAGAGAGAGAGAGAGAGAGGAGAGAGAGAGAGAGAGAGAGAGAGAGAGAGAGAGAGAGGAGAGAGAGAGAGAGAGAGAGAGAGAGAGAGATGAGAGAGAGAGAGAGAGAGAGAGAGAGAGAGAGAGAGAGAGAGAGAGAATCACAGATAATTAGTGTGAGATGCCTTAGTCTAGGGCGGTGGTTCTCAAACCACCAGGGGGTCCCCAGCAGCAAAGTGTGTTAACATTACGGCATCAAAATCAGACAACAACTTTAACGTAACTTAATACTCGTGGCACAATAAGGTATTTTCAGATGGGGGTCCGCGGCTGAAAACGTATCAATTCGGGGGGTCCTTGACATGCAGATGTTTGAGAACCACTGGGGTCTAGGAAATGTGATGGAATCATCATCACGTGTGTGCGTGTGCGTGTGTGTGTGTGTGTGTTTGTGTGTGTGTGTGTGCGAGTGTGTTGGCATGTCTATCTGTGACTTTCTGTTTCTGTGTAGGAATCAGTGTGGTTGTGTGTGTGCGCGCGCACTTGCGTGTGGATCTGGGTTTGTATAATCAGTGTGCGTTTGTGTCGTGCCTAAATCACCGTGTGTGTGTCTGTCTGTTTGTGTGTGTGTGTGTGTGTGTGTGTGTGTGTGTGCGTGTGTGTCTGTCTGTCTGTCTGTTTGTTTGTGTGTGTGTGTGTGCGCGTGCTGCGTGTGCGCTTGCACATATCCATCTGTGACTTTCTGCTGCTGTGTCGGAAATTCGGAATCAGTGTGTTTGTGTTATGTATATGTATGCGTGTGTGTGTGTGAGAGCGCACACGCGCGTGTGTCTGGGTTTGTGTAATCGGTGCACGCTTGTGTCGTGCCTGTGTGTGTGTGTGTGCGAGGAAAGAGAAGGTACGTAAATTAGAGATTGCACACCAGCTTGGTGGGGTTGTGGGGTTAACCTCTGATTAATTGCACAGCCCCAGTCGGTTGTGGTGAGAGCACGCTACTGTAATTTTGCAGCTGCTCCACTTCAGCATATGATACATTCAAATCCAATTGGCCTGGCTGACCGCATACCAGAGCACTTAAAATAGTGTTCTTTTCTCAGGGCTCTTTGCTGTCAACAAAACAATATGGGGTAGTTATTAATAACGTGTTTTTTTTTCCTCCACAATCTGAAACGCGTCCCGACAATAAACATAAACAGTTTACATTGCTGTTTGCTGCCGAGCCCCCCCGGACCCCTTCCTGTTGTGTGTCCCACTTTTTTTTTTTTTTTTTTTCTAAAATAACTTATTGCAGTGGGTTCTCAAACTTTTTCATGTCGAGGACCCCCCCAAAAAAGGATATGTACTGTATTTGGCTGCAGGACACCCTTCTCAAAGAGCAGGACACCCTTCTCAAAGAGCAGGACACCCTTCTCAAAGATACTTTGTGCCAGGGACCCCCAGAAGCAAAGATTTGAGTTAAAAATGTTTGCTTTAAAAAGATAAAGATAAAAGATTTGCAAAAACAAAACATGATGTTTTTTCTGTCTTTTTAAATGGCCTACAAGCTCATAGCGCGGCGCAAAGAGCCTCTCTTGCGTGAGAAGCAATGTCTTATTGAGAGCATTTTGACCTTTTAGTAGTATCACAAAGTTTACAGTGTAATATCTGGTAAAGTGAATTAGCTATACATCCACGTGTCTTTGGGGGAAAACAAAATCTTCGTTGGTTCTCAAAGTGGGCTCCGGGGACCCCCAGGGGTCCGTCACTTCAGTATACGTATCAATCATTTTAACCACTTTGACCATATTTTTATACTTTGGCTATTCAAAAATAGCAGATCTACAAGCTCATAGCGCGGCACAACATTTTGTGTTGAATACGTATATTGTTTTGAAACAACATTTGTAACTCAAATCTTTGCTTCTGGAGGTCCCCTCGCACGAAACATTTTCAGATGGGGGTCCGCCGCGGCCAAATATATATCAATTTGGGGTTCCTTGGCACAAAAAAAGTTTGAGAACCACTGTCCTATATATCACTCTGAGGCTCACCTTCATTGTAAAGTGTACAGGCTTTTATGCACAGCAGCTACAGTATACTTCACAGGTCTTGCCAATGATACTAAATGAAGGCTCTGTTCCATTCTGGTCAAACAGAGACAGGGTGCTGATATTGTGCACGTTGCCACAGCGGAAACACTCTGCTTACACCAATGGGTCTCAAAGTGTGGTCCAGGGACCCTCATGGTTCCTTGAGGGGGTTCCAAATGGCCCCCTTACGAGTGTGCAACTCTGAGAGTGTGCAAATGGAACCAATTGGACCCGTAAGGGTCCATTTGTACACTATCAGAGTTATGGGTGTCCTTGGAATTAAAAAAGTTTTAGAACCATTGTGCTACACTAAATGGAACAGAGCCTTAATTAGTATAATTGGTAAGAGCTGTGAAAGGAAGTATGGAAGAGGGCCTGATTTCTTTCCAATAGAGCCTATTCTGTTGATAAATGGGGTGATAGGGGGCGCTACAGAGCAGCGTGAGCTGGGAGGCGAACCTTATAGCCGATGGCTTGGCGGAGTATATCGTAACACAGAAAACTCAATAGGCCATAGAACCGTGTCAACAACATTGTCTGGCGGATTTAACCTCATTCCTTTCTTATTTTTTGCACCGTCAGCATTTCAGCAGACTTGCGGTGGAGGGGGAAGTAGTCGGAGTAGTCGGAGTATAAAAAGTAGCAATACCACAACATAAAAGTCAACATGTAACTTTGCGAGAGAAGTACAACTTACAGTATTGGCATGAAAACTTAAAGCACCAAAAGTAAAAGTACTCAAATGTTTTCGAAAGTACTCAGAAAATAGCAGTGTCAAGGGTACATTTGTGCCCCCATCAATCAAAAGTACTTGTGGAAAAATGTGTTTTAATGTGCATGTGTTTACGTCTACATCTGTGTTTGTGTGTGCGTGTGCTTGTGTGTGCGTCTGTGCGCGCGCGCGCGTGTGTGTGTGAGTGTGTGCGTGAGTGTGTGCAGTGTGTTCTCTGTGTGCGTGTGTGTGTGTGTGTGTGTGATAAATAATTGTAAGTGGAGTAAAAAAGTACAATGTTTGCCTGAAGTGGAGTGGAAGTATAAAGTATTTAAGAAAAGTAAAAGTACCTCAAAATTGTACTGAAGTAAATAGACAAAAAATTGCAGCTCACTGTGTATTGTATTTGGGTCTCAATTCCTCCTACACTTAACAATGGCCTGATACCAGATTTTTAAGTTTGAATTATTCAATGGAAAGTATATTTCCAGTAATGGCTGCATACTGTAGCATAATATCATAATGCTGCTAAAGTGTTTAAAAGATGACGCCAGTGTCAGATGGTGAGTGACATTAACTGTCCACTGACGCCAACACAGGGTTTGATGTACACAATAAGAACCATTCTTGACCTGGCACTGTGCTATCTGATCTTAGCCAGTGGTGGAAAAGTAACTAACTAGTTTTGAGGCACTTTTACCAGTGGTGGAAAAAGTGCTCAAATGTTTTACTTGAGTAAAAGTATCAATACCGCAATGTAGAAGTACTCTGTTACACAAGTAAAAGTCCGGAATTCAACATTTTCGTGAGTAAAAGTACCAAAGTATTGGTATCAAAATGTACTTAAAGTACCAAAAGTAAAAGTACTAACATGTTTGAAAATAGTAGATCTACAAGCTCACAACGTGTCGCGATGCGTCGCGTTGTGAGCTTGTAGATCTGCTATTTTTCAAATAGCCTAGTATAAAATAGGGCTAAAGTGGTTAATGTATGTTTTATAATGTAATAATTGATATCTACAAAGTAATTTGAACCACCCCAATTGTATAAGTTATATTGTATTAACATACTCTACCATACAGATTGGACAAAATGAAATTGTATTAATTAAAAAAGGTTACATACTGTAGTGCTGCTTAAGTCCTATTTTGTATTTCAACTATTTGAAAATAGCTGATCTACAATGCGTCGCACCAAGCTTGTACTGCACCAATCTGGGAACCCAGAGCCAACTGAAAAGGAAAAACAGCGACCTCTGCTGTTTTTGACTATCTCAGTTGGCTCTGGGCGGAAGAAAACGTAGCACCTGTGCGCAAGGAAACCGGGGTTTTGGTCTGCCTTCAGCCTTTCACTTCCGGGGGTGCGACTATGTTTTCATTCCCACTAACAATATTTCTACACGGAACACTAACACCATTTCTCCCAGAGAACATGGATCGTTTTGGTTATAAGCCCACTTGTTTCTATGATGAAAGAGCAAGTTAAAATGTGAATATCTTTCCGTGGTTTTGTCTGCTCCGCGGACGCTATTGTTAAATTAGTTTCGGTTGGTTTCGAGAGGGGAAGGATCGACGGACACGTGAATCCCGCCCACTACATTTGATTGGGTAAAGCGCGGCCTGCTTCCTGATCTGAAGGCACGCCCACTTGTAGGTCAGTGCGTACACGTTATGACGAACCTCCCCGACAGATTCCAACGCAGAGCAGAATCTGTTCTTGAGAGATTAGTACTGCACATCAGCTATCTTTGAAAGTTTTAGTACTTATACTTTGATACTGTAAGTATATTTTGATCCCGATACTTTTACACTTTTACTCTTTTACTCGTAACCAAGTTTTTGTTGTGGTATTGCTACTTTTACTTAAGTAAATCATCCGAGTACTCCACCACTGACCGTAGCCAAACATTCAATGTGATCAATTGGCTCTCTGTTTTTGAAGCCATTGACCCTAGTGCAGAAGTCTGCAATGTTTACAGACCACAGACCCCTAGCTGAGAGAGAGAGAGAGAGAGAGAGAGAGATTAAGTACGTAGGGACCTCCACTACACATACTGTATTGTATAAAACTGTGTTGCATATCGTTGCTGCCTCCTATCTCCATATTTCAACACACAAGCAGACAAAAGCATCAACGCGGCGCAAAGCGGCCCGTTTTGAGCTTATAGATCTGCTACTTTTGTTGTTTTTGAATTTGAAAATGTACAGTTTTGGACATAATGAGGTTTCCACCCGACATTATATTGATAGTTTAGCTGATTCTCACATCAATGACCGTTGAAGTCCATTTGAGACTAGCTTTTTTGTGTGCCTTTGGGCTTCCTCCAAGTGATGTTGCAGATTTGATGGCTTTATAGATTTGTTTGACTGCACTATCATCAGTTTATAGATAGATAGATAGATAGATACTGTAGACAGATCTGTCTGATAGGTCCGGGGACCCCCAGGGCCCAGGGGTCCTTGAGGGAGTTCCAGGGGGGTCCCCAGCAAAAGTGGTTAATGTACTGTAGCATCACAGTCATTTTAAACCGCTTTTTCCACTTATATGATGGCTATTCAAAAATAGCAGATCTACAAGCTCACAGCATGTCACTTCATGCCGCGCTGCAAGCTTGTACATTTGCTATTTATGAAAGATTATGAAAAAATATTTAAACTGTTTGGACATTTTTGAATAATCATGATTTTTTTAAACATAACCTTTCTCTTCTGGGGATCCCTGGCACAAATGCTTTTGAGATGGTGGGTTTGGGCCAAATACATATCAATTTGGGGGTCCTTGACATGAAAAAGTTTGAGAACCACTGACCTAGACCCCCTGTTTAAGAACCATGGCCTTTCCCTAGTGGCAGAGGGTCAGGGGAGAATGACAATTTGCTGCCCCGGCAACACAGAGTGCATCGACGGAGTTAGCATGTATTCCTTTAACCCAGGGGTTTTCAACTGATTATGAACCAGGGACCACCACCCTGACTGAGAATCAACCTGGGGACCACTGTTGTGTTGGGAGGGGTGATATGGGTGCGTGGTGTGGGGGGGTAAGCTTGAAATGAAATAATGACTGTTAAGGGCTTAATTTAATTTGTTCATTTGAGGTGAATTAAATCAAGCCCTTAACAGTTATTATTATTTAACTGAGATATGCTTAGTGGTCCAGAGCAAAAAAAAAACTCATTAACTGATTCATTGCAACAACTTATGTATGAGCGAGCAGACACATGCGATTGATAATATCAATCAACCGGATTGCCTGGTTGAGTCACCATTATTAGGAAATGTACCCATAATATGGGCACACTTTCCTAACTAGAAAAAGTGCTCCTCGGAGCACAGGTCTCCGCCAGGTCGGGTACTTATTGTGGCCTCCTGGTGGCGCTATAATAGGCCAATGTGAAAAGGGTGGCATTTCTTCTTAGGTAATCGGACACTGCATTCAAGATTTGAGGCATTTTGTTCCAAAAATGTGTTTTGCTAATTGGACCTGCTGGTGGCGCTATAACAGGCCAATGTGAAAAGGGTGGCATTTCCTCCTCGGCCTAGTGGGAATGCGTGTGTGAATTTCACGGAAATCGCAAGCTGCGTTCTTGATTTGAGGCATTTTGTTCAAAACGGACCAGTCCTACAAACTTTGGAAGCCAACCTTAGCCAATCAGGATAGAATCTAGGAGATCGGACAGATCCGGGTTGATCACATGACTATAGAGATACTGTGTACCGATTTGCATGACGCTTGGATAAAATCTGTAGGAGTAATATAAAAAAATGGGTTTTGCACAAATCGGCCTCCTGGTGGCGCTATAACAGGCCCATGTGAAAAATTGGGGGCAGAGGTTCTGAATTGGCATCCAGGGAGTGTGTGTGCACAGTTTCGCAACATCCGGGCCAACGGTGCCGGAGATTAGCTGCTCACAGACAGATGGACGGACGGACACACTGACGGACGGACGGACGGACGGAGTAAAACATACTCTCTCGCCATGCCTTTTGGCCTAGCGGAGACAATAATGGTGACTCAACTAGGCAATCCGGTACAGTTTCCTTTGAGATTCTAACTCCCATTTTTGTGGAAGTTCTTGACATCCGACCTCCCAGTAACAGACAACATTGACGCGTCATTATACGTCACCAGCTAATTTACTGCACTGTTTCTCAACAAGTGGTCGAATTACCAAAGAAATCAAAACAATGACACAGATGTGTTCCTGGTCTTAATGGGTTAGTAAAATGTGGTAAAACATTGCTGACACTTGGGCCAGTAGCCAACTTGTTCAAGAGTATACCAAAACACAGAGTGGTGGTGTGCTGCGAGACTACAGTATATAATTTACTATATCAGTACTTAACCATAACCATAAAAAAGGAAATGAACAACAATGTATATCTATCTATCTATCTATCTATCTATGTATCTAATCCAGTGGTTCTCAAACTTTTTCATGTCGAGGACCCCCAAAAGGATATTTATTCTGCCGTGGACCCCCATCTGAAAATATGTTGTGCCAGGGACCCCCAGGATAGAAGATTTGTGTTAAACTATTCAAAAATGTCCAACATTTTTTAGATTTCTTTTGTACAAGCTCGCAACGCGACACAAAGTGACGCGCTGTGAGCTTGTAGATCTGTTTATGGATAAAGTGTTTAAAATTCCTATGTAATCTATCCTATCTATTCTATATAAACACACAGTATATATATATCTGCACTTCTATTCATACCAGGATTGTCGTGAAAAGAGGTTTTTACACAACTCAGTGGAAGGTGCCTGTGCGTGGAGGAGGATATGTCAGGATAAAGCCTCTATGCACGTGTTTATTTTTTATTGTTTATGCCAAGCGGTCCTGGACTTCTCCTCCTCCCGAGCAGTGATGTAAAGTAACTAAGTACATTTACTCAAGTACTGTACTTGAGTAACATTTGTACGTATTTTTACTTTACTGGAGTATTGCCAATTTTCAGCACTTTTACTTCTACTCCACTACGTTACTTTGTAGATTTGTATTATTATTACAAAACATGCATTAACCACTTCAGCCCTATATGCATACTTAGGCTATTTGAAAATAGCAGATCTACAAGCTCACAACTCGTCACTTTGCGACGCGTTGTGAGCTTGTAGATCTGCTATTTTCAAAGCATTTTTATACATTTGGAAACTTGTGAAATGGGACATTCTGCACAACGAGCACTTCTACTTTAGGTACTTTTAAAGGGGTAGTTCACCCCCCAAATAACTTTTTTTCTATTGATTACTCACCCCATGGAGCCTTGAATTCATGGATATTTTTTTGTTTTTGTCGCATTCCTTCCTTTATTATTTGATTATAATAAATTTAGCCCCATTGATTCCGGTAGGAGACACAAATGCATTTGTGTCTCCTACCGGAATCAATGGGGACACATTTATTATAATCAAATTATTGGCTTAGGAATGTGACAAAAACAAAAAAATATCTATGAATTCAAGGCTCCAGATGGTCAGTAATCAATAGAAAAAAAGTTATTTTGGGGGTGAACTACCCCTTTAAGTACATTTTGACAGCAACACTTTTGCACTTTTTACTCAAGTCAATTTTAGAATTCCGGACTTTCACTTGTAACGGAGCATTTTCCACATTGCAGTATCGATACTTTTACTTAAGTAAAAGCATTTGAGTATACTTCTTCCAACCGCTGCTCCCCGAGTGCAATTGACTTTGGGGATAATTGGAAGTGAATGGGCGGGCAGGGAGCCATGCAGAGGAGAGGAGAGGAGAGGAGAGGAGAGGAGAGGAGAGGAGAGGAGAGGACACATGCTGGCCCGTGTCCAGCCAGGGATCCTGCAGCAGCGCTGCACTGCACCAACCCCACCAACGTGGCAACAGCCCTCCGTGCAAAAAAAGATGTGCGTGCACTAACGCAAACCCCAGGCCGCTCTCTCTCTCTCTCTCTCTCGCTCTCTCTCTCTCTCTATCCATCTGTTGCCATCTCTATGGTCGTCACTGTCGAGGCAGAAACCTCCTATCTCCATATTTCTGACTTATTTTTTGTGTTTTTTCCCCCCCATGAATTTACGCCCTACTTGATCATACTACAGCGTCCACACAAGAGTAGGAAGAATAGAAGATCTGCAAGCTCGAAATTTCGAATTTGAAACCTGAAAAGTAACAGTCTCGGACATATGAGGTTTCCACCCGAACAGAGATGATTATGTGGTACACGCACACACACACGCACACACACACACACACACACACACGCACACACACACACACACACACACACACGCACACGCACACGCACACGCAAACACGCACACGCACACTTACAAACACAGATGTAGACGTAAACACACGCACATTAAAACACATTTTTTTTCCACAAGTGCTTTTGATTGATGGGGGCACAAATGTACCCTGGACACCGAGGAGCGAGGTCTGACCTCGCTTTAACCTCTAAGTGTTTTCAAATTAAACTGACCTCAGAAAGAACAACTTGTTCCCCCATTTGCACATTTTTAGAAGAGCGCCTGTGAGTATAAGCTTGTAGAGCTTACCTTTTATACTTTGGCTACTCAAAAATAGCAGATCTACAAGCTCATGAGCTTGTAGATCTGCTATTTTTGAAAAATCGTGAAAAATTGTGCAAACCTTTGAATATATATATATATATTTTTTTTTTCTTTTTAAGCGAACATTTGTAACTCAAATCCTTGCTTCTGGGGGGGGTCCCTGGAACAACATATTTGAGATTGGGGGTCCGCGGCCAAATACATATCATTTTGGGGGGTCCTTGGCACGAAAAAGTTTGAGAACCACTGAAGTAGGGCATTCAAAAAACTCAACAAAGTTAGAATAGGGAGATAAGAGGTTTCTGCCCGGCGACAGCGATATAGGGTTATAGTTACACTGATTGTGACGCTATATTAACTCATTTAGCTTGGAACCCCCTAACAAAGACCCCTAGCTGGGGGTCCCACCAGACCCCCATTTTGAGAACCTCTGCTGAAGGGGAGTAAAAGCCGTCACAGGTTCTGCTTGAGAGGTTTTTATCAAGTACAATGTTGGCCTATAGAAACCACTGGAAACCACTGGAAACCAGCGACGGAGGGACCAGATGGGGGGGGGGGGGGGGTGTGTGTGTGTGTGTGTGTGTGTGTGTGCGCGCGCGCAGTGTTATTGTGAATGTGCAGTGGTGTAAAGTAACTAAGTACATGTACTCAAGTACAATTTTGAGGTATTTTTACTTTACTGGAGTATTTCTAATTTTCAGTACTTTTACTTCTACTCCACTACATCTTAGAGGCAAATATTGTACTTTTACTCCACTACAATTATTTGAAAACTTACTTCGCAGCTATAAATTATTATATTATAAAACATACATTAACCACTTTAGCCCTATTTTATACCTAGGAGCTTTTAGATCTGCTATTTTCAAACATTTTGATACTTTTACTTTTGGTACTTTAAGTACATTTTGATACCAATACGTTTGTACTTTTACTCAAGTAAATATTGAATTCCGGACTTTTACTTGTAACGGAGTACTTCTACATTGCAGTATTGATACTTTTACTTAAGTAACCTATCTGAGTACCTTTTCCACCACTGTGAATGTGAATTAGTCTCGGCCTATCTGTCGCAATCTCCCCTCCTCTGATTGGTGGTGGTGGTGGAGGTGGGCTTAACGCCCGCTGTGCGAGCAGCAGGGAGAACGGTATACGTTTTATTTTTCTCCTCCTCATTTCCCTGACGTTGACACTTGAATGCACCCCATAGCCGTTTCGTGGGGTCACAGGTGAGGGAATTGATTTCACGGTATCTCATGTGACGATAACAACCGTCCTCAGATTAAGGGCCCGCGGCGGCCCCCTGAAAAGGGGGGGGGGGGGGGCAGGCCCACGGCCCCTGTCCTCAAGCCGGAGACAGCGCCGATCTGTTTTTTACAAATTCATCAAGGAGAGAAGGACGCGGAAAGGACAGGGGCTCACCCCCCACACACACACTCTTCTCTCTCTCTCTCTCTCTCTCCCCTGTCAAAGCTTGATTCCCGAAAATAGCCGATCTACAAGCTTGCGACGGGTCGCTGGTGCGACCCATTGCGAGCTTGTAGATCGGCTATTTTCAAGTGCGCGACACCCCGTTTGCAACTACTGTATATTAACCCAGCGCTTAAATGAGCCCCCCCCCCCTCATACCCCCCCCCCCCCCCCCGACATGTTCCAGAGTATCAGGGTGTGCCGAATGGTGGTGGCATGCGAAGTGAGTCTAAAGGGGGGAGAGAGAGCCTTGAACTTTTGAACCCGTTAGTTACCTCGCTCTTTCCTCCCCGCGATCGCAACTGCATGTGAACCTCCTCGGCTGCGCCTTTGTGTTGCAGAGAGAGGAGAGAGAGCGAAAAGATGGAATCGGGGGCGGTTGGACTTTGCGTGAACTTTTCTCATTACCCTAATTCCCCCCCCCCCCCCCCCCCCCGGAACACGCGCACGCACGCACAGTCGCACACACTCGCACGCAGTACAGTATGTGTATGCACACACTGAAAAAAATACTCATACACTCTAAACTATTGATGCACTATACCGGGTCAGGGAGTCGATGCTGCACCGCCATTAATTTTTTTTTTTTTTAAGTTGCTCTCCGTTAGAAATCACAGATACAAATCGATATCAAATCACAAACAACAACAAGCAACATCTCGGTTGGGAAACAGGAAGGGTGCGCTCATTTGTTCTTCTTCTCTCGTTCCCCTCGCTCACAGTGAGGCCTTTGTGAGCGCATTACCTTTGTGAAACGCGACGTCCATGACCGCCACGCCACCCAGCGCTCGGCGAACAAACGAACACATTTACCCAAAGTGTAAAACCAATACAGAACTAAAACGGAAGGGCCTGTTGGGGAAGCTCATTGGAAGTACTACGGAGACTAGGGGGAATTTTGTGAGGTCACACTGGTGTTGCGTAACGCAGGGGTGCTTAAACGTTTTTAAGACCTGAGGCCGCTTCTAAAAACTTTCTAAAACAGTTTTTCGGAAAAGAATATTTAAAAAACATTTTCACGATTTTCAAAAATAGCAGATCTTCAAGCTCCGCACTATGAGCTTGTATATCTGCTATTTTTGAATAGCCAAAAAAATCTTAAGTGACACAGATGCGTTCCAGGTCTTAATGGGTTAATATCGAGGACCGGTTTGGTATGCATTAAAGGATGACTTCACCCATTTTCAGGCTATCTTCATGTAATTGGTCCTCCTCACTAATGCTTATGATAATATGGTTCCATTTTTGTCTACCCGGTCTGTGTCTCAGAGGAGGGCTTTGGACACCTCAGGGACCCGCCTACCAGTGACATCATCGTTAGGCAGGGTTTTTCTTTTTCAAATAATCCCGTATCTCGAACAGCGCTGAGTCGGCTGAAGCGCACACGGCGACTCGCTCACCTGCTGGCTCACTCGGCGGTGCCTCTCGTGGCTCAATATCGCTTTAGACGGCGCTTAACTGTTAGCGGAGCTGTCACCCTTTTACGCCTCGGGTTTGAGAACGGCACTTCCACATTCCTGGAAGTGTGGAAGTGACCGGGACGTGGTCAGATGACCCCGTAGGGTAGCCTACCCCCGTACAGTCAAACCTTCCACGTTTGGTCACATTTTGTCCCAATAAGTCACTATAAGCCGTTTTGGGAGTGAGAGTGTGTTGATAAAATAGGGTTTATAATCAGACTAATCAATTTAATCGATAACAAAAAACTTCGAATTTGGAATCTATAATTATTTTTATTATAAATAAAAAAAATCTCTATTATTTGATTAGTCAAAAAAGTAATTTGCTAAGAAGTTAGTCAATAGTTGCAGCCCTACAATCTACCTTTACTAGTATATAATTTGACCAATCTGTATTCTCTTTCTCTCTCGCTCACACACAAGAGGAGCATTATGCAAACCTTCGTGCGGTGCGTGCCTCTCCAGAGCACGATCTCGGCAAGCCAGTCCGCTTCGATATTACTCTTTAACGACTACTTTGTCTACGCGCGCCAGAAAAGATAATGGGATCGTGAGGCTGGGTGAAGATAAGATATGCGGTCGGGGGGATTCTGGATCCGCTAACGCTACTGAACGTGGGTTTCAAATCTTGTCTGAACACCTGGGCCCTCGTAGGCTTGATGGGAGCAGCTGTGAGGGTTTTTTTTTTGTTTTGTTTTGGCCGTGAGTCCAAAACCTTTTGGCCGTGAGTCCAAAACCTGGCTCTGAACAGTGGTGGAAGAAGCACTCAGATTACATTTATATATATTATGGGTTTAACGATACATTTTAACAGCTATACGATACGCATCACGATACATGGTTTACGATCCGATACATGGACGATATTGGTTCATTCATGACGATACGATACGATTCAATGATTTTAAAATTGATACAGTAACTATTTAGCAAAAACAAATAATCTGTGTGAAACGTGTGGAGAGTGCAGGTTTTTTAAGGGAAACATTTATTATTATGTATATAAATAAGTAAACACAGTGATTCTCTGGCAAATACATGGACATTGTATTTGAACACATATGGACAAACCCGCACCTTGACATGAACACAGAGATTACACACATTTATCGATAAGGAAAGTGTAGCGATATGTACTGGAAAAGTAATTAAACCACTCTTTCTCTTTTTTCTTCTTAAAATTGCTAAATACAATGCACAAGTACTTAGTATCGATAAAATCCATTATTTGCATTGCAAAACGATTCGATACGATACAAAGTCAAACGATACGATATTTTGCTGTTTGCATATCGATGTAGTAGAACGCTGAAAATTTTAAACGATACATCGATGCAGTTACTTTATCGTTACACCTCTAATATATATATATATATATATATATATATATATATATATATATATATATATATATATATATATATATATATATATATATATATTCAGACATTTAACCACTTAAACCCTCGATACTTGGTAAACTTAACCTTTGGCTCTGTACTTGGTCTGCTCTTTTCCCCCCTCTACACCAAACCTCTTGACCGGAAATAGCCGATCTACAAGCTCACAACTCCTCGCAGCGCGAGGCGTTGTGAGCTTGTAGATCGGCTATTTCCGGCGAATGTTCCCCTCAGAATAGGGAGGGACTCTAGGGTTCAAGTTGTTCACGTAAAAAAAGAAGTTCCTATCACACAAAGATTTGGACCCCCTGTACTAACTCTGGGGACCCCCCTAGGGGTCCCCCGGACCCCCTCTGTTGAAGACCCCTGACTGTGCTATAGGGTTCAAGTGGTTAAAACGTTTTAAAAAAGCCACAGGCTTTCAAATGAAGCAAAAAAAAAAAAAAAAAAAAAGGGAAAAAGTTGGACTCTTAGAATAGTGAAATGTGTGCTACAGTAGTTATAGAGTATGTTAGATGTCCTTCTGGATGGATGAGTGACGAGGGAGGGAAATGCCTCTTGCGTCACTGGACTATTTGCTTTGGAAGTGCTTCTAGAACAGGAACTGTAATGGATTTTCTTTTTTTTTGCATGCAATTAAAAAATTATAGTCATTATAATATTTTTTCTTCTCTTCTTCCTTTCTCCCCCAAATTGTGCGATCTGCTTTTGCTCATGAAAGGTTTTCCATGAGAATGGTTGACAAGTGAAAAACTACTCAGCAGTGGTTTAAGACGCCTGCGTAGTAAATCAAGGCAATGGGTATTGTTGAAAAATAAATGTGAACCCCGGGAAATTAATGGAAGAATAATGAACGTTGCTATTATGTACACGTGAGATGTAAACACACACCTCTTCTTTCGGGTCTCTCGTTTCCTACCACTTCCTCTCTCTCTTTCTCCCTCTCTCTCTCTCTCTCTCACACATGCACACACGCACCTCTTTTAATGTGGTTCTGTATATGCAACTTTCACTGACCTTTGTGAGTTTACAAAGCTGGCACTGCCTTACCATTTCACAACTTTCACCGTGCAAATAGTCTCTTAACAATCACCACACCGTGCCAATACATCACATCACATTCAATCAAGAGGGACAACAATGAAAGTCAACGATACGGAACGGACAGCGAACGGCTTGACTCCAGTACTGTAAAAGTAACTAAGTACATTTACTCAGGTGCTGTGCTCAAGTACTGTACAATTTTGAGGTACTTGTAGTGGAGTAGAAGTATAAAGTATTGAAACATTTTGCCAAGTACATCTCAGATGCAAATATTGGACTTTTTACTCCACTATAATTATTTGGCAACTTTATAGGTATAGCCTACTAGTTACTGTATGTTGCAGGTTTAGATGATTAATTAATCCTATTTTTAATCACAAATTCTTGTCAATTCTTTAGCCCAAAGTATAAAATAGGGCTTAAGTGGTTAATGATCAATAATTATAGTTCAATGGCGTGATGAGGTTTCTGCCCGAAGGTTTTGCTACCTTAAGTATGTTTTGATGCCAATACTTTTGTACTTTGACTTTTAACCCATTAAGATCTGTGTCATTTTAGATTTCTTAGGGCTATTCAAAAATAGCAGATGCGCTATGAGCTTGAGCTTGTATATCTGCTATTTTTGAAAAATCGTGAAAATGTGTGCAAATCTTGAATATATATATATATTTTTAAAGCGACCGTTTGTAACTCAAATCTTTACGTCTGGGGGGTCCCTGGAACAACATATTTTTAGCTGGGGGTACGCGGCCAAATACATACAGTATCATTTTGAGGGTCCTTGACGTGAAAAAGTTTGAGAACCACTGACAGCAACAGGTTATTTAGAAGACATTTTGTTGGTCTCAGGTCTTAATGGGGTTAATGCAGGACTTCTTCCACCACTGCTCGACACACTAAGAGAAACTGCTGTGAGAGCGAATCACGTCCTACCAGCTTATCGTCAGAAAGAAAGCACTGCTGAACACATGAACAAAAAGTTCCTCCAAATAGGGATAAAAAAGAAAAGAAAACCAAAACCAAACAAACAAAAGCGTTAGCAAACCGCATAAAAGAAAGAAGGAAGAAAAAAACTGTAATAAAAAACAGTCATTTTATGGACGCGGTCCCAAAAACTGTTATCGGGCCCACAGTTTTCACACACTTAAGCTCCAGTCAGCCTGGCCCCGTCACTCGCCATCTTGTCCTTGAGTGCTGAGAGGCCTTAGTGCTTCTGGTTCCCAAAATAAGTCATCAACATGGCCCTTCTCTCTCTGTGGGGACGGGACAAAGAGGGGCTGATAGGAGCCCAGGGCCTTCTCGCATTATGGCCCCGAAACAGCTGAAGACAACCGCGACAGGCTGAGGCTTCGTCGGACTATAGCACTCTGAATAGGGGGATATTGGACTCTTAACGCATATTTCGAACCGTGAAAAAGGCTCTTAACTAACCGGTGCGTCAAGCCAAAGCGGAGTAGTACAGTACATTTTGTTCCTGAAAATTCCCCCCCCCGCCCCTTTCCCCCCCCCCGCCTGTCTCTCCCTTTACCCCCCCTGCCACCACAACCTCCTCTCCTTGTCATTAGACATTAAATAAAGTGGTATTACACCACAGGCAATGCCTCATCTCAAGGCACTTATTTTAAGCATCAAGGTTGGTTATGTAGAGAGGGGCCTAAACAAATCCATTCTCCATCCAACCCCCCCCCCTCCCCTAAATCGTGCAAATCTAGGAAAACAAGGGGTAAAACAGTTGTTGCGAATAATACCCCAGTGTTTGTTTTGCCCTGTTCCGAGCACCATACTAGTACATGTTGGGTTTACCACAATTCAGATAGAGTTTTGTAAGTAGTCAATCACAGGGAAGTACACGAAATTGAGTTATAAGTACTTTCCTGCGATTGTCTAAACCTTCTGGCGCGCTCTGCGTATTGTCCTATGTGGCAAACCCCACCCCAGCTGGCTCCAAACGCACGCTAAAACAACCCACCACGCGACACGGCCTGTCTGCTAAATGACTGTAATGTAATGTAATGTAATGTAATGTAATGTAATGTCTTGTACTGAGTAATGTGGAGGGAGACATACACAGACGTATTAGATCAGTGGTTTTCCAACTTTTTTCATGTCAAGGACCCCCAAAAATGATGTTTTTTTGGGCTGCGGACGCCCCTGTCTTAAGAAATATGTTTGTGCCAGGATTTTTCAAAAATAGCAGATCTACAAGCTCATAGCGCGGCATTCTGTGCCGCGTTATGAGACAAAGTATAAAACATGGTTAAAGTGGTTAAAATGATTGTGACGCCATATTAACTAGTTACCCCTGGTACCCCCCCAAGGACCCCCGGACCCCACTTTGAGAACCAATGTATTAGACAATGTTATAAGAGTCTTAAAAACAAAAAAACCTTCATTTGCAGAATTCTTCTCTGTCGGGTGGAAACCTCGTATGTCCACATAACTGTTACTTTTTTTCAGGATTCAAATTCAAAAATAGCAAAAGCAGCAGATCTACAAGCTCAAAAACGCAAAACGTAAAAATATGGAGATACGAGGTTTCTCCCCCCCGACAGCAATGAGATACTAAACAAACCTAGTTTTTTTTTAGTTTTACTGAGTAACCCCGTACGGGAAAGCCAGGAATGAGTCTGCATCTTCTCGCATGCGTTGGAGGTCTTACAGTAGGGGTAGTGAGTCAATTAAGCCAGAAATGCTTAATTCACTTAACAGCATTTCACGCCCGCTGCGATTGGTCATGGGAAGTCTGCATGGACCATAATGGACACGGTCTGCCATTCTAAATGCGCTAAAGTATCAAAATACACAAAATGGGTCAAACTGGGGGTGGGCGATGATGCGAGCTGAAACCGAACCCTATCAGTTGCACCCACCGCTAAGTCCCAGTGACGATAGGAGTTCATTCCGCGCCCACACACACACACACACACACACACACACAAACACACACACACACGAAAAACTTACGTAATAAAACACTCACATTTCCCACCCCCGGGAGGGCGTTTCCAAATCCCGATGCCGCGTCACGCTAAATCATTGTTGTCACACACATCCGTCACATTTTGGAAGATTTTGGGCTCGCGGTCTACCGCGATTACATGACTCTGGAACGGGGTTCATGAATCACACCGAGGGAAGCAAGAATGATCCCGCTTGCCAAGTACAATGCTCAAGTTGACTTTAATAAGTATCCCTCGTTAAAGCCAGCGTTTCACTTAGAACCTTCTCGAAAATGAGATGTGACTTTACGAGGGGGAGATTTCAGAACCTTAGAATGTGAACCTTACATAATTCTCCCGACTGGAGGTAAACACCAGAGGCCAGAAGGGTTTGGTTCGAGCGAGTGTGTTCTCCTATTAGGGGAAAAGCTTCAGCAGAGGGTGCAAAGAGTTTGCGGCAGTGGCAGTTACGGATAAGAAACAAAAAAGCAAAAGCAAAAAAAATAAAAACGTGGCTGAGTGAAGAGAGGACAAAGGGGGAAGAAGGCCTGTCGAAAAAAAAGCGCAAAGACGCCTCCAAAAGAGACACGCCGAGATAAACAGCTAGACAAGCAGAGGGACACGGTATACGAAAGGAAAGGAAAGCCAGGAATCTCATAAGACAGCCACTTATAAGCGTCTATTTCGCTGTGGCACAAATCACCGCTCGGCCAATGCAAGGCAGACCCAGAGGGGAAAGCACTTTTCCTCACCTTATCGTCAGGCATTGGAATCCCATGCAGGCTCCACTTTTCCAGATGGCTCCAGAGAGCTAGCAGAGAGAGAGCCCCGGGTTCCCCGCTTCCTCCTCTCTGCCCCGCGAGCCATCTGTCCGACCCCTATAGTCCACTGGCAGGCACAGGTTGCCGGTGTGGACTGTGAACCCAATTAGAGTCTGCCACTGGAGACCAATTTTGCGAGGTGGTTTGTTTGACGGAAATCCGGGCCCCTATCTCCGGCGCCCCCACCCCCGCCCCCTGCCCCGGTCAGTGGTGTAAAGTAACTAAGTACATTTACTCAAGTACAATTTTGAGGTATTTTTACTTTACTTGAGTATTTCCAATTTTCAGTACTTTTACTTCTACTCCACTACATCTCAGAGGCAAATATTGTACTTTTACTCCACTACAATGATTTGAAAACTTACGTTACTAGTTACTTTGTAGATGTATTTAAAATATTATATATTATATTTATAATATTATAAAACATTAACCACTTTGGCCCTATTTTATACCTAGGCTATTTGAAAATAGCCGATCTACAAGCTCACAACACGTCTGTCATGATTACAAATTTAAGTTGACGACTAATTATCACTCAAATAATTGCGATTAACGATTTAATTGTGTTTCTGTCGTTGAAAATGAATGGAACAAGCACGCATGCATGCTTTGTACACACCATTTTGTGTGTGTGTGTGTGTGTGTGTGTGTGTGTGTGTGTGTGTGTGTGTGTGTGTGTGTGTGTGTGTGTGTGTGTGTGTGTGTGTGTGTGTGTGTGTGTGTGTGTGTGTGTGTGTGTGTGTGAACCACATTAATCAAAAACATCATCTCATCTGTCAGCAGAAGTGGCACATACACTAAATAAGGCAACATATGTGTTACTGGCTATACCCTAATTGAGCCATCGCTCGCAGTCCCTCCGTCTCAGGGACACATAAGCCTGTTTATTGAGTCTCATGGAGCTCCAGGACCCTCCTCTCACTTTCCACCAGCTGAAAAGAAGAAAGAAATAAACCACTTTCCATTGTGATGGCAACCGTGGTGGAAAGTAACTAAGTACATTTACTCGAGTGCATTTGACTTTACTTGAGCGTTTCCATTTTTCAATACTTTATGCCAAGTGGTTCTCAAACTTGTTTTCACGTCAAGGACCCCCCAAATTTACACATATTAGCCTGCGGACCCCCATTTGAAAACATATGCCAGGGACCACCATAAGCGAATATTTTCAGCAGTGATTCTCCATTAGATTTTTAAGGACCGCCCAGTTTGATATGCATTATAGGTCACGGACCCCCATTTGATACCTTTTTGATCTCTGGGACCGCCAATCCAAACTCTGAGAGCGTACAAATGGAACCAAATCAATATTGTTTGCAAACAGATAAAATACAAATGATTTCCACAACATCGATGAAATCAAACAAGTCTATGAAGCTTTATCTATGAAATCTATGGAAAAGTTTAATCTGTAACACAATTGTATACAAAATGTTGTATAGGGGCTCCCAGCTTCATCTCTCTCAGCTAAGGAGTCCTTGGCCTGAAACATTTTGAAGACTTCCCCTGGTGTAGACGGGAAAAAAGCAGTCCAAGTACAGTTGTTCCATTTAGCGTAGCACAGTGGTTCTCAAACTTTTTTCAATTTCAAGGACCCCCATAATAACTCTGAGAGTGTACAAATGGACAGTGATGTAAAAAGTACGCACATTATTTACACTGCAATGTAGAAATACACTGTTAAAAGTCCGGAATTCTAAAGATGTAGTGGACTAGAAGTAAAATACTGAAATTTTTAAATACTCCAGTGAAGTAAAAATTCCTCGAATGTGTACTTAAGTACAGTACTTAACAGTAAATGTACTTAGTTACTTTCCACCACTGCAAATGGAACGGGTCCATTTGGTTCCATTTGTACACACTGAGTTGCACACAACCGTAAGCACCCTGACTCTGTTTGACCAGAATGGAACAGAGCCTTCATTAGTATCATTGGTAACACCTGTGTAGGGAGTAAGGAGGAAGAGGCCCAATTTCTTTCCAATATGGCTGCTGTGCATAGATAGAGCCTATTAAAAATGGCAAAGTGGGGTCCCATATGGATCACATATGAACGAGGGAATGTGCACCAACGTTTTGGACAGCTCTGACTGGCAGGAGTGTCCGTGGAGTTTCCGCCAGATTTTGGTTTTATTCTAGCGAGGACATCTGCATGGCAGGGAACATGTGAATGATTATCTTTGATGGTTGTGGTTCATGCTGACTGTCGTGGACCACGCAGTCAAGGGCACAAGTAAACACAGGTTTATAAACGTCAAAAGGTGGGTTTATTTACCGGACTCTCTCTTTTCCCAGTGTTTTGGCCAGGTGGGCGTGGTTTTGAGGTTAGGTTTAGGCATAGGTTAGGGTTAGAGTTAAGGTTAGTGTTAGGGTTAGGCATAGTGTTTGTGAGGGTTAAGCTTAGGTTTAGGCATAGTTTCTATGAGGTTAGGGTTAAGGTTAGGGTTAGGCATAGTGTTAGGCATAACCACGCCTACCTGGGCCTTTGACCAGGTATGGCATGCTGCGCTGTGGGCGACCATGAGGAAATACAACATCAGCCATAACCTTGTCAGAGTCATGCAACATCTGTACAACAAAGCTACCAGCGCTGTTCTCTACAACGTAGCTATCGGGGACTGGTTCAGGACAACAATTGGAGAGCGCCAAGTATGCCTTCTCTCTCCCATTCTCTTTAACGTCTTTCTGGAGCGTATCATGACGGATGCCCTGGCAGACCATGAAGGAACTGTCGGCATAGGAGCGGCAGACCAATCACCAACCTCCGTTTTGCGGATGACATTGATGGGCTAGCCGGAGAAGAAAAATAACTTGCCAGCCTAGTTGAAAGGCTTGACACCACCTCCCGAGTCTATGGAATGGAAATCCATCACAAAATGATGACCAACAACAACAATGGCATCTGCTCAGGCATCAAAGTCAATGGACAGGCTCTGGACATGGTGTGTCTAGCTTCAAATACCTCTGAGCAATCGTGTCCGGTGAAGGATCCAAACGGGCAGTGTTTGCCAGAATTGCTCAAACAACTGCTGCCCTGGCAGAGCTCAAGCCCATATGGAAAGAAAAAAACATCAGTCTGGCATTAAAGGTGAGACTACTGCGCAGAGCGTACAGCAGAGCTGCAGAAGAGAATACATGGAGATGAGATGCTACTGAAGTCTCATGGGTATCTCCTACACCCAACAAGATCGACCAAGCCATCGGCCCACATGATGACCTGCTCACCACTGTCATAAAGCGAAAACGGTACGGACACACCACCAGATCCTCAGGAATCGCAAAGATCATCCTGCAAGGCATCGTACAAGGTGGCAGGAAACGAGGGAGACGAAGGAAAAGATGGGAAGATGACCATGATCAGAGAATGGACTCACTTGAAACTCAGTGAGGCAATGAGAGCTGCCGAGGACAGAGATTCGAAACAGATTTTCGATTTTTTTTCGAATTTAGCAACTAGTAACTAGATAAAGCTGTCAAATAAATGTAAGTGGAATAAAAAGTAGCTACAATATTTGCCTCTGAGATGTAGTAGAAGTATTTAAGTATAAAAAATTTGAAATACTCGAGTAAAGTAACGGTATAACCCAAAACTGTACTTAAGTAAATGTGCTTTGAAATGTGCTTTGATTTTTTTTTTTTTATATAATTTTGAAAACGTTTTAAACACAAATCTTCTCTTCTGGGGTTCCCTGGCACAAAACATTTTCAGATGGGGGTCCGTGGCCAAATACAGATCAATTTGGGGGTCCTTGACAGTTTGAGAACCTCTGCTTTACACGACTGTTAACAAAATGAGGATGACTCGGCAGACATGTGCCATAATGGAAGACGCACGACTGGTCAGCTGAAGAGCGTAAAGATAATAGCTTTTGCATGCCTCAGTGACATCTTTCCCAGCCAATTCTCCTCTATGATCCAAACATCAAATTAACCACTTTAACCCTGGCGTCCCTATTTTGGGCATGTTTGAGCAATTCAGTGTAGTCGAATTGTTTAAAAAGAAAAAATAGCAGATCTATAAGCTCACAACGCGTCACAATGCGAGTTTTTTTTTGTTGTATCCATTAAGACCTGAGGCTGATTCTGCAAATGCCTTCTTCTAAATCAGCAACGTCTCAACTTTTTTCGTGCTGCGAAAATTATTCAAAACATTTTCAAGCACTTTCAAGATTTTTGAAAAATGTTCAAACATATATCCAGATGTACAAGCTTGAACTTATCTCCTATTTTTGAGAACCACTGTTCTAAACCAAATCCTAAGAAGTTCTGAATAACGTATATGTTGCCATATATATATATAGCTATAATCTAACATGACACAGATGCGTGGTTAAATAGGTCTTAACCACTTAAATCGAATGTACAGTACTTCGTTGAGCGGGGTCGGTCCCCAGGGATCGATTTTTCCCTTTGTTCAATACTTTCCCCCCCTCCTTTACACCAGTGGTTCTCAAAGTGTGGGTCTGGGGACCTCTAAATGTCCATGTGGTCCCCAGCCAAATGATTGATAGTTGGGAAATGGACCATTGTGGGTCTCTAACTCTGAGAGTGTACACATTCATGGAACCAAATGGACCATTGTGGGTCTCTAACTCTGAGAGTGTACAAATGGAACCAAATGGACCCTAACGGGTCCATTTGGTTCCATTTGTACACTCTCAGAGTTATGGGGGGGGGGGGGGGGGGGGTTCCGTGGCTTAATGCATACCAAACTCCGGGTCCTGGAGATGAAAACGCCGGAGAACCACCAGAATCTCTTTCACTGTAAAAAAAGCTTTGCGTCGTGTCGCGTTGTTGCGACGCGTCGTGCAGCTCACTATGACATGCCCAGAATCGGGGGAACACTATAGAGTTCAAGTGGTTTAAGTGGTTAAACGCAGGAAATTGATGCAGGAAGTGGGAGTGTGGTGGTGGGGGGGGTGGGAGGGGGGGGGGGGGTGTGGGATGCTCTACTTGCTCTACAGTTGAACAAGTTTAACGGCGATGGATGTGAATCTGCCACAGAAATCCCTCCGGAGGCCCTCTCTCTCTCTCTCTCTCTCTCTCTCTGCACTGAATTACTTCCCTGACGTAAGACCGGCAATCCTGGCACGGCCTCCGTTTTAATCAGAAAGTTCTGACTCTCTCTAATTACGCTGGAGCGAGAAGAGAGGGTTTCTCTCCCCGAGCCCCGCTGCCACACCAGTGCAAGTGCATTACGATAATCCTTTCAATAGCGCCGCAGCGCTAATCTAGCTGTCGGGTATTACAAGCAGAGATCGGTATTGTTTTTGTTTCCGAGGTGCCTCTAATTAGGCCCCTATTTGTGAAACTTTGATTGTTAACCAGGAAAAACCCAAGTGCACCACCTCCCCAACTTTGGCTGTTAGCCTCACCCCGAGAGGCTAAATAGGGATATGAGAGTCTTCAGGGGTTTTTTTTCTCGCTGAGACTCCCGGGCCATGGTAAGCTAGCTATAGCGCGCTGTGAGAAAGATTTATGGTCCAGAAATAGTGAGCGTATTTATGTCAGCCTCACTGAAACGGGACCCAAGAAGAGGCACTGAATGGAGCAATTTGTCATGTTGACAAAGACCCTGCTAGCCTCACCGAACACTACGGCTCCTCTGCTGCACAAGGCCGCGTTTTTGATTTACATCGCTGTCGCGTCTTTGTAAAACAGCATCAGTCTTTGGACAGGGGTTTTTCGGGGTATTTACGGCGGCGGAGGATACCACTCCTGTCAGCACGCAAGGGAGCTATATTGAAAAGTGACACGGGCAGCCAGCACGGATGATGTTGGATAATAAATAATACGCCAAACGAGAATGTTGTGTATAGTGTTGAAGCGGTGGTTCACAAACCTTTCGGCTCAAGACCCTAAAGATATTACCGTATTTGGCGTCTCTCCTGGGCCCAAACTTTAAAAAGTACATTGTGAATTAACCACTTATGCCCTAATTTTAAAAAATTGTGAAAATAGCCAATCTACAAGCCTACAAGCTGACCTACTATACAAGTTCATCTACACCAGGGGTGGGCAACTTTGATGATGGAGAGGGCCACTATATTTCAACACTCACTCCAGAGGGCCACATTGCATATACTGTCGGGGAGACAACTCTTATCTCCGTAATTGTTTTTTTGTGTTTTTTTTCCGCCATTTTTTGCCATTCTATGTCACACAAAAGTAGCAAAAGTAGCCGATCTACAAGCTCAAGACGCGTTTTGAGCTTGTAGATCTGTTATTTTTGCATTTAATTGGAATCCAGATTTTTATTACAAATACATTGGACATAAAAAAAACAATAGAATTTAAATACTAGTCATTAAGCTACTAATAAAGACTGAAGTAATTAAAGTGGGTCATGTTTGCATGTTTGGAACTGTAACAGCTGAACTCAATAATATATCCGTATTCCGATATTAACCTGCGGGCAGCATTAAGTGCAGGTGGGGGCCACATGTGGCCCCCGGGCCGCCAGTTGCCCATGTATGATCTACACACCTATCTACTCACAGCTCACAACGCGTCGTATTACTTACGTCGTAAGTTCTCTTGTGAGCTTGTCGATCACCTATATTTCAGCGAAAGCTTCCCCAGTCCCCACAATTACAGAAAACAGAAAAGACACTAGTATGAGGGACTCTGGTCAACCATATAGGGTTAAAGAAAACCATTAAAATAAATGGTTCTTTAAAGAACGGAAAGGTTCTTCCAGGATCCAAATGGTTCTTCTATGGCATCAGAGACAGTTTCTTAAGATCTGAAATATTTTTCTTGTTTTTGTAATCTTTTGAAATAATAATTAAAAAAATGTGTTATTTCCAAAGATTACAAAAACAAGGACATCTTTATCCTGACCAATGAAAATGGGTGCCGACCCCATTGTTTGGGAAACAGTGGTGTGAAGTATATATATGTCCCATCCAGACGTTTGAAGTTATGATCCTACTGTATATGGACTGACTTTATCAGCACAGTTTTGAATTCCACATGCCCTGAGGCCTGCTGGAATATCATCGTTGCTGTCGGGCAGAAACCTCTTATCTCCATATTCAAACTTGCTGTGTTTTTTTTTTGTAAATTAACGCCCTACTTGATCATACTACAGCGCCACACAAAAAGCATCAAAAGTAGCAGATCCACAAGCTCGAAACGCGGCTTGTCGATCTGCTACTGTGCTTTTGCTATTTAAACAGTTTCGGACGTGTGAGGTTTCCACCCGACAGAGACGATCTACGTATCCTTTTCAGTGATACTGTGAAATGCCATACTGTCCCTGGATCATATCCACGCCTTAGACGTTGCTTTGAGTGAGTGATGGACTGCACAATGTGACTTTTTTATGATTATACGAAAACAAAAAGGTACGATGTTATGTCGGTCATAATGTTGCAACGCAGAGATTTCCTGTCACAGACGAGGTAGTATACATGACACGTCTGGTCATTGATATCCATTCATCTGGTTGTTAAAAGGTAGTCTTACTGGAACATAGTGGCTAGATGTGAAGATTATGGGACATTTGAGGAAATCAACTTCTGGCAGTGGGGCGAGTCCAGTCAATCACATGAGTGAGTGCACACAGAAAAATAATGGTTCTTTAAAGAGCTCTATCCACGAAGAACCATCACCTATTTCAATTTCAATTTCAATTTCAAATCACAACAAGTTGTCTCTAGACACTTGCAGAGACCCGACATTGTCCCACCCTGAGCAAGCAATTTTGCGACAGTGGCAACGAAAAACTCCCCCTCAACTGGAAGAAACGTCAGGCAGACCCAGGTGGGAGGCCATCTGCCTCGACCGTGTCGGGGAACCATCCCACCTACTAAAGAACCATTTTGGTTTAGTGAATAGTTTCTCATATCAACCTTTTTTGGATGGTTCTTTTATGCACCTCCAACCCACTTAAAGGGATATTTCACTTTCAAAAAAACGTTGGGTCATTTTATCATCTACTCAGGCTTTTTTGAGCCCCCCCACACCGTTTTTTAAGTTGCTTGATTCAGTAGATATTTGATATTCATTTTATCAGACACGCCCCCTTCCTATACAACCCCATTATAACTTCAAACTCCATAGATTCATCAAAAACACCCATCCTAGGTTCTGGTGACTTTTCATTTTTATTTTTTTATTGTATTACATTTTTTCATTTTCCAAAAAATAAATGAAAAAAGTTATCGAAAAAACACCGAGTTTGAAGTTATAATGCGTTTGTATAGGAAGGGGGTGTGTCTGATAAAATGAATATCAAATATTTAAATATTGAATCAAGCAACTTGTAAACGGTGTGGGGGTCTCACAAAAGCCTGAGTAGATGATAAAATGACCCAAAGTTTTTTTGAAAGTGAAATATCCCTTTAAACCCTACCATCCCAATTCCCTATCATCCCAATGTCGTAATAAGGTGAACATTCGCCGAAAAGACTACAAGCTGAAAATCAAGATCAAAATCTACAATAAATCTAAAAACGGTAAACAGCAACTGGTACAGTTAGACACCACGGCTAAAAGGATAACACAAAAAAGGTCCTGGGGACTTGTTTACATTGTGGTCCTATGTATTCAATTCATCAACATTTTACACAATAATACATGTCATCAACAAATAATACAAATACTCTGTGCAAAGGAGAAAAAGGAAAAAACGGCGGCAGTGAATGACACCTCCTTTAGACGGGAATTTACATTTACCTCCCCTTGTGGTCTCCTGATAGATGTTTTCTTTTTTTACAAGCTACAAGCTCACAAACGTATACAGTAGATACTGTATCTATTTGCGACCAAGACATTTGGTGTAGAGGGAAAACAGGAGTGTATAGAGCACCAGGAGATCATTAAAGAAAACCTATTAAAATAAATGGTCATTTTAAATAACTTGGGTCTGAAAAGGTTCTCTCTGGAACCAGATGGTTCTTCTATATGGCATCATCTCTGAAGAGCTGCAGTTTCTGTTCCATTTGGCACTTTTATCTCTCTGCGTGTGGATTTCTGCACAGCTGTGCCTTGCATTGTAGTGCATATCGTTGCCATATACAAGAACAGCAAACATGGCCCTCGCTGCTAAGACATTATTCCACCCAGTGGTACATTTACTCAAGTACTGTACTTAAGTAAATTTTTTAGGTACTTTTACTTTACTGGAGCATTTCCAATTTTCAGTACTTTTACTTCTACTCCACTACATCTCAGAAGAAAATATTGTACTTTTACTCCACTACAATTATTTGAAAACTTTAGTTACTAGTTACTTTGTGTATTTTGATTATTATTACAAAACATACATTAACCACTTCAGCCCTATTTCGGCCTTTTGAAAATAGTCCATTTACAAGCTCACAATGCGTCGCGATGCGGCGCATTGTGAGCTCGTAGATCTGTTATTTTCAAATGATTTTTAAACATCTTTTACATTTGAAAACTTGTGAAATGGGACATTCTGCATAATGACTACTTTCTACTTTTATTTTGAATTCCGCACTTGTACTTGTAACAGAGTGTTTCTCCATTGCAGTATTGATACGTTTACTTAAGTAAAAAAAAATTAAGTACTTTTTCCACCACTCATTCCACTCCGAAATTCGGATACGTCCAGCATCCAGAGAAACGTCGGGACGGAGTTGCTATGTACAGTATGCTGACTCCTTTGGAGGGAGATGTTTATTTAACCTGTTGTCAGGATATTGCGGGTGTTCTGCAAAAGCCATTCAGAACACAGCAGCATGTCCCCACAGCAGCCCTCCCAAAAAGACGTTGGGAAAAAGGAAAGGCCCCATATTGTAATACTAGATTAACAGCTTGTTATGATAAGATAGAGCAATTATCAACAGCAAATTGCACTGAATGACCGCTCTGGGAGCGCTCCTGCCAACAGGGTCTCGCACTTTGGTGGAGGCCCGCTTCCTCCGCGGCCATGGCAACGTGTAAGCAAAGCTATCTCTGGTTTCAAGGGTCCATTGTTTTTGTTTCCCATTTCAAAAGCCGGGAGGAGACGTATACGTGTTCTTCTCGCCCCAGCGCGGTTTCCCAACCTGTGGGCCGGGGTGGGGTGGGGGCCGCTGGTGGGCCGCGAGGATATCGCAAATGGGAGCCTAAATAATTTGGCTTAACTCTTACGATTTTATTGATAATCCTACATATAATTAACGGAATGTCAGTCTGTCAGTCTGTCTAAAGTGCTTTGGTTCTCCTCAGTGGCTGAAGCAATTGCCCTGCACTTGCTGTTTTTCACTTTACCCAAATTCAAGCTGTTTATTAGCCTTTTTTTGGAAACACTGTATAACTCTACATGGTCCCCCAGGCTATGGGATTGGGATCTGTTGTTGCTCACATTTTGCGCCGTTACTGCGCATGCCCATCTGTTGTCATGGTCCCCCCAGGCTATGGGATTGGGATCAGTGTTGCCACATACTAGTCCATACCCGTCCGGGCATATGAGCCCCCAAAGTATGTGCAGAGTGTGGGTTATGCGCTGTCACTGTGCACAGACAGTATATCAGGGGTAGAAAGGGACTTTGTTACTTGGTACCTGCAACAGTTCCAACACACATGCACGCAGGCACGCACGCGTCCAGTCGCGGGGCACGGACTCACAGAGAACACACACAAACACCCGCTCATAAGCAGTTCCCACAAACACACACACACACACACACACGGCCGGACCAGTAAACTGAGCACATGCGCAGTACACGGTAGTGTTGGGCAGCAGTCATCCCATAGCTTGCGGGGCTGTAACCATGGCGACGGCTGTAACCTCCCATAGCCCCAAACTCTGAATCTCCGGCGTTGACATAAAAACGCTAATAAACAGCTATACATTTTGGGAAAGTTAATGACGGGCGTGGTTATTTGGTGCATAATAACTATTTATCTGGGGGGGCGTGGCCTGAAAAGTTTGAGAACCACTGGCTTATAGAGGACCTCCCATTCTGTTGTACAGTTCACAGTGTAACACAGAAAACTCAGCAGACTCTAAATCAGGGGTTAGGGCAACCTTGTTGACATGAAGTGCCATGTTTTTATTTAAGTTTAATTATGACGCCACATCAAAATATATTTCCAACATATTTTGATTGTCCATAATGCATAACAACCTTTATTTTTTTCATTCTTCTCCTTCTTTTGAAATATTTCATTCAAATGTAATGATCATTAGATTCGGAGCAATAACCCACCTATCTCCCAGACTCCCTCCCCAGATAGAGTTCAGAGTTAGAAATATGTGCAGGATGTAATTTTGCATACAGATGTGAGGGGACTTAGGGACCAGTCGAAATTTACATAAGGGGGGGCATGGAGGAAATGTATGTGCCCTGATCTAAAATGCCATGACCCTCCCTTTGACAAAAAAAAAAAATCAATGACCCTCCCCAAGTGATTACAAAAAAAAGAGTAACCCTCCCCGCCTAGAAGTGTCACGATATATTGTGTCACGATATAGCCTATCGTGGTATTAAAATGTGATGATAGGTATTGTCATGATGTCATACTGTATCGTAATATTTTTTTAATTGTTTTTTTAATAAAAAAAAACACTTTCTTTTTTTTTGCCGGTGAAAGTTAGGAGTTTTTACTGTATGATATGAAATGTAAAGCTTATCATAATCATAGTAATTATTAATCATGTCCTCCATCATATTCAAGGTATTTTGGAGAGAAATGAAACAGACTCAGTCAGTCACTTTCAGTTTAAAGCACTGCAGAGGGGAGGTGTTGTGTGTCAGCTGATGCTCGTTGACGCTCGTTAATGTGACATGCATCTGCACTCTCAAATAGGCATACATCTAATCTAAGATTGTATTATACTGTATCTGGTATTATAGATGTTTTTTAGCTGTTGGAAATAACTAGGCTGCACTTGGTTGGTAAAGTCCAGATGACAAAAATATGAGGTTTGTGGAATTTATAGTTATGCAGTCTTATATTATATTATATTTGTTATATTAGTGTCTATCTGTCCTCTGAAACAATGGGTTTATAGTTAGTGAGAACTTCACTTCTCCATTAAGCTTGCACAAATGTATTTATTTGTGTACAAAGCACTTTGTAATTGTTTCTAACTTGCTTTATAACGTTATTTATAAGATGATGGCCAATGTTGATGATACATGAGAAAAGAACATTAATAATATATCATATCGATATCATGCCCAACATCATGTATCGTATTGTGAAATTCTTGACACCCCTAACCCTCCCCATCAAATACAACATGACATTTAAAACTGATATGTCCAATGTTTTGCTTTCCACATTGATTAGAACATTGCTGTAGTGTAGTCAGTCTTGCTAAATGCACAGTGTATCTGTAGTAGTGGTAGCAGAATGGATAGTGTTCTCATCTTACATGTGGGAAACCCATTGAATCCTGGTCAGATTGAAGAAAGTTGAATATTTGGTAACCAGTAGTTTAAAACTTTTGTCACTCTGCCCTTTTAATTATCAACTACAGTGACTACAACTACACTGTTGCCTACATAAAACAAATTAGGCTATCAATTATGGCCTGATGCTTCTGGTTTTACTTGTGGAGCTATAGGCATCTATACACAACTGTCCATATAGATCCACATTAATCACATGCACAGAATTACTTCAAATGATTATGAATATCCAGTTATAGTAGGCCTATTTATAATGCATCTCTCCAATAACGCCTGTTGAAGTTTTGCTTAATTGTTCAACCACCATCGTTAAGACGCTGAATAGATTTGACTGGGTCGTTCACACTCGCTGTGCATTGATGGCTTGTTAACGACCGTCATTGATTCTAAATAGACAAGGTGTTACTTCTTTGTATCCTTTGAAATGGAGAGGGATCATTGACCACTGTTCTGCTGTACTAAAAAGGTATATAAAAAACGGACTATTTTATCAATTCAAAATTGCATGACCCTCCCTTGGATTCAAAGTAAAATTAGCTGACCCTCCCTTGGACCAAAATTAGAAAGGCATGACCCTCCCCTATTTTCCTCCATGCCCCCCCTTATGTAAATTTCGACTGGTCCCTTAATTTAATTGTCCGTTTAAAAAAAATATACAAATCCTCTCTCTCATACTTATGCCAGTGTGCCATATAGTCATCATCACCCTCCCCCATGTGCCAATGTAGGTACCCGTGCCTAAGGTTGCCTTACTACCCCTGCTCTAAATACATAATGTACATTCATTCAATATGGCAACATTCAACCAGCTCCACAACAGAAACAAACAGTCTTCTTTCCGCAAACCTTTAATCTAATCGTACGTCGTAAAGTCGTCTACACGCTCGCTTGCGCCCGACCCGCCCGTCCCGCCCGCCCGCACGTTATAGCTGCATGCGTTTGATTCCTGCAGAAAAAAAAAGAATAACCCAGCAAAAAAAACACCACGCTTCCCCCCCCCCCCCCGCTCCGGCTCAGCTGGAAACTTGGACTGGAGAGCGGCCTACTTCACGTCTGTCTGAACATTCCTCTAGCTCAGCGGTGCACCGCCTGCTCGGTTTGTGACCTGATTACATTATGCTGTAAAGGATTATCTTGTCTGTTTATGGAATTATGAAATTGCAATATAGCTTCACACCCCTCATTTTCCACAGTGATGTCAGCATTCCGGGCCCTGTTTTCTGTTCTTTTTTTTTTTGTTCCCGCCTTCCTTCGTCCAACGTCTTCCCAAAGCCTCATCGCCGAACCGTGGTCAAATGCATACGCGGGGGCCTGCTAGACATATGTGTACGTACGCTCCTCCCAACATGAAGACGTTATAATCTGACTGCTGACACCAATTACTGGTCATCAGTATGTGACTAATGCCACTTTGGCAGTGGCTATCTGTTTAATCTAAGCATACCTCCTCACAGCGCTGCATTCTGTCAGTACATGCATGCAAGTGACCAAAATCTGAAACAGCCGTTGGGTTTTCTGTGCAGCATGCTGCTGAGCATGCTCAGATGTCCCCGGCCGCGCACGGGCCGCGGGGGAGACATGGGAACAGGCTGCATATCGTCGATGTTGGGCAGAAACCTCGTATCTCCATATTTTGTATCCTTTTACGTTTTTTCTTTTTCATTTATTATTTCATAATAACTGCCCTATTTGTATGACGTTGCATATTTTAACTTTTTGTGTTTTTTCGTAAATTAACGCCCTACTTGCATCAAAAGTAGCAGATGTCGCCTCACAGCTAGAAGGTCCTGGGTTCGATTCCCGCCGGGGACGCTGTGGGCACTGGGGGCGTGTCTCCTCCTCCGCGTCATCAGCGCCCATATAATACCCTAGGTGGGGTTGGCGAAAGGGCCTCTCTGTGTGGAGTTTGCATGTTCTCCCCGTGTCTCCTAGGGTAGTTAATACCCTCACAAAAACATGTAGTAATCCTGGTCACTATACCGCCTCCCCCATGACAGCCGGGGCGCCTGATGGAGGGGAAAGGAACTGGTTGGAATAACGTGTTCCTTCCACGAGCTACGTCCTACCAGGGAAACTCTCCCCTGTCAGGTGATAAGAAGGTCAGTTGGCTCTCATGCATTGAGCTCATGAGGCATGAGCTCGGCTCTGGGCTCCGTAGGCTGGTGGGGGGAGTGTAGCGCCCAGGATCACTTAGATAATTGGCACCGGGTGAAAAAATCGCGGGATAAAAAAAATATATATATATATCAGCGGATATACAAGCTTGAAATGCGGCTGAAGTGACGCATTTTGAGCTTGTAGATCTGCTACTTTCGCTATTTTTGAATCTAAATCCTGAAAAGTAACAGTTATGGACGTATGAGGTTTCCACCCGACAGAGACGGTGACAGTGTCAAGCTAATAGGGACTCTTTTGTTGTTTTTTTTACTTAGGGGGGATGTCTGTCTGTGGATTTGATTAAACATTTAACCAATAAAAAGTATTAAAAAGAGCTTTCTGACTAAATTATAATACAATGGATCCATTGGAACGTATATTATGGACATACAAGGTTTCCACCCTGACAGTGGAGGTGATATTCTGGTCTAGATTGGCTGAATAGCTCTAAGTCTGCAAACTGAAACTTTTCAGCATATCGAGAACCAAGTGAAACTGACATGAACTTTAACTGAACCAATGTGAGCCAATGGGGTTTTTTTTTCTCCCCCCGCGGGCCGCGGTGCAGCCGGGGGCATGTATCTTTAACAGAGCTTGTCAACCAATGGCATTTGAAAAGCACGTTGGCTCGCAAACGTTTACTTGTGTACTGAGTCACACTGTCACACAGCATTTTGATTTGTTAAAAAGAAGGGGAGGGGGAAAAAAAGAAAAACAGAGGCGAGAGGACATCTACTTAAGCGACCGTCCTGTATACTTTGTTGTGTTACAAATAGCAAAAATGAGGCAATGACGAATCGTTGTTGGGGGGGGAGGTGTCAAAAGCAGAGATGTGGACCCCCACCCTCCCACAACAAAAGAAAAAAATTGAATGGAACCCCATGTAACTATCTAAAATTGTTAAATGTTATGTAGGACAGCAAGTATCTTGTTGATGTTTGACCATAGACCTAGTAAAGTTGCATTTCTCAAACAATTTTACTTGGACCCCCCCCCTCCTCTTACATCTGACACAAGCTGAGCCCCCACCCCACACACACACACGCACGCACGCACGCACGCACGCACGCACGCACGCACGCACGCACGCACGCACGCATGCGCGCACATGTTTGTATGTCGGAAACTGAACAATGTGGGCTATTTGTATTTAATTTTTAAGTAACAAAGTAACTAGCCTAATTAACATTTTCAAATAATAGTAGTGGAGTAAAAATACAATATTTGCCTCTGAGATCTAGTGAAGTAGACGTAAAATTATTGAAAATTGGCAGTACTCTAATAAAGAAAAAACACCTCAAAATTGTACTTAAGTACAGTACCTGAGTAAATGTACTTAGTTACTGTCCACCACTGCAGTATATTATACTGTATGGGATGCGTTGTGCTACTTTCATACAAGAAGTACATTATACTTCTTGTATGAAAATAGCAGAACGCATCGCATCTCGACAGCTAGGCTGTGAGCATCTCAGAGGCTCACAAACCTGAAGACGCGTTGTGTGAGCTGGTACAGATCTGCGTGCTTTTGACAATAATACTGACCACGGCCTCGGGGTTCAGTCTTACAAACGAGAACAAAACAAAGCATCACTTGTGTACCATTCTTCATGTTCTACTTCAGGTTCTTGACGTGATTCAATTCGTCTTCATTTTGTCTTGCCAAAAGCTTGAGTTTTGGTTCAATCAGAGAGAGGGGCTTTTCAAACTGACAACACCAAACGTTCCCAAACCGTGATGAGACGACCTGTATGTTCGTTCTGTTTGCTGGAGACCAGATGAAGCTCTCTCTTACCCTTCAGACTCAATGGTTGACAGATGGCAAGGTCAGAGGTTGTTTGTTGAATTATCCTTTGTTTAACCCATTCAGACCGGGAACGCATAATGTGTGTCATATTCGATTTTTTTTGCTATAATATATAAATTATTTTGTACTTTGGGGCTATTCAAAAATAGCAGATGTACAAGCTCATATCGGCACCGAGTGCCGCGCTACGAGCTGGTAGATCTGCTATTTGTGTGCAAGTTTTTGAATACATATATATTTTTTAACAAAAATCTTTGCTTCTGGAGGTCCGTGGAACAAAATATTTTACAAATGTTCGCTTTCAAAAATATACGTTCAAAGATTTGCACACATTTTCTCGATTTTTCAAAAATAGCAGACCTACAAGCTCATAGCGCGGCACTCGGTGCCGCGCTATGAGCTTGTAGATCTGCTATTTTTTGAATAGCCCAAAGAAATCTTAAAATGACACAGATGCGTTCCCGGTCTTAATGGGTTAAATTACCAATGCCACGCGCGTGCCGCACACACACACACACACGCACACACACACACACACACACACACACACACACACACACACACACGCCCACACACACACACACGCCAGGTGATCCACCAACAGGGTTGATGAGCTTCGTGAGGTAATGAGCTACACGGGTTGTAATTGAAGCACTATAGTTGTTTACGCGGCCGTTCAAACAGTTGGATGAGCTCTTTAAAGTCTCTGCTCAAATCAACCACAGGCACGGTGGTGTAAAGTAACGTACGTGCAATCCTGAGGAACTTTGTGTTTTTTTTTCTGGAGTATATTTTGTTTGATTTATACTTAATACGTCAACTCCACTACATCTTCTCAGAGGCAAACAATGTACATTTAACTTTTTTTTTTTACTTTATATTTTGCTTCATTTATTTAGAGCCAATTATGTTTTACCCCTTTTTTCTCCCCAATTTAGTCGTTATGCTAATTAATTCCTCCCCACACACATTTCTGTGTTGTCACTCCGTTGAGGAGCCCCCGCCGGGAGGACGTAGGGCCTTTGTTTTATTATTTTATTGTCCATTAACAAAAGAACAATGGCTTCCATTATAGCACGCTAACTCTCCAGGAATAGAAAAGCCTGCAGTTTCTATTAGCTTGGATTCCCCATCGATGATGTCACTGGTAGGCGGGTTTCAGAACTGTCCCACAGCCCTCCTCTCTGAGACACATGGCGCCATGTTATCATGAGCATTAGTGAGGAGCAATTATACTAAGATAGGTTGAAAATGGGTGAAGTCGTCCTTTAAGCGACATTGTGCACTCTGAGGCAGTTTGACCTATAGCTACTGTATGACTTGACTCCACCAACGCTGCTGCAGTGTTGATTTTGACAGCAAAGTTTGATGTCGTTTTATTCATAGTCTTTTGAATAAAATTCAATTTAGTTTTAGTAATATTTTAGTCATCTGAAACGTTTTAGTGGACTAAATATCATAAGGTTATAGTCGACTAAATCTACAGACTTAGTCGACTGAAATGTATTTTGGCGGTGCCTTGATGGCGTCATAATGGTTGATTTTACACTTGGTTGCATGCTGAAAATAGCCGATCTACAAACTCACAACGCGTCGCAACGCGACGCGCTGTGAGCTTGTAGATCTGCTATTTTCAGAGCGCAACACCCGAGCGCAACCAAACATAAAATGACCCTCACTAACATTTTAGTCTAGTTTTTATTTGTTGACGAAATTGTCAATATATTTAGTCTTAGTTTTAGTCATCGTAGCTTACTTTTTATTTCGTTTTCTTCAGTGAAAAAAGGTAGTCGACGTACAATTTTCGTCATAGTTTTTTAGTCGACAAAATCAACACTGCGCTGCTACCAGGCACTTTGAAACAAGAGAGAGAGAGAGAGTATATACTGTACCAACATTTTGCATTAAGTTGAAACAAAGTGCACCGACACCTATAGGTTAGATTCTTCTCCGTCCTCCTGGCTCCCCCAAGCTGTGGAATGACCTCCCCCTTGCAGTCAGGAGGACTGCAGACTCACTCCTCATTTTGTGCCACAAAACCGAAGACTATATAACCTCTTCAGACTTCAGAGAATGTTCACTGTTCCCAGAGTTACACACCAGTGTAAAGGGCCCATTTGGAACCCCCTCAAGGAACTCAAGACTTTTTTTTTTTACATGATGTTTACTCTGATCTCACACTTGCAAGTCACTTCTGGATGAGAGCGTCCGCTCAATGCCTAAAATTGTAATTAACCCATTAAGACCTGAGGCCGATTCCACAAAATGTCTGTTTTTAGAATGTCTTCTAAAAACAGTTTTTTGAAAAAACCTATGTTTCTATGTCAGTGGTTCTCAAACTTTTTTCATGTCAAGGACCCCAAAATGTATATGTATTTGGCCAAGGACCCCCTATCTCAAAACATTTTGTTCCAGGGACCCCAGAAGCAAAGATTTGAGTTACAGATGTTCGCTTGAAAAAAATATATTATATAAAGATTTGCACAATTGTTTACGATTTCTCAAAAATAGCAGATCTACAAGCTCATAGCGCGGCACTATGAGCTTGCAGATCTGCTATTTTTTAATAGCCAAAGTGTAAAATAATACTTTTTAGCTCAAATAAAAAAATTACACTTCCCGGTCTTAACACATTGAATGCCAAAAACGGTCCGGACCGTTTTTGAGGGTCCAAACGAGAAGTGCCGAAAACGGTCCGGACCGTTTTTGACCCAATTCTATTTTTATACATGTGGGCCACGTGGGGCGCTAAAACGAAACTTTGACATCACCCAAGCAGTTTCTGAGAAGAAGAGGCTGGATGTGGCTCCATGTCAAAAATCCTTCCGGTCGGCGTTTTCAATGTTATCTCCTTGATTAAAAGCTTAATATCTCCATTTCTTTTTAATGTGGTGGAAACGAGCCGTTTTCGATCGGCGATCACGCTGCAATGGAGGGTCGCGTTGGAAATATTATTGTTCCAGGCGTTAGTCGGGACCCTCCGCCGTCTCGCACGCACGCTTTGTTTACATGCATTTCCGCGTCGGGGCTTCTCACAGCACGAAATGTATAACGCAAGTGGATGGAAGAAATGCTGGCACTCAACGTATAATATTTTAATAAACCTCTGGCACCCAATGTGTTAATGGGTTAAAAAGAACAAAACTGGAGGAACGCTGAGGTCAAACAACCCAGAGTCATTCCGAAAATAAAAAGTCGGCGGTGGGGTGGGTTTGTCTCTCGATCGGGGCCGAGTGGATGACATCTGAAAATGGGAAACAGCAGGTGCTATTTCCCTTGAGGAAACGCAGAGGCAAAAGGGCCTTTTGTTGCACCCCGTCCGATGGCCATCGGAACAACTACTAAGGCAGCTGGAGAGAAATCAAAGGCGCCGTATCGGAGCCCTGCTGGTTTCATGTTCTCCCATAATTCTTTGTCAAAGTCCTGGGCCACACCTGCCTGAGAGAGAGAGGCTAGCTGGCTTCCTGACCAAAGGCGCTCGTATCAGATCTGTGTCGAAATGTTTCACAGAATCCTTTACATGTGTGTGTGAGCTAGCCTGCCGCGTTCAGCGTATAAGCACTTTTAATGACGTAATGAGCAGTGGTAATAGACCATTGGTTCTCAAAGTTTGGGTCCGGGGACCCCCATGGGTCCCAGGGGGTCCCCAGCAAAGTGTGTTATCGCAGATATACAAGCAGATATACAAGCTCATAGCGCGGCACCGAGTGCCGCGCTATGAGCTTGTATATCTGCTATTTTTGACAAATCGTGAGAATGTGTGCAAATCTTTGAATATATGTTTTAAAGCCAACATTTGTAACTCAAATCTTTGCTTCTGGGGGTCCCTGGAACAAAATATTTTCAGATGGGGGTCCGCGGCCAAATACATATCATTTTGGGGGTCTTTGACATGAAAAAGTTTGAGAACCACTGGTATAGACGAAGTAGTCACTCAAGTACTTGCTTTAAAAAAAATATGTAATCCTCTGGCGTCTGCCATTTTGTTTTGTAATGCAATTTTGGGTCAAGGATTTTCCAGAAATGTCAACGAATATCAATAACAGTGAAAACAGCAGATCTACAAGCTCACAACGCGCCTCACTGCGACATATCCCGAGCTTGTCGATCTGCTGTCTTCCACTATATTTGAATTAGCTAGGGGGCTCTAGTGTTACATTTCCCCTTCCTAGAAATGCAGTGGAAGTCAAAAGTACAATATGCTCTTTGAATTGCCAAGTATTTGAAGCAATTCTTTTTTCTTTCTTTTTTTGCAACCGCTTCAAGCAACGGGTGCCATTGTGGAGGCGGAACTGTTTCTTCCTGTTTTGGCCCGGTGCGAGGGGAAGTGCATACCGTACAACGAGAAGTTAGGGAACAACACAAAGCCATTAAAAAGGCTTCCTGTCATAATCATAAGTTATGCGACTGAACATTATTCCTGGCGATTTCTAATTCCTGGGCCTTCGTATATTGTTACGGTTCCAGTGGTTCACATTAATCTGTTCTGGATCAGGGCCCACTTTGAAAAATCTTGAAAATATTTTTAGCGGCGCCACCCTACCCCGTCTGACCTCTGGCCGCGTTGCATATTGTTTATTAAATGTTTTATTTTTTTGATCAATCGACATGTGTTCGGACTTGGATCAATGGAACGGAACTAATGTAGTATAATACTTTTAAGTTCTATTTTAGGTTCCTGTATAATAGTGCAACTCACTTTTCAAGGTTTTAGAGAATAAAATCTACATTTCTTTTCACATTTATGTTTTAATATCGTCTCCAGAACTGTCCAAACGTGTCCAAAACTGTTACTTTTTCCTTCACCAAAATCAGCAGATCTACAAGCTCGAAACGCGTCGCTTCGCGCCGCGTTTCGAGCTTGTAGATCTGCTACTTTTGATGCTTTTGTATAAAAAAACACAACAATGTTAGAATATGGAATATGTAAAAAAAAACACAAATGTTAGAATATGGAGATAAGAGGTTTCCTTCGGATAGCAACGATAAGAATGTTCTATTATTATGAAAATCGTAGTGTTTTGCCAATTATTTGGGGGCCCACTTGCTATATCCTCATGGGCCACCAGGTTGGGAATGGCTTTTTTTGAATGGTTCTGCTTTATGTAACCACATGAAACCACGCCTACTGTGTCGACCGCACTCTCAGAGCTTATGATTAACTGATCGTTGGTAAATAACTAATGCATGAACAGCAACAAGCAAATCGTCGCTTAGATCTGCTACTTTTGCTGTTTTTGAATTTGAATCCTGAACAGTTTTGGACATATATGAGGTTTCCATCCGACAGTGACGAAACGCAATCTACAATAACTTTACAAACTATCAGTATAAAAACAGATGTCTCTGTGCCTTAACCCACTGGTTAAACACTTTAAACACTCATAAGCCCCGTTTAATGTTTTGCCTGTTTTTTGAAGAATGTTCACAAATCCTGACAAATCTTCTCTTATGGGGGTCCCTGGCAGAACATCTTTATAGGATGGGGCCAAATTAATTTGGGGGGCGATATGAAAACGCCTTTTGGTTTTTATTTATAACATTTTCACCTATAATGACCAAAATAGGGCCGACCAGGGTGAAAGTGGCTAATGTGAACAAAAAGGGGTTTTCAAAGAAGTACTGCTTAACTCCCAAACGGTGTGGACTGCAGACTTACAAAGAAAATAATTCCAAGTCACTCCGTCTTTTATTTAGAGCAAGGCAACAAATTATGACCAACGCGCATCGAGCCTAGAAGGTCTTAATGTGAACCTGCCTCAAGTACGAGCAACAACATGACCTTCCGAGTCTGCCAAACGATAAGCTAACATCTTCACGGAACGTATCGTTTACTCGGATCTTTGCACAAACCCCCCGAACGGCGGCGGCAGGCACGTGTCTCCGGTTTATAAACAAGCCTTCCTCTCTCTCTCTCCCTCCCCCCTTGCTTGTCCGCTGTTTTCCACTGTGGGGGGATGGATGGCTATAATGAGAGTTCCAGTGTCCAGCTATTTTTAAGGCTTGGAGACAGGGCTGTTATTGCTGTGGATGTAGCGAGGCCTTTGGGGTGTTGGATTATTCCACAGAGCTGCACTCCAGGGTTTATGGGCCTGAAAATAACCGTCCTATACCTCCAGCCGTCCCAATGCTGCTGCCCCCCACGCACCCCCCCCCCGTCAACCCCCTCCCGGTAATCACAAAGTGCAGCCATCCATAAACGAGCGAGGTATCTGTTTAAACTGTCATCCCACCGATATTAGGTGAACCCGAGTTCAAGTGCGCGCGTCAGGCAGTGGGAAAACATATCTGATGTCTGAGGGCTCTGTACGCGTTCGCGTTCAGAGTGTGTGTGTGTGTGTGTGTGCGTGTGCGTGTGCTTGGGTTACTGTACTTGTGAGGGCCAAATGTACCCACAAGTATAGTAGAAAGTGACAAATAGACATTGTGAGGACCATTTTCCTGAGAGTTGGTTGTTTTAGGGTAAAAAAATTATATTAAATAGAGTTGATGTCAGAGTTAGAATTAGACATTTAGAGGTTAGGTTTAGGGTTGGAAATTATTCCCGATTTATACTCAAGTTGCGTGACAGTGTCATGCACCGAAAATAGCAGATCTACAAGCTTGCATGCTTTTAAAATCAACGTCCTTTTTTTCTCCTTTTCATTTCTCTGACAGTGTGCACGCCTTGCACTGCATTTCATTCAAAAGCTAACAGTAAAGGAACTGCCGTCTATGCTGTTAAACCATTTTAGCCATGTTTTAGCCTACAAGCTCGCCGAGTTGTGAGCTCATAGATCGTCTATTTTCACTATTTGAGAAATGTGAAGGTTTGACGTGCAAAAAGAACTGGGGACACCATGGTTGAAAGTAGTTCCACTTATAGTACCACTTATAAACCCCAGCATCCATCCGTATTGTGGGGAAAGCTTTACCAGAAAATAGCCGATCGACAAGCTCACAACGCGTCCCCCGCAAATAAAAGAAAACAGAAAAGACGCTAAAATAGAGCCCTGAGGGACTCCGCTCAACCATATGGGGTTTAAGTGGTTAAAGAGAAAACTATTGCAAAACCTACGTTAACCACTTCAGCCCTATATACATTTCGGCCATTTGAAAATAGCCGATGTACAAGCTCACAATGCGTCGCGATGCGACGCATTGTGAGCTTGTAGATCTGCTATTTTGAAAAGATATCTATACATTTGAAAACTTAAAATGAGACATTCGGCATAATGAGTACTTTTACTATTGGTACTTTAAGTACATTTTGATGCCAATACTTTTGTACTTTTACTATTTGGAATTTTGGACTTTTACTTGTAACAGAGTATTTCTATATATATATTGCAGTATTGATACTTTGGTAGCACTTGCTATGCATCCTATGTGTATAACGCATCATGACCATACTTATAATGCATTATAATCTGCTCATAACCCTGTATAATCAGATTTATAAGAGCTCATAAATACTCATAATGCTTTATAACCATAACCATAACACATTATAAAGCTTGTTATAATGACTTATAAGTTCAAGTATAAATATATTGTATTATGCTTATAACACTTGATTATTACAGTTATAAATATTCATAACAACGTATAATGCAATCATAACACATTATACAGCAAGTTATAATGACTTTATAATGTCAAGTATTATAATACTAATTGCTACCCACTTGGTAACATTAGCTATGCAACCCAAAATGTATTCTCATAGTTATAATCCATTATAATTAATCCTTTATTATCACTGTTAAAATGCATTATAATCACAGTTATAATGCATTATAATTGATAATAAGGCATTATAACAGTGATTAAATGCGTTATGACAGTGAGTATAAGGCATTTTAGACGTTATAATACAGCATTATTAAATGATCAGAAAGTAACAAATGGCCACTTATAATAACTTATGATCATAGTGTAATGCATTATAACAGTAATTATAATGCATTATAACAGTGATTTAAAGGCAATAGTAATAATACCACCTTATAAAATGATCATAATGTCACAAATGTTCACTTTATAATAACTTATAATCACAGTATAACGCCTTATAAGTGATAATAAGGCATTATAAACGTGATAATAAAGCCTTATAAAATGATCATAAAGTAACAAATGACCACCTATAATAACTTATAATCGTAGTATAATGCATTATAATAATGCATTATAATGGTTATGACACATTATAACAGTGATAATAAAGCATTATCAATTGATTATAATGGATTATAACTATGAGAATTAATTTGGGATGCATAGCAACTGTTACCAATTTGGCAGCAATTATGAAGTATTATAACACTTGATACTTATAAGTCATTATAAAAGGCCTTATAATGTCTTATGGTTACGGTTATAAAGCATTATGAGTATTTATGAGCTCTTATAAATCTGATTATACAGGGTTATGAGCAGATTATAATGCCTTATAAGTATGTTCATAATGCGTTATACACATAGGATGCATAGCAAGTGCTACCGATACTTTTACTTATTTAAAGAATGTGAGTACTTTTTACACCACTAGTTCCAGTTTTACATCAAGGCCTTTATTCCCCATCATCAATGTACAAACTGATTGCATGCTTCATACGGGTCAATTGTACAAATGTGTGCATTTCCCCATGTCACGTCAAACAGAGCCGACCGAAGACAAGTTCTCTCAATACTCAACCATCAACGGTGTGTCAAAATGAGGGGGTCCACGCAGGGACCTTGAAATTAAAACGTTTGAGAACCACTAAACTGCTCCACAATGGATCAGCTATCAAAGCTCTGATTGGTTTGACGAAGCTGAGGAGACAGAATGAAAGACAGAATCGAGGGAGATTGTGTGTGTGTGTGTGTGTGTGTGTGTGTGTGTGTGTGTGTGTGTGTGTGTGTGTGTGTGTGTGTGTGTGTGTGTGTGTGTGTGTGTGTGTGTGTGTGTGTGTGTGTGTGCGTGTGCACATGCATGCATGGGGGTGGGGGGGTGGGGGGGGGTTGCAGCGGAAAGCCGGCCCCAGGCCTCAGTTGGTCTAAATTCACACCAGCTGTAGTGATGTCAGCAGTCAGTGTGCGTGGAATATTCCGGCGCTTTGGGCGCGCTGGCTGGGGACTGTGTGTAAATGTGTGTACTCAGGTGCGTCGTGTGTGAAGTCAGCCCTTGGCCGGGCGGCGGCCAAGCCCAGGCTCCCCGGGGGGAAAGCTGAGGGTGTCCCCGAGCCAAGGCTTGTCCTCCCTTCTTTACCCATCTCTCCCATAGCCTCCCATCCTTCCTTCCCCATGTCTCACTCTCTCAGTTTGTGGGAGAAGTACTTTTTTTTGTTTTACTTGCGTATAAGTAGTAATATCACACTGTAGAAATATTCTGTTACAAGTAAAAAGCCTGTGTGAAAAAAAAAGTTGACAAAATGTTCGCTTTAAAACAATATATATTCAAAGATGTGCACATATTTTCATGGTTTTTCAAAAATAGTAGATCTACAAGCTCATAGCGCGGCACTCAGTGCCACACTATGAGCTTGTAGATCTGCTATTTTTTAGTAGCCAAACACTTTCACCTTTTAAAACAAATGTTACATTTTATTATCTTGAAGTGATCCGTGGTGAGCTTGTATATCTGCTATTTTTGAATAGCTAAAATCTAAACGCACAGATGCTTTACCGGTTTTACCGGTTTAATGGGTGCCAATACGACAATGTAGAAATATTCAGTAGTAAAAAAAAGCCTTTATGAAAAAAAAGTTTACTTAAAGTATTGCTGTCAAAATATACTTACGGTACCAAAGTAAAAGAAAAGTTTTTTTCTGACATGTTCAAAAATAACCAATCTACAAGCTCAATGCGTCACGATGTGAGCTTGTAGATCACATAGTTTTTCAAAATGTGTCAAATGTTTTCAATAATAGTCAATCTGCTATTTTCAAATAGACAAAACATATACACTAATAGGGCTTAATTGGATAGGCAAATTTACATTTTGTAATAATAATCTAAATGTACTAAGTAACTTGTAACTAAGATAATGGTATTGGAGTTTAAAAGTACAAATTTGCCCCTGAGATGTAGTGGAGTAGAAGTATCAAAAAATTAAAACATACTCAAGTAAAGTAAAAAAAAAAAGCCAAAAAATGTGTACTTAAGTGCAGTACTTGAGTAAATGTACTTCCCACCACTGCACTCTCCACCAAGTTTTTTGTTTTAAGTAAACTCGATCCCACAGCGCTACCCCTCGTTTCTCATTGTCAAACCCACTCTCACGCTCCCTAATTTCTCCCTCTCTCTCTCTCTCTCTCTCTCTCTCTCTCTCTCTCTCTCTCTCTCTCTCTCTCTCTCTCTCTCTCTCTCTCTCTCTCTCCCCTCTCCTCTCTCTCCCTCCCTCCCCCCCTGCACTCTCTCCAACTCACTCTTTCCTCTCCTCTCTGGCTCATTCTGTCCTCTCATCCTCTGGCTCTCAGCTCTTCCTGTGAACCTCGCGGCGAGAAGTGAAACGAAGCACCACGATCCCCCCTGGCAACCCTCTTCAAACGATTTCTTGTTTGAGCCAGAAAACGCAAGACAAATCTGTCCTGGTTTCTGGCCGTGCGACAGAGAGGCTGGCTGGCTGACTGGCCCGCGGTTCGAGGACACAGCAAAAAGCTTTGCTTTAAACCCGTTGAATTGTGCATTTACATCTGGTCAAACTCATTCTGCCGTTTTGAGATACTACTGTATTTCCCCCCCGTCTGCGTAGCAATGCAACTATGCTCAGTGGGCCAAGTATGGCCCTCAAAGTGGGGTCCAGGGTTCCTTGAGGGGGGGGGGGGGTTCCAAATGGACCCTTAACAGCCAGGTCTGAAAGTGTATACACATGGAATCGAATGAGGTTGCGGCCATATCTGAATGGTTGGAGACTAGAGGCCTGCCTGGGAAGCAGAAGGTCCGCAGGTTCGATTCCCGGCCACCGGCAATGTGTCGAGGTGTCCCCCCGAGCAAGACGCTTAAAGGGATAGTTCACCCCCAAAATGACTTTTTTTTCCTATCGATCAGTCACACTAATCGATAGAGAGACTTGAATGCATGGATATTTGTTTTTGTTTTTTCCTAAGCCAATAATTTGATGACCGGCAGCGGTTCCGGTAGGAGACACAAAGAGTCGTCTTTGTGTCTCCTACCGGAACCGCTGCCTACCTGTCCTGTCCGCTGGTCATCAAATTATTGGCTGGAATGCGAAAAAATATCCATGAATTCAAGTCTCCATGGGGTTTTTGGGTGAACTATCCCTTTAACCCCTAACTGCACTCAACACTCAATTCTGACCACTTCAGTCAGCAATCAGCTGGGTGAAGCTGGAAACTGAATTCCCTGTGGGATCAAATAAGTCTTATTGTTTTATTAGTATTAGTATTATTGGAAGTCAATTTGGTTCCATCTGTACACTCCCACAGTTATAGGGGTCCTTAAAAAATTAATAATTAATGTGCAACTCATCACTGACACTAACAGTTGGGTACCAATGCTACAGTACTAGCTACAGCAGTGGTTCTCAAACTTTTTCATGTCAAGGACCCCCAAAATGATATGTATTTAGCCGCGGACCCCCATGTCAAAAAATGTTGATCCAGGGACCCCCAGGAGCAAAGATTTGAGTTACAAATGTTCGCTTTGAAAAATATTATATTCAACGTTTTGCAAAAAAAAGATCAGGATTTTTCAAAAATAGCAGATCTACAAGCTCATAGTGCGGCACTCGGTGCCGCGCTATGAGCTTGTAGATCTGCTATTTTTGAAAAAGTGGTTAAAACTGGGCCCTGGAACGGCCCCAAGGACCCCTGGGGGGTCCCGGCCGGGATACCCCACTTTGAGAACCAATGAGCTACACAGTACTGTCCTCACACAGCTGGCCGCGTTACAAGTGTACGAACGCTTTCAAAAAAGTCTACAATAATGTTCCCAGGCATACGCAGTGAAATCAGCAACGCTTTTGCCACGTCAAAGGCCTGTTCGTGTGGTTTTCTTGCAGTAGGTCACATACACTAATAATTGCACGCTTCCCCCCCCCCCCCCCCCAAACGGAAGGGGGGAGGGGGGGTGGACACAGAAGCAGAAGCAAAGACATTTATACAATGAAAGGCATCTGGGAGGCTGCCTCTGTCAGTCCAGGAAGCTTTACATAACCGCCGATACGCCGCAGCGCAGAATCTCCTGCTAATTTAACCATAGTACAGGAGCAGGAAGTGATTGTGCTGGACGGGATGTTTACATTAGCGAAAAAAACAAGTTTGTTGCCGTAACCTTGTGTGAATTGAGGTGTAGCTCCCACATGAGTAGCGGCCAGGGGGGGGGGGGGGGGGGGTTTGAAGTCTGAGTTAGGAGGGGGGGGGGGCATAAAAAAAAACTGTGTGCACAATTGCAGCACATGAAGGGAAGAGAAAAAGCGCCGCGGCGTATCGGGTTGCGGGCAAATCTAATTAGAGCCGTTTTGCTGTTGTGATAAGGATTGGAAAAGCTTATTTAGGCCGCACTTTATTCTGGTGGTTCCGCTTCAATTACACACTGTGTTGCGTTCCACGATGTTATGCATATAATTACCTTGTAATTATACCTTTAGAGGATGTTTAGTAATGCGATACGCTGCTGCCGTCTTTTCTGCAACTGTGTGAGCTCTGCAGGCCGCAGTGTTAGGTGGGTGGGTGGGGATTGAGATCAGCTGAGAGCTGGAACTTGTAGGTCTTTCTTAACCACTTAAACCCAGGCATCCGTGTTGTGGGGAAAGCTTTGGCGGAAAATAGCAGATTGACAAGCGCCGCGACGCGTTGTGAGCTTGTCGATCGGGCTATTTTCAGCGAAGAAAACAGAAAAGACACTAGTATTTAGTCTTTTTTTTTTTTAGTAGCCAATGATTTTTACCCTCTTTTTCTCCCCAATTTAGTTGCTAATTAATTCCTCCCCACACACTTTTCTGTGTCGTCACTGCTGTTTCTGTGTCGTCACTGCTGTTGTATCCTACTGACTCACCTGCCAGTGAGGAGCCCCAACTGGGAGGACTACTCCTCCTCCCCCCCAACACTCCCTGCAGGTGCCGCCCCAACCTGTAGGAGTATGTGCAATGACCAATATCACCCTCCCTGTCCCCGCCCTGCTTCCCTCGCCGAACACGCATACCCGCGGGAAGTAGGGGTGCTGGGGGGGGCTGCAGCACCCCCTGAAAATAATGTATGAAAAAATTAAATAAATAAATAAATAAAAACATTTTTGTTTGTAGTTGGTCGTTATTTGGGGGGGGGATTTAGTGCAATATGTGTTCTGGAACAGAAGCAACCGAATTAAAGTAACAAAACCCCCCCAAAAAGGTTTAAAAAAATCTTTTTTAACCGCAAATAACTGCAAATTTTCGCACGCGCTTGTCACGCACGCACGCGCAGCATACAGCACCCGTACCCTAAAACATCTTCCCGCGGCTATGCGAACACGGGCCAATTGTGTGTGGCGCGTAGACGCCCGACAAAGCCGGATGCACCACAGTGGATTTTTTTTTTTAAACAGCAGATCTACAAGCTCACAGCACGTCGCGTCACGTGGATCTGCAATTTTCACTATATATATTTTTTTATTAAATGTTCGCAAACTTTTCACCGATAATGACATGCCTAAAATATGGATTGATTATCGATTATTTTATTAAATTATCATTTTTTTAATATAATCAATTAAATCGATTAGTTCCAATTACACCCTGAATATCATCATTGACCGGTGTCTGCAGGGTCCCCTGCATTTTCCCCTCCACACACCAAATCTCTTTGCCACAAGTAGCCGATCTACAAGCTCACGACGCGTTGTGTTTTGCGAGCGACACAGCGTGTTGTGGCCAAGCTGCCACGTTGAGCTAGAAAGTACTCCCTCAAATATTTTTTTTTGCTACTGCATGGCTTAGTATTTTTCTAAAATAGCAGATCCACAAGCTCATAGTGCTCACAAATTGACGCACTATGAGCTTGTATATCTGCTATTTTATAGTATAAAATATGGTTAAAGTGGTTAAAAATAACACATTTTGCTGGGGACCCCCTGGTAAGCCCCCCCCCCCCCCCCCCAAGGACCCCTGGGAGGCCCCACTTAGAGAACCAATATCCTAGTGTGCTAAAATGTGAAACCCAGTAGAAACGACTCCTCTCTTTGAACATGACTTACTTTACTTACTTACTTCATTTGTTTATTAGACTGGACAATACACATTAATGAACATGAACGTGAATTCAATCAACTGAACATGATCTCATGTAAACATGCCCGGATTTAGCTAGAAGCTCATTTCCATCCGCAGACACGCACATTAAAACACTACGATACAATAACAACATCACAAATACAGACATATTTTGATCGGTGGTTCTCAAAGGGGGGGCCTCGAGAACCCCCAGGGGGTCCCCCAGCAAAATGAATTAATGTAGCATCACAATCAGTTAAACCACTTTCCAACCCTATATACATCGGCTCTTTGAATATAGCCAATCTACTTAGCTTAGAGATCTGCTGTTTTCAAACAAATTGAAATTTTGCATATTTACACAAATATTGTGCGGCGGGTCACTGGGACAAAATAGTTTTAGATGAGGTTCTGTGGCCACGCACGATTAATTTGGGGGTCCTTCACATGAAAAAGTTCAGGGGGGGGGGGGGGTCAAAAAAAAAAAAAATACTCCAAAATAGCAGCTTTACAAACTCACAGAGCATCACTTCGTGCCACACTGCAACCTTGTACATCTGCTATTTTTTGTGTATGTTTTGAAAAATCTTGAAAGTGTTCTGGGGGGTCCCTGACACAAAAAAAAAAAAGATTCCTTATTGGCACGAAAAAGTTTGAGAACCACACTTGTGGTACGTAATATTGCGTGTACCGTTTTCAGCCGTGTTCAGTCAGGATGGGAGGGGTCAGATCACATGCCCCTCTGCTGTACCACCTCCCAGCCCCACAGGGCAACAACAATAGAAATATGGAACGCCGCTTGGAAAGCGTTCATGTTTATCTTATCTCCTCCCATCCTCAACCAAGCCGACCTTGTGCGTATGCAGCACTATGAGATCGCTTAAAACCGCAACCCCAAATCAGCTGGACATCGGTGGGCCAGAGGTCATGGCATGGCGACCAGTGGTGGAAAGTAACTACGTACAGTACATGTACTCAAGTAATGCACTTAAGTACACATTTGAGGAATTCTTACTTACCTGGAGTATTTCCAATGGTCAATACTTTTACTTCTACTCCACTACATCTCAGAGGCAAATATTGTACTTTTACTCCACTACAATTATTTGAAAACTTTACTACTTACTTTGTACATTTTGATTATTATTACGAAACATACATTAACCACTTCAGCCCTATATACATTAGAGCCATTTGAAAATAGCCGATCTACAAGCTCACGATGTGTCGCGATGCGACGCATTGTGAGATTTTCAACAACAAAAATTAAATACATTTTATACATTTGAAAACTTGAAATGGGACATTCTGCATAATGAGTACTTTCTACTTTTGGTACTTTAAGTACATTTCGATACGCATACTTTTGTACTTTAACACAAGTACATTTTGAATTCCGGAATTTTACTTGTAAACAGAGTACTTCTACATTGAGGTATTGATACTTTTACTTAAGTAAAACAAAATTTGAGTATGCTTTTTCCACCACTGCGCATGCATGCAGCACATGAGATCGCTAAAAAAAACGCAACCCCAACTCAGCTGGACCTCCATCCATCGAGGGGGGCCAGAGGTCATGGCATGGCGACAGCGGGTCGGTCCCCTCTCTCTCTAGCTCATCCTGTCCCCCCCCGTCCCCCCCGTCCCCTTCAGGAGGGACGTCACAGGATGGGCCGGGCCATGCGTGTCCAAACACACCTCTGTGCTATCAAGCATGCATGGCTGTTCCCTAGGCCCATCTCTGAACTTATTATCAAAACAAGCTTCTAAAATGATGAGTCACGGTATCACAGAGAGAGCTCTAACAATGGAGGAGAACTGTAGTGGGGGGGATGATGTCATAATATGCTTCTCTGGAAAAGCCACAGAGACATGGCATGGTGGGCTTTCGGTGCGGGTCAGAGTGCTTTTTTAACCCCTTCAATCCGGGCAACGCATCTGTGTCACTTTAGATTTCTTTGGCTAATCAGAAAATAGCGTGCAAATCTTTGTATCTACATTTTTAACTCAAAATATTTTGTTCCAGGGACCCCCAGAAGCAAAGATTTGAGGGGCCCGCGGACAAATACATATAATTTTTGGTGGTCCTTGACGTGAAAAAGGTTTGAGACCCACTGATATTATAGCAATATATGTTTTTTTTCTTCAAAAAAGACGGTTAGAAATAGCATTTAGAATACATTTGTAGAATTCCCAGAGGCAAAGATTTGAGTTAAAAATGTTCGCTTTAAAAAATATATATATATGTATTTAAAGATTTGCACGAATGTTCACGATTTTAAAGAAAATAGCAGTGCCGCGCTATGAGCTTGTATATCTGCTATTTTTTTTAATAGCCAAAGAAATCTGAAAATGTCACAGATGCGTTCCCGGTCTTATAGGGTTAAACCACATGAGAGCCGTTCCAAACACTGCCTCCAAATGAAAGACACATTATCGTTGCTGTCGGACATAAACCTCTTATCTCCATATTTTTTCATGAATTTAACGCCCTACTTTATCATACTACAGCGTCACACAAAAGCACCAAAAATAGCAGATCTACAAGCGACGCGTCTCGAGCTCGTCGATCTGCTACTTTTGCAATTTTTTTAATTTGAAAACTGAAAAGTTAACAGTTTTGGACATATGAGGTTTTTCCACCCCGACAGAGAGACTTTTTATACTGTATCAGTGGTTTCTCAAACGTTTTCATGCCAAGGGACCCCCATCACGTCAAGGACCTCCATCTGAAAACATTGTGATGCAAGGAAGAGGGACCCCCATACACAATTTGTGTTGTTAAAATCACTTATATATTTTTTTCTCTCCACGATTGTTTTGAAAACAACAGTCGCAGGTCGCATCGCAACGGGTTGAGTGCTTGCAGATACGCTTTTAACTCATTCAATCCGGGAAAGCATTACATTACATTACATTACATTACAGTCATTTAGCGGACGCTTTTATCCAATGCGACTTACAATAAGTGCATTCAACATAGGTAGGTAGGGAAGGAAACTATACTAATCACCAGAAGTCTTAAGTGCATTCTCTTCTAAAACAAGCAACTAAGAGTATACCTTAGACAAATAGCTAAATTAAATGAGCAAGAGCTAAAACAAATAAGTGTAAATAAACAAGAATAAACGAATAAACAAGATCCAATAAAACAAGAGCTCGTACAACTAATTGACAACAAGTAGGCAAGGCGAAGAGGAAGGGGTCAGGGTAGTGTTTCCTGAAGAGGTGAGTTTTCAGCCTGCTATTTTTGGCTATTCAAAAATAGCAGATATACAAGCTCATAGCGCGGCACCGAGTGCCGCGCTATGAGCTTGTAGATCTGCTATTTTTGAAAAATCTAGAAAATGTGTGCAAATCTACAGTATGAATATATATATTTTTTTAAAGGGAAAATGTTTGGCTCAAATCTTTGCTTCTGGGGGTCCCTGGAACAAAATATTTTCAGATAAATACATATCATTTTGGGGGTCCTTGACATGAAAAAGTTTGAGAACCACTGATATAGCAACATAGCCTGGTAAACACCCCCTCCCTCCGGAAATCTCATGCATTGCATTGCATTTGGTTTCAGGAAGGAGGGTCTGGGATTGCTCACAGAGTAAAGCTGCCCGAACCGCTGCGCATACGAACCAATCAGCGGCTGCTAGGGGCGGGATCATCCAATCACCTGCCTAGTAACTTGAAAAAATGAAACTCCGTCTGTCATCGATTCTGCGCCCGAAGTCTCAGATGCAAGTACGCTGTGAAACAAAATGTGTGTCGCAAGCTTCTTCCATTTGACGGAGTGAGGTTAATAGCAACATACGTTTTTTTTCTTTTTCAGAAAACTGTTAGGATTTAGAAGACATTTGTAGATGCATCCCCAGACTGAATGGGTTAATATAGCCTATGTTTAGGGTTATAGTGGTTTAACTGATTTTTTTATAACTCATTTTGCTGGGGGCGGACCCCCTGGAACCCTGCATCAACTGGGGTTTCCATGGTCCCAACTTTGAGAACCGCTACTGTATATAAATAACAATGCAATGAAATAATAATAATAAGTATACCAGTTGGAAGACCTGCTTTTTGTCAGTCTTGCTTCTTCTCACCCCGTTGGTAAGCTTGTAGCCTCGATCTCCAGGCTTTTATTTTTTAGTTTTGCTAAAAAAATAAAAGCCTGAACCAACCAGTTGATGTTCCGGGCACATAGGAAGTGTTTCATTTCACCAACCAACCAGAGTGCAGTGGGCGTCGCTCCAAATGTTGTGACGTCAGGGCTCTCAATGCTACACATTGGGGAGGAGGAGGGGCGTGGGGCGCTGGGGGCGGGGGCTGACGGACAGATCGGTGAACCAATAGGATCCGGCGATTCTCCGGAGATTTTGAACCCGCCCGTCTAGACATGATATCAGCGTGTACTCTGTAGCCTATTCTTTTGCAAGGCCAAGATCGCAAGCCCATGAACTGTATTTGACTTTCATTTCGTAGAAACCTGCTGTAATTTGTACTGTGTGTGCGTGTGTGTGCGTGTGTGTGTGTGTGTGCGTGCGTGTGTGCGTGTGTGTGTGTGTGTGTGTGTGTGTGTGTGTGTGTGTGTGTGTGTGTATGTATGCCAGTGTCATGCACTGAAAAATAGCTGATATACTTGCATATCGGAAATTGTTCGTCTTTGGCTTACATAAATGGCATTCATCAAATCGTTGTACTAAAATGTTAACGTCCTCACAAGTATAGTGATACAAACGTGTGTGTGTGTGTGTTTGTGTGTGTGTGTGTGTGTGTGTGTGTGTGTGTGTGTATGCCAGTGTCATGCACTGAAAAATAGCTGATATACTTGCATATCGGAAATTGTTCGTCTTTGGCTTACATAAATGGCATTCATCAAATCGTTTTACTAAATTGTTATTGTCCTCACAAGTATAGTGATACAAACGTGTGTGTGTGTGTGTGTGTGTGTGTGCTCAGTATGAATCAGTAAAAGGCTTCTTTTGCATAATGTGACGATGGCACATGGCTCCAGTGTCAGTGGTATGTAAACCAGAACCGAGGAATGACTCTCTGGCTGTCTCTCGGGTGAGACCAGGAGCAGCAGACCTTGTTCAAACCCCAGAAATAGCCCAACGCAGCAGGCGTGTGGAGTGTGGGAACTTAAGACCCATCCATTATCCTTTTTATCCTCTGCAAAGCGTCGCGTTGTGGGGAGGAATTTCACATACGCTGGACATAACCTCCAGCTCACACTCATTGTCAGAGGCGTCATTTCAGGAAACATATAAGGGCGTGGCAAAAATAAGTTACCACTTGAGCCCCTTTCAACCCATTAAAGGAGAATTCCGGACAAATTAAGTGTTATCTTTGATGTCTCGTTACTCACCTACCGATGTGAAAAGTAGCGTTCTTTTTTTTCATATATTCCCCTGTCGTCATTTTTTAAACACCCTCCGTTGTTATAATGGGAGCGTGAGGGTTAGTGAAGTTCGTCTATTATAACCGACGCAATGTTATTTTTTTCTCTACTACGATTCATTGTAGAGTCTCATGATAGTCAAACATGCGCTGAAAATTCCTGCGAGCCTGCCGTTAATGGCGAACGATTTAACACTGGTTGCTTGTTTCCAGAATCTGGCAACACGAGTTGCCAGGTTCTGGAAGAAACAAGCAACCAGTGTTAAATCGTTCGCCATTGACGGCAGCCTCGCAGATAGTTTCAACGCATGTTTGACTATCATGAGACTCTACTATGAATACTAGTAGTGAAAAAAACAACTTTGCGTCGGTTATAATAGACGAATTTCACTAACCCTCACGCTCCCATTATAACAACGGAGGGTGTTTAAAAAATGACGACAGGGGAATATATGAAAAAAAAGAACGCTACTTTTCACATCGGTAGGTGAGTAACGAGACATCAAAGATAACACTTAATTTGTCCGGAATTCTCCTTTAAGACCGGGGACGCATCTGTGTCACTTTTTCATTCGAGCTAAAAAAAAGCATTATTTTACACTTTGGCTATTCAAAAATAGCAGATCTACAAGCTCGTAGCCCGGCACACGAGCTTGTAGATCTGCTATTTTTGAAAAATCGTGAAAATGTGTGCAAATCTTTGAATAGATCATTTTTAAAGCGAACATTTTTAACTCTATTCTTTGCTTCTGGGGGTCCCTGGAACAACATATTTTTAGATGGGGGTCGGCGGCCAAATACATATAATGTTGGGGGTTCTTGACATGAAAAAGTTTGAGCACCACATACGTTTTTTTTTTTCAGAATACTGTTGGGATTTAGAAGACATTTTGTAGAATCGGCTTCAGGTCTTAAAGGGTTAAAAAACTAGAGGTTCAGGCCTCACATCTATAGAGTTCAGGCCCTCACACCTGTGTCTTAGTGTCAGGGGTTTTGTAACTGTCCGTCTGTGTCCCTTTTATTGCCCATATATGGAGATCCCTATGCCCATAACCTTTATATTGGCTTGCCCATCTATGGGCATAGCGGTTGGATCTGTGGCTCTGGTCTCTGGACATAAGCGGGTTTGTTTGTGGTTATGTGTGAGTCATAGTGACATGCCTATTTATGGGTGTATTGGGTTCGTTCGGTACAATCCCTCCCGTTTTTTCCAGTTCAAACTTTTTCCACACAGAACCAGGAGATAACATGCATACAAACTGGCTCAATAGCGCCCCGTGCCAAACAGGACAATGTGGTATTGCAGGTGAAAGTGCTTTATAAGCCAGAGAGAAGTTAGTTGGAATGAGTATATCTGAGGCTTGATTTAGGCTCAAACCTTTTGAAAAACGTTTGAGGGACATAAACAATATGATATTATATTTTAAATATTTTTTTTTAATTCATGGTGTAGATCCTTTAAATATAATAGGCTAGTGCATCTCCAAGCTCACAACTGTGTTGTGAGCTTGGAGATGCACTATTAAATAGTCATGGCCAAAATTTGTGTCTAGGAAATGTGTACATTATGATGACATGCTGAAAGGCCAGGTTGAAAGCTGTTCATAAATCAAATGGTTGGCATGTCTATAGCATGTTATCTGAAATCAGGTTAATCTGCAACAAAATGCTCAGAGTTGGGGAAAATAATGCATAAAAAGAAGTGAATTTGAGGTTAACCACTTAAGCCCTATTTTATACTTCAGCTATTCGAAAATAGCCGATCTACAAGCTGAGCTTGTAAGCTTGATCAGCTATTTTTGATCAGCAATTACTTTTACTTACAGTCCTGTAAGTATAGTTTGATGCCAGTACTTTTGTGATTATTTTTTCTGAATACAGGACTTTTACATAAGTAACAGAGTATGTTTTTATAAATGTGTGGGTATTGCTACTTTTACTCAAGTAAAACATCCGAGTACTTCTTCCACCAACTGATTGGTTACTTCTAGGATCAACGGCAACCAAAACTCGAAAAAGAGGAAAGCTCGGAGCGCTCAAAAAACAACGGAGGAGACGACGTAAAGTCAAAGTATACACTTTAATCATGTCTACAAACTTTTAACCCATTAAAACCTCGAAACAGCTGTCATTTTCCATCTTTCGGTTCAAAAACAGCAGATACACAAGCTCGAGCTTGTGTACATCGGCTATTTTTGAACATTTTTGAAAAATCTTGAAACGTGTGAGAAGAACGACAGATTTTTAGAAGGCATTTTGTATAGAATCAGGCCTGCTCAGCCCAACACATTTGGACCCAGAACCTGGTCCTCATCAGGAGGCATGTAGGATATACGCACATGCCTGTCGAGCTTGGCCGGCCGAGAGCCACGGAGAAGAGAGGAGAGAGCCTCGATCCTCTCGGGGCCATGAGCCGGCCGCCGTGGCCGCCGGCGGCGGCTGCCGGACCGCTGGACCGCTGGACCGCTGAGGGCTCGGCCTGGCAGCGAAACCCCTGCATTCCTCTCCTGACCGTCCGTCACCCCATCGAAATTCCACAGCAGGGCACTGCCCTTTAAAACACTGTACGACCGCCTGACGCATATGATCTCGCCAAAAAAAAAAGAAGCTCTGCCGAGACTCAAATTCCTTTGCGTTTGGTTTTCCTGCTATAACACACATACTCCTCCGCCCTTTATGGTCAAAAAGAAAACATCCTCCTGCCAGTCCTTGAGCCAGGGCGCCTCGCCTCGCCTCGCCTCGCCTCGCCTCCCCCTTCCCCCCCCAAGAGGTTACAAGACGTTTTTTCTTTTTTTTAATGCCGCGCCGGGAGTCGTTTCTTAAGCCATGCCAGCGGTCCATGTTACTGGCGGTTTTATATTACCATTGTCTCCAGACTGCGCCTTTTAAACATTAGCTAGGGCCCTTCTTTTATTGGGTGTGCGGAGTTATGAATGATGTGGCACTGAGACAGCGTGGCAGCGCTATGGCTGTTAAGTATTATCTCACCCCCCCCCCTCCGGGATGAAACTCTGTACTCTACCTCTTCTTTTTTCTCTTTTCTTTTTTTTTTCTGCCGTGCCCCACTATCGAACAACCGGGAGGGGGAGGGGTTAAACAGATTTTTTTTTTCACACTGCCTGTGTCATTTTTGATTTGAGCTATTATAGCAACATAAGTTTTTTTCAGAAAACTCTTGGGATTTAGATCATTGGTTTAGAACAGTGGTTCTCAAAACTCTGCTATTTTTTGATTTTTTTTTTTTAAATCTTGAAAGTGTTTTGAATTTCTTTAACACAAATGTTCTCATGGTAAATGGACATTCACCCATTCACACACGTTCATACACTGATGGTGGAGGAAACCATACAAGGCACCAGCCTGCTCATGCGGGAGCAATTAGGGGTTCAAGTGTCTTGCTCAAGGACACTTCGACACTAACTCTGGGGGAATCCAGGATCGAACATGAGAACCTTGCGGTTGCCATCCGGCCGCTCTACCGGCCACTCTACCGCCCCCGTCCCCTCTTCTGGCGGGGAGGGTCCCTGGCACAAAACACTTTCAGATGGGGGGGAGGGGGTCCGCGGCCAAATACATTTTGGGGGTGCTTGGCACGAAAAAGTTTGAGAACTACTGATTTTTGAAGGCATTCGTTGAATTAGTCTCAGGTCTTAATAGGGTAAAAAATATATATATATGATAGTAAAAGGGGGCGGGACACACACACACAAAAACACACACAGGTTGTGTCTGCCTTTTAGTTTGAGGCTACAAACACGAAACCCCACTGAGGGCCCGATGCCAAGGAGAATTCTTACATGTCACTAATTGTCAGGCGAAGTTGGCAGCTGGAGTTTAGAGGTCTATTTAATACGGGCAGTATCCAAAACAAACAGTGCCACTGCTGACATGGAGATATGCTGCTGGCTGCAGCGCCGCGTCAACCTGACAAACGTCCTTAAAACCCTTCCTGGAACTACAGTAGGATACCTAAGCTCAGCTTTCGTCCCCGTGCTCTACCTTTAATAACGTGTGATATAACTCAATCATCGCGTGTAAAATGACATTCCCCCGCTATTGTGCTTCGAGTAATATTATGCCCGTTGTAAAAGAATCCCTTTTTGCCCAACCTACTTCAGCCCGATACGCTTGATGACGCACGTTTCGACGCAGCCCTTTATAAGCAGCGCCCGCATGAGCCATGTCTGCCCAGTCTGTCGAGGAGAGAAAAAAACATGGTGTCATTCTCGCTTTCATTCTCGCTTTCATTCTCTCTCTCTCTCTCTCTCTCTCTCTCTCTCTCTCTCTCTCTCTCTCTCTCTCTCTCTCTCTCTCACTCTCTCTCACTCTCTCTCACACACACACACACACACACACACACACACACACACACACACACACACACACACACACACACACACACACAGTCACTCTATATTAGGGTGTTTGACTCGTGTATGTCTACAAGCTCATAGCGTGGTACCGAGTGCCATTCTGAACTTGTAGATCATTTGTACACATTTTTAAATATATATTTTTAAAGGGAACCTATTTGACTCAAATCTTTGCTTCTGGGGGTCCAAAAAATATTTTGAGATGGGGGTCGGCGGCCAAATAGCCTACATATAGCCTACTGTAGGCCTAATTTTGGGGGTCCTTGCATGAAAAGGTTTGAGCACCACTGATATATATACAATATATGTATCAACAATACAATATATGTATCAACAATAGTTTTTCAGAAAAGGATTTAGGATTTACAAGACGTTTGTAGAATCGGTCTTGTGTCTAAATGAGTTAAATAATAATAATGCTCTCCCCTCCCCCATGCTCAAAACTCAAGTGAGGATGCTCTGGCACTATAGCTATATCCATGGTGTAGCACTCCATCCCTCCCTCCCTCCTCCCCTTCCTCCCTCCCTCCCTCCCTCCCTCCCTCCTTCCATCCCTCTGTCCCTCCCTGCATGTCCAAAGGCTGGTGCTGCAAATAATATCATTATAATGTCATTATTTGTGACAGCCTTTGTTTGCTGCCAATAAAAAGTGCAGACAAGTGTGTAGTCTGCACACTTGCATTGCAAGTCTTTGAGAGTGGACTACGTTTCGTCAGGGATTAACTCATGCACTGCCTAAGTCATCACTGCATTAAGCCATCAAACGCCCAGGCTGCCAAGGACGACTATGGCGACTTTTAGTTGTTTTGGTGGTGGTGGTGGTGATCACAACAAAAAAAAGCTCGGCACCTTTCATGTGAAAGGATTTATAAAAGTCACATTTTCTCTGCTTTCTGTTGGTCTTCAGAAAACAAGCCATACTCAAACGGCAATAGAGGATCACGACGGTTTTCCTATACCACCGGACTCCCGTGCGTGTAATGAGCCGATCTCCGTGGGGACGGAGGTCACGGAGAATATTCCACGATTTTTCAAAGGTAGGCCTACAGTAAAATCGCTGTTTTCACTGGCAAGGGAACCGGAGACGGACGGATGAATGAATGAATTCATTCCTGGCAGTGAATGAGTTAAGAGAACTCTATTCTGACAACACTGAACTCTGCCCCAACGCTGAAAGCGGACCACCCGCTGAGACCCTGAAGCTAACCAGACAGCCCCCACTATCTCTAGGCTCTGCCAGCCAGCCAGCCCCGATGAGTCAGGTTGTTTGATGGGGGAGATCTGAAGGGTGCAGATTTTTATGATGTATTGTGGCGTCGTCGTGCACCAGACAAATAGCCGATCTGCAAGCTGCACGAGGTGTCCCGGCGCTAAAACGTTGTGAGCTTGAAGATCTGCTGTTTTCGGTGCGCAAACGCGGCGCACAGCCACGTGTAAATCAGGACATATTAACACCGACGCAGACGTTCACACCTGCCGATCGCTCCCAGCATCTCATCAACAGGTTCAGTGTCAGCGATTATGAAATCTGAGTGAAATACATCTAACACGCATTTGCTGTCTTTCACAAGACAGGCATGAGCATGAGGTCTTTTTTTCCCCCTTCTCATTCTTTACCTGTACAGTTCCTTATACCCAGTGGTGGAAAGTAACTAAGTACATGTACTCAAGTACTGTACTTTAAGTACAATTTTGAGGTACTTTTACTTCACTGGAGTGTTTCCAAATTTCTATACTTTTAATTCTACTCCACTACATCTCGAGGCAAATATTATACTTTTACTCCGCTACAATTATTTGAAAACTTTAGTTACTTTGCAGATATGAATTATTACATTAAACATAGATTAACCACGTCAGCCCTATTTTATACCTAGGCTATTTGACAATAGCCGATCTACGAGCTCACAACGTGTCGCATCGCGACGCTTTGTGAGCTTGTAGATCAGCTATTTTCAAACATTTTAGTACTTTTACTTTTGGTACTTTTTGATACCGGTACTTTTACTCAAGTAAATTTTTAATTCCGGACTTTTGTACTTGGAACAGAGTATACTTCATTGCAGTATTGATACTTTTACTTAAGTAAAACATTTGAGTGCTTTTTCCACCACTGTCGATACCAAACCCAGAACAAGTAAGGGCCGATTGACAGAAGAAGCCTCTAGCTAAGCAGCAGTTGCTATCAACGTATACTGAACACAGACAGAAGACAGCCTTTCGACAGACATCTCCTTTCTTTTTTTCCCCTTCCAATCGAACAAACTCATCACACTCGAGTTGAGGGGGAGAGCATGGGACAGAAGGCGCCGAAACGTCTTGCTTCATTCAAGTACTTTAGACTCATTTGTTCTGTGTGGAAACCAAAACACAGGCAGGGGGCGAAGTCAAGCAAAAAAAATGGCACTAAAACACCAAACCAGTTGCCACAGCAAAACCTTTGAAAACCTCCAAACCTCCACTCACTCACACTCACACACAGACCTCAGATTCTCAGATTCCAAAAGAGCACGATGACTTTTACATACAGACACGTTTTTACAACTGTGTTCGAAAAAAGAGTTGCTCCTTTATGTGTCAAAAGACCCAAACCAGCTGCAAGCCCGGGGGTGTCTGCTTATAAATTATCATCGCCAACAATCCAAACTGCAAAAACCCACGCAGCCAGTCGCAACACATGAACAAGTGTCACCTAAAGACGCAAAGGGCCGGGGTGGACGTGTCACTGCAAACTTGCGGCAAAGAGCCTGTACTCGCTAATTATTTTTGGATGGGAAGAAGAAGAAAGAAAGAAAGAAAGACAAAAAATCCATAGCAAAATAAACCACAGCAAAGACTTGACAAAATGTTATAAGAAGCCACAGAAAAAACACCTATTACTTGGTGGAAGGCGGCGCCTTCTTCTTCTGCCCCTCCATTCAACAAGAAGAGAGCCCACAGCCCTGCTTCAACCCTAAAGGCATTTTATACGAGTCCATAAGCGAGTGGCCTTGTGGGGATGTGGGGGTGGCAGCCAGGGCGCGGGCTCCAGCCTAAAAAGCCAGTCCATGTCTGCTTAGATAGGTGTGTGTGTCGAATAGCAAGACGGTGAAGTTACAAGTCTGAGGCGCGCCAGCTCGTCGTGTTCGCTAGTGCGAAAGGGGGGGGGGGGCGGCATTAAAACGCCATGCCAATGATTACTGTATCAAAAAGGCATTAAAACATGTGTGTGGGAAAGGCTTTTCCAACTGCCTCCCCCCCTCCCCTCCGCAGTCTACAGCGTTTCCTCTCACACAGGCCTATATTTCTTGGACAACTGTATCTACTGTAATATCGCCTGGTCGGGTGGAAACCCCACATGTCCAAAAACTGTGACTTTTTCAGGGTTCGAGTAAAAAAATTTGCAGATCTACAAGCTCGAAACGCGGCGCGAAACTTTGGATGCTTTTTGTGTGACGCTGTGGTATGATCAAAGTAGGGAAATTAATTTACGGAGAAAAAAAACACAAAAAGGACAAATCTGGAGATAAGAGGTTTCTGCCGGACAGCATCGATAATATGCTGTGCTGGCGCTCGTCCTGGTTGCCTTTCCCTTGCCATGTGACTGCTGTTGCGACGGTGGCCAACGTGCGTCGCCTTTGCCAAAAATAACTGATCTACAAGCTAACACAGGGTTTCCCAAACGTTTTCAGCTCGAGAACCAGCTGGCACCCAAACTTACAAAAATATATGATCAATTAACCACTTAAGCCCTGTTTAATAGTGAAACGCGTGATTGTTTTAATTAATCCAAAATCTTTTGAAATAATAAAATAAAAATAAATAGTAGGAAATATATATATATTTTTTTTTACATTTTTACTCACGACCCATAAAACAGGGTCTGCGACCCAAAGATGTTGGGAAGCTAACAACTATGGAGTGTAAGTTAGGCTTAATTTAGCTTGATACAATCTGGGCTCGAACCGGGCCGGGAGAAGTAGAAATTTGCCAGTGACATTCCATGAACTACAATGTCACATTTTTTTTAAATAATAAATTGACCAATAAATCCCAGCTGCGGTTACTGTTTTGCTGACCGAGGCGTAATGCAATATGACCAGAAAAGCATATTTCGTTTTGCGATTTGACTATTGTGACCCATGGTAACCATGACTCCCGATGTAAACGCAAGGGGCTGAGAATTAGTATAACGAGCAATATATAATACGAATCTAATCAAACAGTCAACAGGAAGAAATCGTGGAATGCGAGTATATGTGGTGTTCAACCTACAGTATAATTAAATATGATTATATAATTCAAACCTATAATTATATAATTATAATCATTATTAACCTATAATAACCTATAATTACAATAATTATTAATTATATCATTGGAAACCCTACCGGTATGTTTCAGATTCCTTTCTGGTGACACAATGGTGCTTTCAATGAACGGATGATCAAGTCTCGTGAGTGTTTCTCTCTCTCTCTCTCTCTCTCTCTTGCTCTCGAACACACACACACACACACGCACACGCGCGCACGCACGCACACACGTTTGTAGTACTATACTTGTGAGGACATCGACATTTTAGGACAGTAATTTTATAAAATGACATTTTTAACCCCAGTCCTTGAGTGTGAGTTTAATCGCATGCTGGTGTCATGCACATACTAGATAGCTAGTAGATTTAGACAGATGCCAGGTTCATTTGTTGACCTCGCATTCTATAGTTTGCATAGTTTCAATGCACATGTTTTTATTTATTTATTATAATGTTTAGACTGATGGTTCTTGGTTTACCTATACACAGGACCACAATGGAAACGAGGCCTTTTTTTGTGTCATCCTTTTAGCATCATTGTATATCGGAACCACTGTACTATTTGCAAACTGTTAACATGCAAAGTATTCAATCTTGTCTCTATGCATTTGATGTATGACCTCGAGTCTATACCTTGCTTACTGTACATCGCTCTGGATTAAGAGCGTCTGCTAAAATGCCCAAATTGTAATCGTAATCAAATTCTACTATACTTGTGGGGCAACACATTCTCACAGATAGGCGTCATTTATTGCCCCTCTGTCATTTTCACTCCCTAATGCGTCACTATATGACTGCAACAACTAAAAGACACGCATTGGAGCTTCAAGTACTACTGGAATCTACACTTTGGACAGCTGTCTCGTGACTAACCTGTTAGCAGCGCTTGGCTAGTAATCGCAACTATCTCTGCATAGTTTTTGTGAGGTTAGGGTTAGGATTAAGGTTAGGTTTAGGCATAGTTTTGTCAACATGCGACGTCGCCATGGCGTCCCGTCATCTGAAAACTTGACTTTCAGGGCGTCCCGTCATGTCAAAAACTTTGACGTTTCAGGGCTACTGACAGAGCGGCAAAATGTGACGCCTTGGGAGTGAGAACGGGTTGTGTGGGGGGACATAATGGGCCTCGCAAGTATATTAATACAAGTACACACACACACACACACACACACACACACACACACACACACACACACACACACACACACACACACACACACACACACACACACACACACAGTACTGTACATGACGACTATCTTGATCTCCTGTGTGTGAAACGAGCGTTGGCTCCCTTCTGTTGAGGCTTGTATCCCACCGGGAGTCCCTCTCTCTGAGAGAGATGACTCCAGCATTACCTCATCAGCAGCACAGGCAGAACAAAAGGCAGAAGGGGGTGTGTGTGGGGGGGGGGGGGGGGGAGGGTGGGTTGAAGGCAGTGCCGAGCCTTCTTAAGCCTCAGTTATATTTTAGTTAGCGTGCCGGTGTCGTGCTGCTCAGTAAATAGCACAGATCTACAAGCTCACTTGTAATAGCACAGATCTACAAGCTAGATGAGCTTGTAGATCTGCTATTTACCGCATGCAACAAACCAGCGTGCAACCAAGTATAAATCAGGCTTTATAGGTGCAGGAGCTGTGGGGCCTAAAGCCACCACCGCTGTTTTAAAAGCAGTCGTCCTCATTAAAGCACCCCCCCCCCCCCCCCCCCATCTGAAAAGAGTTTGTGCCAGGGACCCGCCAGAAAGGAAGATTTATGTTAAAAAGATTTCCCAAATTATTTTTGATATTTTTAAAATAACATTTTTTAAATAATTCAAAAATAGCAGATGAACAAGAACCTCGTCAGAAAGCTGGTCACAGAACCACTGTTTTAAAAGATCACACGAAGTGTGGTGGATGTCTAATTGGGGAGTGGGGGAAGGAAGGAAGGAAAGGAGGGAGGGAGGCAGGGTGGAAGGAAGGAAGGAAGGAAGGAAGAAAGGTCAGTGGGTGGGGTGGGTACGGGGGGGGGGGGGGGGATCAGGGCGGAAGGAAGGGAGCAATAGCAGTGGGAGGAGATGGAAAAGTTAAAGTCAGGCCATGCAAAGCTTCCGCTGAGGATAGGCTGGCTCTCGTAAAAGTTCCAAAGTTATTTCACCATGCTCTCCCTGTCTCTGTCTCTCTCGCTCTCTCTCGCTCTCTCGCTCTCTCGCTCTCTCGCTCTCTCGCTCTCTCCCTCTCACCCTCCCTCCCTCTCACCCTCTCTCCCTCCCTCCATCTCACCCTCCCTCCCTCTCTCCCTCTCTCCCTCCCTCCCTCTCACCCTCTCTCCCTCCCTCCCTCTCACCCTCTCTCCCTCCCTCCCTCTCTCCCTCCCTCCCTCCATGTGAACTTTACCACAGCTGGCTTGCTATGGTAGCCACCCCACATTCCAAGTCAATGGACAATTTGTATGGACTTTTTTAGGTTCATGAAAGTTGCCCGTTCGGTAGCGGACCAGGGGGTGCCTGCTGCTGGCTGGCTGAGAACCCTTTCGGGGGGCCCTCCTCCTCCTCCTCCTCCTTCGCGAACAACACACACACACTTACTAAAGGCTGTAATGCAATTACAGCAACTTTGGCCGACGCAGGCCCTCTAGGCACAACGCTCCTGCATGCGCTCGCAACAGGAGCTGCATGGAGTGTGAGAGTTGCACCAGCACCGGGGCGATGTGTATCGAATTTACCCAGGTAACAACCGGTCACTTAAAAAAAAAAAAAAAGACTGCAGGAGTGTAGTGCCAATTGTAGCAGAGTTGAAGCCCAGAATCCTATTAACTCCCTTGGCCAAGGGGGGGATTCCCCTTTGGCTGAGCGATGAGATTTGGTTTGGTTTCCAGTGTACTGCAGGTGGTTAGACAACGTCTTTGGGTATATATAGCTGCCCCTCTCCGATGTTGTTGCCCAAAATGTTACCTTGTGTGGCATCGTTTTACGGCACCGTAATGAATCATAAAAAAACGGAGGGCAAAAAACAAAAAAAAGCCTTGTTATTACAGATGTTTGAGGTCCCTCCAGCGTCGGGGGCCTACTAATTCATCACACATTAAGCTTGAGTAATACCAGAGTCATTAATTAATGAAGGTTAATCATTACATCACAGTGCACTAGACCCCTGCACTGCGGGATACTCACTGCAGGAAATCTAGGGGCTAAAAAAAAAAACGTAAGGGTGAAAACAGCAGAGTCAGTGGATTATTTTAAAGAAGCAGTTAAAAAACTCAGTTGTTCCATAATCTCCATGTTTTTTTTCCGTAAATGAACGCCCTACTTGATCATAGAAGCACAGTGTCACACAATAATAGCAGATCTACAAGCTCAAAACGCGGTGTGAAGCGAGGCGTTTTGAGCTTGTAGATCTGCTATTTTGTCATTTGAATGCTGAAAAGTAACTGTTTTGGACATACAATGTTTCCACATGACAGAGACGATAAGCACTTTGCTTATGTTGTGTTTTGCCTCGTCTTTTTTATTATTGTTTTTAACTTTTTACTATTTATTTGTAATGAATGTTTTTCATTGTACAGCACCTTGTAACTCTTGTTTCGAAAGATGATGTATAAACACACTTTACTTACAATTCAGCTATTGGCAGAGCTACGTGGCATTGCGATGCGTTTCAAGCTTGTAGATCGGCTATTTTGGCTATTTAAGTGATTAAGGGATTGATTGATTGATTAATCAATCAATCAATCCGAGTGCATTCCAGAAGGGCTGTGATTGATTGATTGATCAATCAATGCTATACAGCATTGGTTCTCAAAGTGGGGTCCGGGGACCCCCAGGGGTCCTTGGGGGGGTTCCAGGGGGTCCCCAGCAAAATGTGATAATATAGCATCACAATAATTTTAACCACTTTTACCTTTTATACTTTGGCTATTCAAAAATAGCAGATCTACAAGCAGATCTACAAGCTCATCTCGAGTGCCGCGCTATGAGCTTGTAGATCTGCAAAAAAAAATTGTAATCGTTTGCAAAACATTTTTGCAAACCTTTGAATATGATATATTTTTAAAGCGAACATTTGTAACTCAAATCTTTGCTTCTGCGGGGGTCCCTGGAACAACATATTTTGAGATGGGGGTCCGCGGCCAAATACATTTGGGGGTCCTCGACATGAAAAAGTTTGAGTTCCACTGATATACAGTATACAGTAATGTTTTTGAACAAAAAATTAAGCATGCTAATTTGTTAAAGGGACACATTCCTGGGCAGCCAAGTGTACCTGGGTAGGCCGAGTGCATTCCAGAAGGGCTGTGATGTTTTGATGATTACTTTTTTCTTGGGGGCTATGTGCTATATTTAACATCGAGTGAGGCGATGACAGATCTCCCGTTGATTACATCTATTTCTGCGTGTCTCCATGGCAGAGCCAATGTTTGATATCTCTTTAGATACCGTAGCATGACAACCGTTGGTAATTATTTGGGGTAATTGACATATCGAGTGGATAAATCTGTCTTGGCAGCGGAAGATGCTTGCAGCCTCAAACTTGACATGCTTTATGTGTTTTCCTTTCACTTTGATTACTGTTTCCAGATGTGGTGGCTCGTATTCCTACAAACTAGATTGTTGGATTGTTGATATTTAAAGTTAACCCATTGAGACCTGAGGGCCGATTCTACTTAATTTCTTCTAAATCCTAACAGTTTTCTGAAAAATCTATGTTGATCAGTGGTTTTCTCAAAGGTTTTCATGTCAAAAGTATGTGTTTGATCGCCGACCCCCATATCAAAATATTTTGTTCCAGGGACCCCCCAGAAGCAAAGATTTGTAAAAAATATCCGCTTAATTTTTTTAATATATTCACTGATTTGCTCACATTTTCACGTTTTTTTTTTCAAAAAATAGCAGATCTACAAGCTCGTAGCGCTATGAGCTTGTAGATCTGCTATTTTCTGCAAAGTCATCTAAAGATGACACAAATGCTTTCCCGGTCTCAATGGACTAAGCCATTAAAGCCCTCCATTATGGGCCAAATAACAAATGTTTTACCTTGCTCGCCAGATGGTTTCGGATACTAAGAGGCCTGTTTAAGAGATCGGTATCGGGTGACCAGGAGAGGAGAGAGAGAGAGAGAGAGTAGGGGTTTGCTTTCTGATTTTTCTGTTAAGCTTGACAGAGATATAAAGCTGTCATCCAGTGTACTGCATCATTGCAGATCAATTTTACAAGTGTTTGTACAGCAGCATCATTAGAATCATAGGGCCATGTTTTGACATTTCAGAACAGGAGTTCACGTAACCACCAGGAGAGCCATAAGTCCAGAGACGTCAGGTTTGGTATGGATTACCATCTGTCTCTAACACAGTGATTCTCTATCTTTTTTCTATTTCAAGGACCCCCTATTTGATATTGTCTACTGTCGGGCAGAAACCTCTTATCTCCATACTCTAACCTTTTGTGTTTTTTTGTGAATTAACGGCCTACTTCTACAGAAAAAAATAGCTAAAGTACAGTAGCAGATCTACAAGCTCGAAATGCGTCGCTTCGCGCCGCATTTCGAGCTTGTAGATCTGGGGCCTGTTCCTCAAAAGGTGAATTAGAGCTAAAGCCTGGCTTTACCACCTATCCTGGCTTAATTTAGCCAGGATTAGGGCTGAGTCGGTTCCTCAAAAGGTGAATTATCTTGAAGATTAGTTTAGCCAGTTCACCCTGGCTAAGTTTAGCCTTATCCGATTCCTCAAAAGAGAATTGAAGCAAGCCTACCTTAGTTACCATGGCAATTTAGCTGTGAAGTTAGCCTGGTCAGGAGCAGGCTAACAGCCAAGCTTACTTAATCCAGTGTCTTTGTTCTTCAAGTTTTTCCACAGTTAATTCAACACATGTGTTTGTATATGGACTCATTTGAATGACCCTGCATTCAAATAAAATGAAATCAATACAATAAGATATAATCAATGTAATTACATTACTGAAATAGTGTGTGACCATGAATCATAATTGTTTCACAATAACTCATGTGATATGTCATTGTCACTCTGTTAACACTATAGTTCATATTGTTGTTAGATGTTTGATAATATATTACTTTTTTTTGGTAATATTATAAGAAATGTCTAACACATACATACATAGCCTACATACATATATATATATATATATATATATATATATATATATATATATATATATATATATATATATATATATATATATATATATATATATATATATATATATACACATATACATATACATATACATATATACATATATTTAAATATATATATACATTATTAGTTACGGGTTTAAAGGAGCCTCTTTGTAAGTCAATAAGGAGCATATTTTAAATTATCAATTTCTAGTCAATGGAGAAATTATTTTTTATTTCTTGTCCACCTTTGGAGTTACATCATGATGGCAAGGTAACTACACAACCCAAATTTCTACTAAAGTGGTCTTGCAATGTGGGGTTATTGCGTGTCTCGTCCCGTCCCCCGCTCATCCCGTCGCGGTCAACCCCCCCGACCCCCGTCCCCGTCCCGTCCCGTCCCGTCCCCCCCCCTCCATCCCCCCGCGTCCCCCCCCCCCCCCCACCCCCGTCCCGTCCCCCCCCGTCCCGTCCCGTCCCGTCCCGTCCCGTCCCGTCCGTACGTCCTGTTGCCCGTCCGGCGCTGACACACACACACACACACACACACACACACACACACACACAGACACACACACACACACACTCTGTGTGTGCTTTCAATACTTTGCCAGCTTTCGCCCTGGATCTATTTATTGCGGTCGCGTTTCCTTTTCTGTTGATAACATGTTTCACTTCCTCATAAGCTTGCATGAGCTGCTGCTGTTCGGCCACAGAGAAAAACGCTGCGCGAGTTTTGTTCCCCGCTGCCATGATTGGTCAAGTTCAAGGAATCTGCGCTCGAGTTCATGGTCTTTTATAGAAATACGTCGTCGGCGAATCGCCGCCCATTTAGCCTGGCTTCATTATCCTGGCTGGACACAGCCTGGCTTGACAAGGTCTAGCTCGACAAAGTTGCTCCTTTTCAGCCTGGCTTGGCGTCTGAGGAACGGAACAAACGAGGCTTTTCGGACCCGACTTTGTCAAGCCTTGATTTGGCTTAAGGCCAGGCTTTGTTAATTCACCTTTTGAGGAACAGGCCCCTGCTACTTTAGCTATTTTTTTATTTGAATCCTGAAAAGTAACTGTTTCGGACATATGAGGTTTCCAACCGACAGAGACGATATCCATTGCCATTCCCCTTTTATTAGATTTACATCTTATCTATCATTTTTATCTTTAGACGTGATTTGGTCCAATACGGTCTGTAATTTTGTTCCAGAATTCCTTTACTGTCTACTATATAATCTAGCTATAAAGATAACGGTGAAACTCTGATCAAAACAGCCGTTCTTTTACGCTCTACAGTTGTATTGACTTGTTACTTGTAATAATAGTGAAGATAAACTTTCAATCATTTAGACCAACCGAATGCCATGGTTATTTTATTGGCTACTCTGGCATTTGTTTGCACCCCCAGCTTGATTCCATATTTTGATGTTTTGATATTAATGTGATCAGACCCATCTGACCCATTAAACTTCAAACTCGGGTTTATTTGCTGACAAAAGATGATTGTAAGATTTCACTGCAGAAAGGCAAATAAACATCTATGTAAAAAACAACTTCAAACTCTATTTTATCCATGTTAGACTCGTTGTTGACTGATATGAATGGTTGAGGGGGACGTGCTTGTTTTCTTCTCCAATTACTTTGTTTATTTTTATTTTACTTTGTTTTATTTGATTCATTTTCATTTTCAAATAAATTAATGTAACACTTTTACACTCCTTCAACTCCGTGATCCGTATACGAATGGAACCAAACGGACCCGCGTGTGAGCCACGGGGTCCATTTGGTTCCATTCGTACGCACACGCTCGGAGTTATTAACACCGGGGAATTTACTGTGTAGCTTACCTCGACTCATGTTCCATCGTAAACATGTGTAACCTCTAAAAACGCAGGGGCTGGGCCCGTTGGTGGTTGCACCTGGTAGCATTAGATCAGCTGGGAGGAGGAGGGTGAACTTTCAGAGTGTGGGAAGGGCGGTCGTGTCGGGAGCAACCCCCCCACACACCCCCACACACACCCCCACAACCCCCCACCACACACCGCTCTCTCCCTCGCTCTGCCGCCACTTCCCTCCTCACCCCCGGGTCATCAATCAGCTCATAATCTACCTGATGCCGACGGGGCTAATGAGCATGCCGCATGCCCTGCACACACACACACACACACACACACACACACACACACACACACACACACACACACACACACAGTGTGTGTTTGTATTACTACCAGGGGGGACCAGATGTCCCCACAAGTATAGTAGAATTTGAGAAATAGACGTTGTGAGGACCGTTTTCCTGTTGTTTTATGGTTGAAAACAGATTTTTAGAGATACGTTTTATATTATAAAAATATTGGGGCCGGGGTTAGGATTAGACATTAAGAAGTTAGGTTTACGGATTAGAGATAGTCACTCCCTGATTTAGCTACACTTGTGTACGTTGGTGTCACGCACCGAGAAATAGGCGATCTATAAGCCCACAACGCGTCGCGGGCTTATAGATCTGCTATTTCTCAGCTTTAGGTTTACGGTAAAAAATTGCAATAGTTGGTTGTTTTATGGTTAAAAAAGTTTTTGGGAGGTAGGCTTATACAATTAGGAAAATATTCAGTTTGGGGTTATAGGTATGGGCATTAGAGGTTAGGTGTATAGGGGTTGGGGTTGGAGTTATCCCTGATTTATACTTAGTTGTAGTTCTGGTGTCCTGCACCAAAAATAGTAGATCTGCAAGCTCACAGCACGTCGCAGTGCAATGCGTTGTGAGCTTGTAGATCGGCTACTTATCTGGCTTCATTGTTATAGGGATAAAAGTGGCTAAGAAATTGTAAAATCACCATCCTAAAACGCTGATGTCCTCACAAGTATAGTAATACGTGTGTGTGTGTGTGTGTGTGTGTGTGTGTGTGTGTGTGTGTGTGTGTGTGTGTGTGTGTGTGTGTGTGTGTGTGTGTGTGTGTGTGTGTGTGTGTGTGTGTGTGTGTGTGTGTGTCTAAGAGTCAGTGCATGCATTTGTGTGCCTTCACATGTGTATTAGCGCACGCACACATCCGCAACCCCCTCCTGTTTGGTCCACCTGTTTATGTGGGTGAATGTTGACCCCGAGTCAGCTGGAAGGGACAACATTTCAATGTCTTTCTGACAAGGACTCGGGCTGCTAGCATCAGCAATACACACGTGTGTGCGTGTGTGTAAGAGTCAGTGCATGCATTTGTGTGCCTTCACATGTGTGTTAGCGTACGCACGCACGCACGCACGCACACATCCGCAACCCCCTCCTGTTTGGTCCACCTGTTTATGTGGTTGAATGTTGACCCCGAGTCAGCGGGAAGGGACAACATTTAGGACCATACCAGTCTAAATTGGACTTGACTAGCCTTTAGCAAAGATTGCCCCCATAAATGTTACGTAACATAAGTGTATGCAGTCTTTTGTACAGGGGTTCCCAAACGTTTCACGTCAAGACCCAAAAGATAAATAATTTGGTGACTTCCCGAGACCCAAACTTACCAAAATACTTCAATAATTCCTGGATTTTTTATGTTTATGCAAATTGTGGCTGATGTTGGCAATGAACAATGACTTGTAATATCGTTGCTGTCGGGCAGAAACCTCTTATCTCCATAATTTAACTTTATGTGTTTTTTTGGTAAATTAACGCCCTACTTGATCATACCACAGTGTCACTCAAAAGAGCTTGTCGATCTGCTACTTTTGCTATTTAGGGCCCGAGCACTACAGTAGTGTGAAGCCCTATTGAAATTGCAAAGATTATTAATATTCGCACAAATTAATCACGTTTTTGAGGGCTTAAACATACTCAAAAACTTGATAGAAAGTCCATAGTTTATATCATTTGCCATACATTTTGAACAGTTTGTCGTAGCCACTTGTGAGCCGGCTCATTGGACTCGGTTTAAAGTCCTTCTTTAATGTTACTCAACTCTCTTCCGATTGGTTGATATTTCATATTTCATATTTTTCGCTATAACTTTTGAACGGTTTGTTGTACAGACTTATGAGTCGCATCACGTGATGTGGTTGAGAGTCCTTGTCCTTCATTGGTGTTACTTAGCTTACTTCTGATTGGTCGATATTTCATAGTTTCTATCATATTCCTTAACTTTTGAACAGTTTGTCGTAGCCACTTGTGAGTTCTTGGACTTGGTTGAAAGTCCTTGTCCTTCATTGGTGTTTCATAGCTCTGCCCCCTCTTCCGATTGGTCGATATTTGATAGTTACTATCTTTGCTTTAACATTTGAGCGGTTTGTCGTACAGACTTGTGAATCGCGTACTTTGATTCGGTTGAGAGTCCTTGTCCTTCATTTGAGCTACTTAGCCCCACCCCATATTATGATTGGTCGATATATCATTTCTATCTTTTGCAATATTAACTTTTAAACAGTTTGCCGTACAGAGTCGCCTCACTGGACTTGGTTGAAAATCCTTGTCCTTCTTTAGAGTTACTTAGCTCTGATTGGTAGCTATTTGCCCCTAACGTGGACAGAGGTGCGAGGGCCCGGTCATCTCTGCATGCAGCTTTAATTTTGAATTTAAATCCTGAAATGTAACTGTTTTGGACATATGAGGTTTCCACCCGACGATATGTATCCTTTAATCACTTTAACCGACATTTTAGGCGAAAAAATAAATCTTTCCAAACACTTCTAGAATCTTCTAGAATCTCTAGAATTGCTGCATATGTGGATGTTCTATAATATTTCTATTCCACTCAGAATTGACTGTGTAGTACACAGTATACTCTCTTTTATAGTATAACCAAATGTGAATGAGACAGCGAGTGGCCTGATGGGGATACAGGGAAGAGACATAAGAGATGACTTGTATCCCTCATAGTAGCTTCAGCAGTTGTTTCAGTGACTGGCGGCCCTGAGTTTCAAATGTCATTTTGGCACTCTGTTGAACCCTGTACTCTCTTTCACTCACTCACTAACACACACACACACACACACACACACACACACACACACACACACACACACACACACACACACACACAGCACACAGCACACACACTGTGACTGTCCACACACTATTATTTATGCGATGGCATTTCAGCCACCCGTGCGGCTACAGTATATATCCTTCAGGACTTTCCACTTGGGAACCTTTGCAGGGAGAAGGCGGGGTCATTCGTAATGGAGGACAGGAGACATCGGGGACATGCGTAATAGATGCCATGATCCAGTCAGAGACCAGGTACATATTTAAAAGGTCATGCAGCCCAACAAAAAAAAATGATGTGTTGAAATGATGTTTTCTTCTGTCTACTCTGTGCTGAAAAAAAAGCTTAATAAACATTCAGTGTCAGACATATTTCTGTCTGTGTTTGCCCAGTGCCAGAGTGTTTTATTAGATTTTCAAGTAGTCACAGAATATTTATCTCCGGTATGATCAATCCCCTGATGGTTGCTAATCACTGAGAGTTGCACTGTGCGGTTTCACAAATGAGGTCAACGAGGTCATCGCGACCTCGTTGACATTAATTGTCTGCCTTTGAAAATAACATGTCTGGGCAAAAATACAAGTAATTAAGTAATACGTTTAACAAGAAGTGAATGGAGCAGCAAATCTTCGGATCATGATATCTTCACACGTCAAACACATCATTGGCACGTTGCGCCATTGTGGGAAAACACGTCAAACATGTCAATGGCACTCAATGAGTTAAAAAAAAAGAAGAAAAAAAGGTCATGCAGCCAAACAAAGGCCAGCTTTCCAACTTCATTCATTTAGCAACTGAATTGAAATTAGTGGAATTCATGGGGATTTTGTTTGTACTTTATGTTCAGTGGTTCTCAAACATTACCCCCCCTTCCCCCCCAATTGATATGTATTTGGCTGCGAGATATCTAGAGCAGTGGTGGGGGGGGGGGGGGCAAACACACACACACACACACACACACACACACACACACACACACACACACACACACACACACACACACACACACACACACACACACACTGTTAGGTGGGGGGGGGGCAAAATGTGAAAAAAGCATCACAATCATTTGAACCATCCATTTATACGTTGGCCATTAAAAAAATAGCAGATGTACAAGCTCACAGCTTGTACATCTGCTATTTTTGAACATTCTTCTCTCTTCTGGGCTTCCCTGTTACAAAAACCTTTTCAAATGGGGGGGGTCCTTAGCCAAATACATATAAATGAGTGGGTCCTTAACATGAAAACGTTTTACACCACTGGTGTAAGAGAGAGGTGGGATCAGTGTTCAGTTGAGTTTCTCTCCAGCGTTAGCGTTGGCGTGACTTCTACCATGAACTGTGTGTGAGATAAAACCGCGATCATTACTCGTCGCTCCCCAGGCGTAAACGTGGTGACAAAAGGCGGCATGACATCAGAACATGATGTTATAAGTGTTGAGAAAGATGACACACATGTTTTTTTTACCCCCAGTGTGTATATAGCCACGACAGCAACAACAAAGACATCAATGACATTAATGATGTGACGCCGCGCCTCTGCAGGCTGTCCCTCCAACCGCCAACAACCAGTGGTTCCCCAACCTGTGGGGCGGAACCCACTGGTGGGCCATGAGGGTATTGCAAGAGGACCCCTAAATAATTGGTAAAACTCTTAATTATTTTTATTATTTGTTATTGTTTCTTCTTCTCTTAACCCATTAAGACCTGGAACGCCTCTGTGTCACTTTTTTTATCTGAGCTAAAAAAGCATTATTTTTTACACTTTGGCTATTCAAAAATAGCAGATATACAAGCTCATAGCGCGGCACCGAGTGCCGCGCTACGAGCTTGTAGATCTGTTATTTTTGAGAAATCATGAAAATGTGTACAAATCTTTGAATATATATTGTTTTAAAGCGAACATTTTTAACTCGAATCTTTGCTTCTGGGGGTCCCTGGAATAAAATATTTTGAGATGGGGGTCCGCGGCCAAATACATATCATTTAGGGGGTCCTTGCCATGAAAAAGTTTGAAAACCACTGATATAGAAACATACTTTTTTCAGAAAACTGTTGGGATTTAGAAGACATTTGTAGAATCTGCTTCTTAAACGTTTGAAAAATTAGTTTTCATAGTGTACCAATAAATCAGAACTGAAAGTACGCTACATTAATTCCATTGGTCCAAGCTGGAACATCGAATTGAAATGAACATCCGACCACTTAGCACGGTTGTTGAATGGTCAGATGGATGGAGCCACATACATTTTCAGAGCACTTTCAAGATGTTCAAGTGGGAAACGTGGGGAACCGCTAGCCAACACCACATGAAGACGGTCTCTCATCCAAACTTAGATAAACATCATTTTGAGGATTGATGATGAATTTGAATTTGAAAAGATTTATGCGGTAACGGTGACAGGAACGCTGGCCCCAAATCACACTTGCCCCCATTTTTTTTAGGTTAGGGACCAGTCGAAATTTACATAAGGGGGGGCATGGAGGAAAATAGGGGAGGGTCATGCCTTTGTAATTTTGGTCCAAGGGAGGGTCAGCTAATTTTACTTTGAATCCAAGGGAGGGTCATGCAATTTTGAATTGATAAAATAGTCCGTTTTTTATATACCTTTTTAGTACAGCAGAACAGTGGTCAATGACCCCTCTCCATTTCAAAGGATACAAAGAATTCAAATCAAGTAACACCTTGTCTATTTAGAATCAATGACGGTCGTTAACAAGCCATCAACGCACAGCGAGTGTGAACGACCCAGTCAAATCTATTCAGCGTCTTAACGATGGTGGTTGAACAATTAAGCAAAACTTCAACAGGCGTTATTGGAGAGATGCATTATAAATAGGCCTACTGTAACTGGATATTCATAATCATTTGAAGTAATTCTGTGCATGTGATTAATGTGGATCTATATGGACAGTTGTGTATAGATGCCTATAGCTCCACAAGTAAAACCAGAAGCATCAGGCCATAATTGATAGCCTAATTTGTTTTATGTAGGCAACAGTGTAGTTGTAGTCACTGTAGTTGATAATTAAAAGGGCAGAGTGACAAAAGTTTTAAACTACTGGTTACCAAATATTCAACTTTCTTCAATCTGACCAGGATTCAATGGGTTTCCCACATGTAAGATGAGAACACTATCCATTCTGCTACCACTACTACAGATACACTGTGCATTTAGCAAGAATGACTACACTACAGCAATGTTCTAATCAATGTGGAAAGCAAAACATTGGACATATCAGTTTTAAATGTCATGTTGTATTTGATGGGGAGGGTTAGGGGTGTCAAGAATTTCACAATACGATACATGATGTTGGGCATGATATCGATATGATATATTATTAATGTTCTTTTCTCATGTATCATCAACATTGGCCATCATCTTATAAATAACGTTATAAAGCAAGTTAGAAACAATTACAAAGTGCTTTGTACACAAATAAATACATTTGTGCAAGCTTAATGGAGAAGTGAAGTTCTCACTAACTATAAACCCATTGTTTCAGAGGACAGATAGACACTAATATAACAAATATAATATAATATAAGACTGCATAACTATAAATTCCACAAACCTCATATTTTTGTCATCTGGACTTTACCAACCAAGTGCAGCCTAGTTATTTCCAACAGCTAAAAAACATCTATAATACCAGATACAGTATAATACAATCTTAGATTAGATGTAGGCCTATTTGAGAGGGGAGCAGATGCATGTCACATTAACGAGCGTCAACGAGCATCAGCTGACACACAACACCTCCCCTCTGCAGTGCTTTAAACTGAAAGTGACTGACTGGAGTCTGTTTCATTTCTCTCCAAAATACCTTGAATATGATGGAGGACATGATTAATAATTACTATGATTATGATAAGCTTTACATTTCATATCATACAGTAAAAACTCCTAACTTTCACCGGCAAAAAAAAAGAAAGTGTTTTTTTTGTATTAAAAAAACAATTAAAAAAATATTACGATACAGTATGACATCATGACAATACCTATCATCACATTTTAATACCACGATAGGCTATATCGTGACACAATATATCGTGACACTTCTAGGCGGGGAGGGTTACTCTTTTTTTTGTAATCACTTGGGGAGGGTCATTGATTTTTTTTTTTTGTCAAAGGGAGGGTCATGGCATTTTAGATCAGGGCACATACATTTCCTCCATGCCCCCCCTTATGTAAATTTCGACTGGTCCCTTAAGTTTAGGAATAAGGTTAGGTTTAGGCATAGTTTCACTGAAGTTACGTTTAGGAATAAGGTTAGCTTTAGGCATAGTGTTACTGAGGTTAAGTTTAGGAATAATGTTAGGTTCAGGCATAGTTTTACTGAGGTTAAGTTTTGAAATAAGGTTAGGTTTAGGCATAGTTTCACTGAGGTTACGTGTAGGAATAAGGTGAGGTTTAGACATAGTTTCACTGAGGTTACGTGTAGGAATAAGGTGAGGTATAGACATAGTTTCACTGAGGTTAAGTTTAGGAATAAGGTTAGGTTTAGACATAGTTTCACTGAGGTTACGTGTAGGAATAAGGTGAGGTTTAGACATAGTTTCACTGAGGTTACGTGTCGGAATAAGGTGAGGTTTAGACATAGCTTCACTGAGGTTACGTGTAGGAATAAGGTTAGGTTTAGACATAGCTTCACTGAGGTTACGTGTAGGAATAAGGTTAGGTTTAGACATAGTTTCACTGAGGTTACGTGTAGGAATAAGGTGAGGTATAGTCATAGTTTCACTGAGGTTACGTGTAGGAATAAGGTGAGGTATAGACATAGTTTCACTGAGGTTACGTGTAGGAATAAGGTTAGGTTTAGACATAGCTTCACTGAGGTTACGTGTAGGAATAAGGTTAGGTTTAGACATAGTTTCACTGAGGTTACGTGTAGGAATAAGGTGAGGTATAGTCATAGTTTCACTGAGGTTACGTGTAGGAATAAGGTGAGGTATAGTCATAGTTTCACTGAGGTTACGTGTAGGAATAAGGTTAGGTTTAGACATAGCTTCACTGAGGTTACGTGTAGGAATAAGGTTAGGTTTAGGCATAGTTTTGGGCTAGGGTTAGGTCCTCTCTTTTTCTGCTTGCTCGTCTTCTCCATCTGATATACTTTGCATAATGCCTTTTGCGAAGATCTTGCTTGGAATTGACAAAGGGGTGATTCCCCCGCCTGGCGTTACAGTTACTCAGGGCACGCTTCTTTGGGATCTTCATGATTACACCATTTGTCCATTCATCTGGTATCTTCCTGCCCCCATATGGCTGTGAAGACTGATGCAATTGGCTGCAAGTTCTGGGTGAACTTTGAACGGCTCTGCAGTGAGTTTATTGCGTCTGGGAGCTTTTCCGTTTTTACGGGATCTGTTGACTGGATGGACAGATTCTACTTCCTTTGGTGGTTTAGTGTCTACATCAAGGTCAAACTCAGTTTATTGTCCATGTTTGTGCAATGATGTGTTGATTGGTTCTGCTTTGTTTCCCAGAGACACTCTTGAAGTCTGTGGCAAGTGTGGCATCACCTTTGACTTTAAGCTGTGTGCCAACCCCGAGGCTGATTCCCAAGTTCTTATGTTTGCCAACTGATTTCATGGTCTCAAATATGTACCCAGAGGTCAATCAGTTAATCTCTGACATGAGCATGCTTTACTTTAAGTAATAAAATATCTTCCGACAGTAGCCAGAAAAAATCCCCAAGGCCCAATAATTGGTATCAATTTTAGACATAAAAGGCTTGTTTCTGCATATCAACGAATCCAACAAAATTCCTCCATTGTTGCTGGTTTGCCCACACTGACACGGTATGCAGATATCTCTCTTGCATGACAAGCAAGCACACAGAGTTCATTAGCACTCTGGGGCATGGGTGAGGTGCCAGCTATGAGAGAATGGCAGCTCATTTGGAATTGCGGGTGCAATGATCCTGAGGCCGCCCCCATGTCAAATTTATCTAGTTGCCTATGGTCAAAGAATGAAACCATAGCGAATGGCGAGTCAGTTGGCAGAGAAAACCCACGAGGAAACATTAATTGTATTAGGAAAATGAAGCGTTGGAACGAATTGAGGTTGAGGCCATCAGCAGTTTAATTCTGTTTTCATTCCGCATCGGTTGACATGAGAGTTCACGATGGCGCAGTGCTCCAAATATCAATCGTTAATATGTGATAAGCTCGGGAACGGTTTCACAGGAATCATCTTTACCCATTGCATGAAATTTCCTGGTGTGTAGCCTCAAGGCCGCGATCCAAAATGTGGCACTGACGTGTTCTGGAAAACATTCAGGTTAGGCCACATCGGGACCCCTTACCGAGGGCAATGAATTGTTTTGTATTGGAATAAAGGTCCCCATTCGAGTGTTACACAAACAAGATCACGATGATTTATTTGCAGAATAGTTGAACGATAATCCAACTCTCTCTGTGCATAATGCATTCACAAAGCAGTGTTCTTTCGCCGGACTGTGTTGGTTCAAGCCATTGTCTTTGTTGTAGCTGTCCTTCCACCTTTAACTATACTTAAACCCATATACTTTGTTGACCAGGGTCCCCCAGGGCTCTATAGCCTACTAGGTCCGCTGCTTTTTTCCCTCTACACCAAATCAAATAGCCGATCTACAAGCTTGTAGATCTGCTATTTTCGCCAAATGTTCGCCCCCAAAATAGAGATGCTAGGGTTCATGTACTGCAGTTAAAATGCATATACAATATTTCCATGGATGACTCAGCGGGATATAGGGATGCTGTGTGTGGGTTTAAGTCTGTCCTCTTTAGCGTGTGTTATCGAGCAACACAAGAATGCCTTAAAATAACCTCATGAAAAGCTAAACAAATTTATTATTTCTTAGATTTGAATTGTATTAATAATAATAGGGTTATTGGGAGGATTTATGATTACTTTCTGAGTAATAGCGCCGTTAGTCATCTTTGTTGGCAAATTCAACATTTTTGCCTGGTTATGTTTTTTTCGACCTCTTCCTAATGGCTTTTCCAATCCTCTCATTAAGTTGTTTTATATCTGTTTGCGCAATAATGTTTTGTTCTGCTTGTTCCCCCGGGGTCACTCTTGAAGCCTGTGGCATCATCTTTGACTTGGAGCTGTGTGCCAGCAACCCCGAGGCCGACTTCCAACTCCATTAGGGTTTGCCAGCTGATTTCACGGTCTCAAATATGTCCCCGGGGGTCGGTCGATCAATCTCTGTCTGACACGAGCATGCTTAACTCATTTAGACCGGGAACGCATCGTTGTAACTAAACCACTTTATTATTATTACATTTTTTTGGCTATAAAGAAATAGTGAAATCTTGTAAATGTTTGCAAATCTTTGAATTATATATTTTTGAAAGCAAACATTTGTAACTCAAATCTTTTCTTCTGGGGGTCCCTGGAACAAAATATTTTGAAATGGGGGTCCGTGGCCAAATACGTATAATTTTGGGGGTCCTTGACATGAAAAAGTTAGAGCACCACTGATATAGCAACGATGGTTTTTCAGAAAACTGTTAGGATTTAGAAGACATTTGTAGAATCCCCCCAGAAGCAAAGATTTGAGTTACAAATGTTTGCTTCAAAAAATGTATTCAAAAGATTTGGACCAATTTTTCCGATTTTACAAAAATAGCAGATCTACAAGCTCGTAGCGCGGCACTCTGTGCTTGTAGATCTGATATTTTTGAATAGCCAAAGAAATCTAAAATGACACAGATGCGTTCCCGGTCTTAATGGGTTAACTCTTAGTAATAAAATATCTTCCACAGTGGCCAGAGGAACCCCCCGAGGTCTAATAACGTGTGTCCATTTTAAGACATAAAAGGCTCGTTTTTTGCATATCTAGCGACCGTTCCTATTTCGAGTGTTTCGCTGCCGCTCAGATAGGGGAAAATAACACTTCAGGTCCAATTTCGTCCGTACAATGGGACGTCTTAGTCACTTTGTCCCTCTGATATTACTCGAACTGCCCTGTCAGTTTGTTCTAAAATATGAAGTAACACTCGGCTCAAATTGACATTCTCACCTTTTTACCGCTGAATATCTGTTCTGATGTGAGGAGCATATGGTCGGCGTATGTGCGCGCTAAGGGTGCCAGAGAGTGCAAGTTGCACAGAGAGTCAGGCAGTAACCTTTTCCCCATAAATAGCCACGTTTCTTAAGTGTTGAAAGGAATATCCTTTTATCCTTGAAAGGGAGACTATGGAGTGATTATCTGTAGCAGGATGCAAGTGTGAGTTACAGTGGGGCCTGGGAATGTGGAAATAGAAATTTGGGAGTCATTTGTCAACGTGTTTTTTATTAAAGCTAAGATTAGCCTGAGCCCCTGACCCCCAAGGAAAAACTGCTGGCTAATTCAACCCGAAATAGAAATATGACACAGTAGTATGACTCTGAAACGAGGAAGCAAAACGCAACCACAGTATGAATTGTGTTAGTAAATGAATTGTGTTAATTTAACCATGTCCATCCTACACTCGTAACAGTTAAATGAACACAAAGGTTTTGTTGTGTACTAACTAAGTGCAAGTGAAATAGAATCACACAACTCATTGACATGGAAGAAAATAGAACAGAAAATAAACAATTTAGCTAAACAAATGTGATGTGAATTCATTACAACTCCCCCCCCCCCCCCCCCCCCCATGTGTGATGATCATTGTCCTATTGTAATATGTATTAATCTGTCCAGGAGCATAAGAACAGCACATGTGAACTATATTCCGGTATGGATTTTACTCAGATCTCTAATGCCAAAAACTCTACGGGGTATCTGTCTTTGATCGCCTCACAATATATGACATATCAATGAAGATTACATTCTTCAGACAGGCCCGAAAGACTTTGAAGAACATTATGACTGCAGGAGTGAAACTACCGGACTAGGGTGACCACCTCCAAACAGGACCATTGAGGGACAGATTAACCCGTGTCGCGGGACATCGCGGGACGCATGCACGCGCGCGCGCGCGCACGCGCACGCGCGTGCATGCGCGCGTCCGCATGCGCGCGTCCGCATGCACGCGCAGCGCGCGTGCATGCGGACCCTTTTTTTGCGGTTCTGGGCGGATTGGGTTCGTTTTTTCCGCGGTTCTGGGCGGACTGGGTTAGTTTTTTTTCCAGTTTATGGTTTCTTTATTTTGGTTTTAGGGTTAGGATTAGGGAGTTAGGTATTATGTTATTTAATTCATATTTTTGCCTGATTTAACCAATTTATTATCACAAAAATCAATTTCTGCCTAATAAAATATTCAAACAAAATGGGTTTATACTAATGTATTTTGTGGATTATATTAGACAACAACTAGACCGTTTCTCAAATACTAATCATTGTTTATTAAAGCAAACAACAACTGGAGTGTTCATCAAAAGTGTTCATCAAAACATCACATTGTTACAGATAGAATAAAGTATAGCCTACAGTGTTTCTACTATTGCAAATTGGCAATTAACAGCACAATGAAGCTCCACAAAGTCCGCATTTATCAATGGAGCAGTAAGTACGGTCACCGTCAAAATAAGGCAGTCCTAGCAAGGCAATCCTATAAGACACAAATATCTGTGTAAACTACAGTAAAAAGATATACTGTAGATATGTAAAACAATCATAAAAAAAAAAATCTTCAGACTTCAGCACCATGGACAAAGAGAGACACGACACGGCCAGGCAGGGTGGGGGGTCTGAGAGAGAGAAAGAGAGAGAGAGAGAGAGAGAGAGAAAGCGAGCGAGTGAGTCAGCGAGAGAGAGGGGGGAGAGAGAGAGAGAGAGAGACGCCTATTTAGTTGAAATGAATTAATAACAGCAATAGGCGACCAAGTACTGTAGCTTTTCACACACACATGTAGAAAGTTAGCTTACCTTTATTCGATCTACTACTTGGCCTTGAACTTGTACTTCTTGTTGGAACGGGCAGCATCTAGCAGGGTCTTCTCCTTCAGTACATACTTGTAAAATTCCTGGCATTCCTGGCTGTAGTTCACTTTAACTTGAATTTCACTCTTGATTAGATCTATGCTGCAGCGATTCCTATCATTGGTCCAAGCCCCCACCATCAGTGAAAACAGTCTCTCCACGAAAGCGTTGGTGACTGGGATACTCAACATGAAGGACAATAAAGCTGTCATGTTTGGCATCATTGCATGCTTCAGTAATGCTGTCCACTTTGATGCAACAGAATCTTTTGTCACTGCGAGTTCTCTCATCCGTGGGAGCATAACACTAAACTCATCATAAAGGAGGTCCATATCCAGTTGTTTGGTCATGTTAAGAGCTTCAGCTGCTCCGCAGAGCTCTTGGAAGCTGAATTCTCTCTTGACAGCCAAGCATGCGACGTGTTTCATGTAATTCTGATCAGAGAAATCAAACCATTTGTTAAGGTAAGTGAGTGAACTCTCATAGAACTTGAGAAGGTCCTTTTCAATCGCAGCAGCCTGTGCGGTAGGGAAGCTCTGCAGGAGCTCTCTTGTCTCAAATCCAAAGAAACGATCCTTTAACCGTTGTTCAAGTTTCAGTTTTAGATTTGTCATGAGAGGAAAAAGCTCACAGACAGTTGTCTCATTCCCCTCAACTTCAAGCACAGCATCATAAAACAGCTTTAAGCTATTCTGTAAAAACGCTATGTATGCCTGGAGTTCACAAGGCACTCCCTCGCCATCCTCATCATTCGCAAAAAACTTCCAAAGAGCCACTGGGCACTTATCTTCTCCAAGAGACAAAAAATAACTTTTGACAGCAGGCCAGCAGTCATTAAGTCGTTTGACAGCTGGCCACAGACTGAGCCACCGTGTTGGTACGTGCCTGTGGAGTGTCATATACTCCTCCTCCACAAAATCAAAAATGTCTTTCAATTCTTGGACTCGTTTAGCCGATACTGAAAAGTGGCCGTATATTTTCGTGACAACAGCCTCAACATCCACTTTAAGCTTGTCACCTGCATTCCTCCCACAGTTATGCAGAATGTGGGCCACGCAGTTGGCTTTGATGATAGCACCATTCTTGTCTTTCAACTTTTTATATACAGATTTATGTACCCCATAATTCACGCTGGCGTTATCTGCTGAGTATGCAGACACCCGATCTAACCCCAGGTTCATCTCCTGCAGCCTTGAAACAACCTGGTTAAATATGGCATCAGAGTCTTCTTTGTGGTCATCATAAAAGTCCAGTACCTTGTTCTGCATGCCATGTTCTGGGGTGTAAAACCTCACTGCTAGAGGGAATAGTTTGGTAGTGCCGTGATTTGATGCGTCAGATGCAATTGAAAAAAAAGGAAGAGAATCTGGGTTGTCAGCAGCCAGCGGTGTATTTAACTGTTGCAAGCATGTCTCCACAGACGCAGGTCCGAGAACATCAGTAACAATTGCAGCACTCTTTGTGCGCCCACAACCTATCTTCTTAGCTAACTCTGAGTCAGGGAACATGACAGGAAAAAGTTTGGATCCACAATCACCAGATCTGTATGATAAGCCATGCTGCACGTTATGGTACACACTGGTTACCTCTGCTGCTGTGACTTTATCTATGTTGCTGTCTTTTTGGGTTGAAAAAAAGCTTGTCAAGCTAGTGTTGGCCTTTCTTAGCTGTACATTTTTTTTGTGAGCTTCACCGTCACCATGCCTCTTAACATCATTTTCTCCTCCATGGGTGATTGTGAAGTTCCTCCGACAAACTGTACACTCTGCCTTGTGTGGGTCGTTTGACACAGATATGAGATATGTATATTTCCTCTCCCAGTCTCTATTGTATGAGCAGATCCTTTTTTTCTTAGCAGCAGGGCCAGGAGTTTCCACTGTTTCTGTTTCCTCCATTTTCGCTTTGGATTTTTGCCGCGCAGCGATGACACTGTGTAGTTGTACCTGTGTGTGCGTACCAGCTGTGACCGCGGATGTTGTTGTTTTTTTGGTCCACCCCCCACTCCCCCCCAACCAATGGGCAATGCGGCCGTTCCACAAATACATAACATACAGCATTGACCAATTACATTTATCCAAGAATAGTATTTCACAGATATAAGAGGGTATTGCAAGTTCACTTAAAATTTTTATGACATTTTTTTTTTTTTTATAAAATAAAAACTTTTTTTTTTTTTTTTTTCCCATAACTTTGATTTTCGGGACATTGCCCTGCTTGTGCGGGACGCGGGACAGAGGGTCCAATTTCGGGACTGTCCCGCGAATTTCGGGACGGGTGGTCACCCTATACCGGACACACTGTGATATACATATTATATTCGATGCTATCTGCCATTATAACAAGGTATCAAAGAGCTCTGATCCCAAATGTATCCATAGGGGGAGAAAAATGAAAGATTACCAGAAGTTCAACATGTCTTCAAAATACATTGACTGATTTCACCACTTAAACTCCAGCATCCTTATTGTGGGCAAGGCTTTCGCAGAAAATAGCGGATTGACAAGCTCACAACGTGTCACACCGCAACACGTTGGGACTTGTGAGCTGCTCAGTTAATTGGTTACAAAAACATTGTTTAACCGTCAGTGAAATTAGTCACTGCATGCGCACAATACTATCACAGTCTAAATCTATTTCTAGATGGCTTGCTTCCATGCCGGCAACAGTATTTATCTGTGTCCTCCTAGTATGCCTAAATCTAACCTTATTCCTAAACGTAACCTCTGTAAAACTATGCCTAAATCTAACCTTATTCCTAAACATAACCTCTGTAAAACTATGCCTAGATCTAACCTTATTCCTAAACATAACCTCTGTAAAACTATGCCTAAATCTAACCTTATTCCTAAACTTAACCTCAGTAAAACTATGCCTAACCCTAAACATATTCCTAACCTTAAAGGAGAATGTTGGACTAAGTTTTTCTTACCTTTTCTATTGCGTTAGATCGCATATTTTTCTAGCTTTTTTTTTTGCTTTTTTTTGTGAGATCGGACGTTCATAGTGACAGAACACTATGCAAACAAAACCAAAAAAAACCTAGGTCTCGCTAGACGAGATTGAAATCTCGAGATTTCAATCTCGTCTAGCGCGACTTCTATTTTTTTTATTTTTTTGACAGTGTTCTGTCACTATGAATGTCAGATCTAAAAATAAAAAAAATAAATAAAAGCTATTAAAATATGCGATCTAACGCAAGGCCTATCCGCGCACGTTTTAAGCTGTGGCGGACCCGGGATCGAGTTATAAAATGTTTCTACTGTACCATTCATCCTAAGATATCATAACGTCATAGAAAAGGTAAGAAAAACTTAGTCCAAAATTCTCCTTTAACCTCAGTAAAATGAACCGCTGGGGACGAGCGGTCCGCAGAAAAAATGGGGGCGAGTGTGATTTGGGGCGAGCCTTCCTGTTACCGTTACCACATAAATCTTTTCAAATTCAAGTTCATTATCAATCCTCCAAATGATGTGTATCTAAGTTTGGATGAGAGAGCGTCTTCATGTGGTGTTGGCCAGCGGTTCCCCACGTTTCCCACTTGAACATCTGGAAAGTGTTCTGAAAATGTACATGGCCCACCCATCTGACCACTCAACAACCGTGTTAAGTGGTCGGATGGTGTTAACACATTGGGTGCCAGCATTTTTGAATAACAGAATACGTTGGGTGCCAGCAATCTCACCATTGACTGCGCTTTGCTGTTTAAAGCTCTAGACTCCACGAAGAGCAAATCCACGTAAAAAAAGCATGCATTCATGGAGCGCGATGACCCTGGCTACATCCTGGAACGATAACATTTCACTCGCGAGTTACAACGGGGAGGGATCGTGCATCGCGCATGACCGGTTTTCCCCAGCGGAAACACATTCGGAGATACAGACCTTTCAAAGAAGGAAATAGACAGGAAGCGGATGGGGAGCCAGGTTTTTGACACGGTGATCCAACTGGCCTATCCTTCTCAGAATCGCCTAGGTTGACTCCAGAGCTGCTCTAGCCCCTCCCGTGTGGAAAAAAAAACTGAAATAACTAAAAGACTGAAAACACGGTTCAGACCGTGTTCGGCACCAATGCGCTACTCTGTGTAAACACGGTTCAGACCGTGTTCGGCACCCGATGTGTTAAGTGGTCAGATGGGTTAGTGCACAGAATGTCAAAGAAGAAAAAAATCTACTATGTGGACTTTCAAAAGGCCTTTGATATCGTTCACACAGGTTTAGTTTATGGCGCATATATTGGATTCCACAACAGCTCTTCCTTGATATGATAAAGAGTTTTTTTACACTAACTTTACAGGCCAAGCAGGAAACAGTGATTACAGTTTTGAAGTCAGGACAGGAGCGAGGCAAGTTTTTTTGACAACTGAAGCATAACTATATAGTATAACAACTGAAGACAAACTCGGGGGCACCACATGAAGGCTTTTTCTGAACTTTAGAGGACCGTGACTTTGCAAATCACTTGCCATTGGTCTCCCATACCCAACAATTACATGGAATTTCTTCTTTAAAACCTTGAAAATGTGTTTTCATTGTGATACCAATAAATAGGTACTTAAAGTATACTACATTAGTTCCATTGATCCAAGTCGGAACATAATTGATCATTAATATACTGTATTATCTGAACGTTTTTCCTTTGTTAATAATAGATCCTTTGTTGCTGCCCTACATGCCAATATACATAAAAAGCAGTAGGTTAAGCTTATTAATCAAATTCAAATCCAATAAATAATATATTTATTTAGCATTTCATGAGGTCATTTTAAGGCATTCTCGTGTTTTGACAACACACATCATACCTATATCATTATGAAGTCTCACGTGCACTGATGCAGAACCAAAACAGAATGAAACTGCTGATGGACCCAACCTCAATTCCTCGATTGCCATATATTTCCTAATGCAATTAATGTTTCCTCATGAGGTTTCTCTGCCAAGTGACTCCCCATAGATGGGTTTCCTGTTTGTAAACATAGAGGATGATGCGCGCGCAGTGGCGGGATGAGCCTGTAGAGGGCGCTATTACCCGCAGCATCTCTGGCCACTGTACATTCAGAAAATAAATGGTCTTCACCAGGTTTAATGAAAGTAGATTAAATGATGCAGTTTGTAATATCTTCTTTACTCAATAAAAATGATTTGTCGAAAGTTGGATCTGTTTGTATATAATAGCAGCATTATGCCTATTATGCCTATAATAGCAGCATTATGCCTATCTAAATCCCGAAAATAACGAGAGAGTGAATGGCGCTTCCGGTTCGTTCTCCCCCGCGCATGCGCAGATCGCGCACTCTGCTCTGTGATGACGTCGCGCGGAAACCCGTCTATTCGCTATGGTTTCTTTCTTAGGCAACATAGGCAACTAGAAGGATTACAATTGTGCATTACGTCACTGACTGACACAGTCATAATCATAGTTAAATGCATTAATAAAGGACATTTTGTTTTGCCCAAAGGTGAAAGTGAAAATTGTGAAAAAATTGTGAAAAAAATGGTTAAAGTGTAGGCGTATAGAGCACATTTTTAGGTGCCCACATCCTATGTAGAGAGACGATGACTCTCTTCAGTGAGAAATAGATCACCTAAAGTGATTTGTGCAGATCAGATTAGAAAGGTGTTTTCCTGGTTGGGGGTGGCGGGCTCAAAGCGAAAGAGTAATCCATGTCTTGTCAAAGTGAAAGAGTGACGTTCAGCTTCTTAAAATGAAAGAGAGAGTGATGCAGCGTGCCTGGACGGGTTTGGGGCCATGTCCTCTCTAGGTAGGCTGCTGGCTACAAAGTGTCATTATTGTGACATCATAGAATCTCTTTCTGTGTCTACTCAAAGTGAAAGAGTGACGTGTGTTTGGATCCAACAATAGTGGGTCCTATCTTTACTGCAGAATGAGTGATTTAGGACCGTGGTTCTCAAACGTTCTCATGCAAAGGGCCACCAAATTGATGTTTACTGGGCGGGCCATGGACCCCCATTTTATTACATTTTTTCCCCCAAAGGTTCCACATTTTTCTTTTCTTCTTAACAGATCTACAATAGCAGATTGGCTATTTTAGAAGAGCCAAAAATTTAGTTAAAGTGGATAAACCAATGATTATGCTATTTTAACTCATTTAGCTGGGGACCCCCTGGAACCCCCTCAAGGACCCCTCGGTGTCCCCAGACCCCACTTTGAGGACTTTGATTTAGGGGGAAAAAATTATGGTATTAAAGGGACACTTCGTTGCTTTTGAACCTAAATTCCATTGTTCTAATGTGAGGACATCATATATATAGTGTTGCAAAAGATACCTACTATTCGATTTTTCTCAGCAAAATGTCGGTTCTGAATCCATAATTTTGCATTGAATGTACGCACTATATGCTACGATCCTTCCACATCTCGGCACAGGGATTTAGGTTCAAAATCAGCAAATCGGCCCTTTAAGACGCCAGGTCTACAAATGACCTGGCATCTGTCTACATAGCATGTTATCTGTATTACATTTCAGCCTTTTCCTGCAAGGTCGTCGAGGCTAGGGCAAGTGCTACGGCAAATGCTATGGGCTAAGGTGGAGTCTGACGAAGCGAGTCTTCAGATTACGGCAGAAGATTGGGAGTGAGTCTGCCGTTCTAATTGCTCGTTCTAATTGCATCGCCTGGGACATGTGGAGCGTTGTCCCGGATGTTTGAGGGAAGGCTCTGACAGCTTCCCCAACCAGTTTGCATGCCTGCTCTTTGTATCTCCTTTCCTTTCACTGGCTTTTATTCCAGTATGGCTGTGAGCATGGACAGCACATTCTTGAGGCTTTCAAAATGTTAGACATTTTCTTCAAGGCATCGTGCTTGGCCCACCAATGTGTCTCTCCAATTGGAGCCTTGTGTCTCCTGTCAGGGCTCAGCTTCTCCCACACATTCACTCTCTGATACGTCCCCCTGATGAGCACTGCTGTGCCCTCCGGGCACACGGCCTACTTGGGGGGCCATGCGAGTTTGGAATACCGTACACACCCCACCCGTTGTGCAATACTCAGATAATATTGTTATCTGATGAACTCATTGTACCCGTTGTCAGCTCCACGTGCATCGTGTTTTGCTTTGTGCCGCTGCAGCTTCCCCCACCCATTAGCACAGATCCCGTACTATTTGTTCCACCCTGCCACTTACCTGTATATTGGCTAAGTGGCAAAAATGTGACGCAAAGCTCAGTCAGTCATTGAGGCGGACGGGTCAGGTGCGTCCTCCGCAGACCCACGGACAGACAAATACAGATAAACGTGCTTTTTCGGTTGTCGAAAACCGTTGATCTGATCATCTTACTATCTTACTACTATATAATTGACAAAAGCTCCAAAAGTTCGTGCGGGATTCTCAAGCACAGGATCACTCCACATGCCTCCAAGACCCGCCACAGACTGTTGATCAGAGCTATGGCTATGTTTCAGGCATCTTACCCCACCTCGATCAGTGATCAGACTCTCGGCTTGATTGATTCTCTGATTTGCCTTTCAGACCCTCAGCCTGATCTGGCAGGTTGCCATAGCAACCAGATACAGGAAGTCTGACCTCTTTATCACATGACCGAGGTTGGACAGGAAGGTTAGGGCCGCAAAGCAAAGCGGAGAGGAGAGGAGAGGAGCCGAGAGGAGAGGAGAGGAGCCGAGAGGAGAGGAGAGGCCAGAGGGGCCGGACTTCGCATGACGTGTGTGCAGAGTGACTAGGCCAGCAATGGTCGCTGGCCGTCGTTGGACGATGATGGGTTTTGGACTAGGCCTAGATGTGAGGGCCCTGACATCTAGTATTGCCAATTGATAGATAGGTGAAACGGTGATCCACTCTGCATCATTATTTTAGTGGTATCAGACAGCATGAGATTGAGGATGTGAATAGACTATCCATGCACATGGTTGGGGGACTGGGATGTGAGCATCGCACAGAAGCTCCCGTACTGGTGCCCCTGCATGTTTGAAGCTCCATTTGAGTGCATTTCCAATACACAAGCTTGCTTGTGTCTAGTTTCAAATGCTCAAGGACCCCTGTTAGCAACTTCACAAAGGACTGTCCAGTGCACAGTTTTCCAGAATTTGTGTAATGTGTAACTTTTTTTGGAAATCCTTTTGGTGACACCTCTGATAGCTACATGGTCCATTCAAATCGAGACCTTGGAAGCCAGTGGTGGACTGATCTGTTGACACAGCAATCATATGCCCGATGGGGTGACCAATAAAAGGGCCGGTGGCCGACACGTAAAAAAAAAATGTGTCGGATCCCCGTCTTAGGATCATTACAGTAATTTGCGGCCCGCACCGGTCACTGGTAATTACGGTAATCGGCTTTGTTCCCCTTTTGGGGCTGGGCGGCCTACAAACTAAAGAGAACTCATCTAATTGGCCAACTGGCTGGTCTATCATCTGAATACCGGCCATAGTGGCCCAATCACAGGCTACAGTGGCCTGGAGGTTCGTGAGCAGAGAGAGAGAGAGAGAGAGAGAGAGAGAGAGAGAGGGAGAAACAGCGTCTGACGCTATAGCTCACACTTGTAGTTGTAGGGAGGAAAGTTAACCCCCATGTGAAAGTGCCAAGGAGGTGATGTGGTAAGCAAGCACAACAGAAGGACTGCATGTCTTAATTCCTTATCCAACATCTGGATAAGCATGCTAGATAAAAAATTATTTCTATCATAAAAGGGTTCAAAATGTTTGCGTAGCTATCTGAATAATGTTCAGCCCTACTGGAAGCACCGCCACACAACAAACAAAGCATGATAAAGAGAGCGGAGAATATTTTGGAACGTAACGCAAGATAAAAAAACATAAATGTACGGTTCCAAAGCACTTTCTGCCAGGGCCTGGGTCATTTTGGCGCAGGTGTCAGGGTTAGACCGACTTACGAGTAAAAATAGTTTAGAGAAAGTGGTAAAAAAAACCAACAACAAAATAATAATAATATTTCAAATTTATATAGCGCTTTTCTGAGTACCTGAAGACATGGGGGGCATGAGAAAACAACAAATAAAAACAACTTTATTAGGGGGGGGAAAACACTAAGTCTAAGGAATAAAATCAGTAAAAACAGTGGAATGAAGAAGGGGGGGTGGGGGGGGGCTAGCTGGGGTAAGTGATATTGAAGAGGTGGGTTTTGAGGGTGGTTTTGAAGGTTCTGAGGGTGGGGGGCATCTCTGAGAGTTTGTAAAACATGTTTTATGTGGAATGGTTACTGTGAACAAAAACAAAACAACTGTCCATGTTTGATGCCATCATGGTCCAGGGTATACACAGCCTCATTCTCCTCCTGTATGTAGCAGCGTATAGGCCCCTCTTCCCTAGAACCCTTACGACCTCCACTACCCATTCCAAAACCTGACACCTCTTCTTGACCTGATCCCTGTGCGCTGTCAGCTGTCTGCCGACCCCCCCCCCCCACCCCCCCAGCAGCTTGTTGATGTCAGCTTTTGAGCAGTTTCAAAAACAATCTTCGGCACAACTTCAGTGTCGAATTTAGAATGTTTAATTGTAATTGTACTTACGTAATTATATCGTCACCATGCACCACAAATTCCCGGTATACCCGATCAGCAATTTATTCCTATGAGGCAGTGTGGCTCGTTAATTACTTCACCGTGATCCTTCAGCAGTGAGATAAATGCCTCATCTTTAATACCAGTAGGCAGCCCGGTTATACTGAGTTCAATCAGGAGACAATAAATGACTAAACCTACATAAATACTGTAGATCTCCTTCTAACCCCAAAAGAAGATTGCAAAGAAGTCTGTGTTAGCGGGACTTAAAGCATAAAGCGTATTCTAACCTTTTGTGTTTTTTCGTAAATTAACGCCCTACTTGAAAAGTAGCAGATCCGCAAGCTTGAAACGCGGCTCGAAGCGATGCGTTTTGAGCTTGTCGATCTGCTACTTTTGCTATTTTTGAATATATGAATCCTTAAAAGTAACAGTTTTGGACATATGAGGTTTCCACATAGGCGATATTGTTCTCAATATTGGTCCAAAATACTATCTCGGTGTAAAATGCTTTAGGCTCTCCCAAACTCCCATGCAAGCGCTCAAAAAGACATTGGAAGGAATGAGAAAATGACACCTGCGAAAACATTCCGCGAGGGGACCCGGGCTCATGCTCGGGCTAGCGTCCGTGGCATTCTTTGCACGTCTGATGAAGCTGTACGAGGCAGATTAGCATTTTAGTGACATGGGGAGGTAACGGGACCCGGGGCTGCGCCTGTGCATCTGTAACCAGAGTTGGTAAACATTTATTCCTCCGGCATTCTCGTGCCACTGCCAGAGATGGGGCGATATGCGCGCGGCTCCTTGGGGCCTCTCTCGAAGGATAGTGTGGCAGCCGAGTGCCAGCGCTGGCACGACCTGCAGCGTTGGGGTGTGGGTGTGTGTGTGTGTGTGTGTGTGTGTGTGTGTGTGTGTGTGTGTGTGTGTGTGTGTGTGTGTGTGTGTGTGTGTGTGTGTGTGTGTGTGTGTGTGAGAGTGTGAGTAGAGAACTGTATGTGCTCTTGAAAAAAAAAAAAAAGAACAATCAACATAATATTGTGCAAATTGTCTCTGTCGGGGTGGAAAAACCTCATATGTCGAAAACTGTTACTTTTCAGGATTCAAATAAAAAAATAGCTATTGTAGCAGATTTGACAACCTCAAGTGGTTGATTCATAATGTACTTTTTCCCTTACTACAAATATAGTGGAGTCAAAGTCATATCCAAAAACATGAATACTCAAAATATGTACTTAAAGGAGAATTTTGGACTAAAGTTTTCTTACCTTTTCTATGACGTTATGATATCTTAGGATGAATGGTACAGTAGAAAAATTTCATAACTCCACCCCTGAGCCGACACAGCTTAAAAGGTGCGCGGATAGGCCTTAGGTTAGATCACATATTTTAATAGCTTTTTTTTTGATTTTTTTTGGTGAGATCTGACGTTCATAGTGACAGAATACTATGCAACCAAAAAACAAAACAAAAAAAAAACAGAAGTCTCGCTAGACAAGATTGAAATCTCGAGATTTCAATCTCGTCTAGCGAGACTTCTGTTTTTTTTATTTTTTATTTTTTTTTGGGACAGTGTTCTATGAACGTCAGATCTCACCAAAAAAAAAAAAAAAAAAGCTATTAAAATATGTAATCTAACCTAAGGCCTATCCGCGCACCTTTTAAGCTGTGGCGGCTTAGGGGTGGAGTTATGAAATTTTTCTACTGTACCATTCATCCTAAGATATCATAACGTCATAGAAAAGGTAAGAAAACTTTAGTCCAAAATTCTCCTTTAAGTACAGTACTCAAGTAAATGTACGCCGTTATACTGTCCAATACTGTTTGTAAGACTTTAGGAAAATTGATAATAAGGACCCATGTGGGTTCTTTGTACTGGTCTTCTTTTGTCAAAGTTACTATGTGACCTGTGAAGTCAGCAGGTTTAGATTCCTAATGGTTTTGTTGTGTGGGAAGGAACCATAGTCACTTCAATTTGTATACTCTCAGTGTTAAACACTGAGGATTGTGTGGATTGATGTCCCAGAAACACAAATCGTGTGGAATGGAGGTCCTTGGCTTGATGCATATCTAACTGGGGGAACTTGAAATTAAAATAAAAAGTTGAGAATCACTGAAATGTAGTATATTTCATGATAAAAAAACGTCAACATTGGGGAGTGCAAGTTGATTACTGGTTAGTGGCCAACCATGCAATGTCCCAGATTGGATTCCATTGGGAAAGGATGGTTATTGACAACAGCTCTTTTGGTTTTTTTTTTTAACCACCAGTGACAAGCAGCAGAATGCTACTCAGTACATCTTTAAAAAAAAAAAAACTCCAATATTGCCAACGTTTTGGACACAAAGAACTGACACGCATTCAAGAAGAGAAGAAAAAAGGAGATCAATGTGTGTCGACGGGGTATCGGTTCTTCTTGCCTTTTTGGCAGGCTTCACCGAGTACTTTAGCCCTGGTATCTCTGCCATGCTCCAGGGCCTCTGTCAGCTCTGCGGCCCCCCAAAACATTCCAGCCCCCGTCCCCCCCGTCCCTCCCCAGCCACCCACCCACCCACCTACCTTACAGTGCCCCTGATGGAGTGCTTTATCTGTAATACTGTAGCACTTAACCCAGTTGTTTTGGTTTAGATTTGAGATATTAGAAACCAAATATGTTGCCATTTGTTAGCAACACTGGAGTGTAAACACACTCTGTCGCCATGGGCAATTATCTTGGTACCTATTTAAAAAGGAAAAAAAATCTTCTTCGGCCTGCTCCAAGTTTATGACAATACCCTCACTGAGGTAGATAAATAGGTATGTTTTCTGGCATCGCTCTGTTTATCTACCTATTGTTCCACAGTAAAACAGCTTATTGCTCTGGGCCCAGCACTGCCGTTTGATCTGAAACCACCCTGTGCATGATCGTCGCTGTCGATATACGCTGTCGGCGCAGAAACCTCTTATCTCCATATTTTAAGTTTATAGTTTTTTCTTGAAAGTACGCCCTACTTGATCACACTACAGCGTCACACAAAAGCATCAAAAGTAGCAGATCCACAAGCACGAAACGCGGCGCGAAGCCACGCGTTTTGAGCTTGTGGATCTGCTACTTTTGATGCTTTTGAATTTGAATCCTGAGGTTCTTCTACTTCCCTCGACTACCGTTATTTCCATTTTTCAGTACTTTATACTTCTACTCCATCTATGCATCTCAGAGGCAAATATTGTACTGATTACTCCACTACAATTAATTAATTAATTAGTTACGAGTCACTTTGTAAATTTAGATTTATGAATACAAAACATACCAATTTAGCCCTATTTTCGAAAAGGCGACCCCCCAAAACAATGTTGCACATTAAGCATCTGGGGACCCCCAAAATCATTTGAGGACCCGACCCCCCTGGCGACCCCTAGTTTGGACATCACTGAACTAGGGCATTATTAAAGGGATAGTTCAAAATGACTTTTTTTCTCTATCGATTAGTCACCCCATGGAGACTTGAATTCATGGATATTTTTTAGTTTTTGTCGCATTCCTAAGCCAATAATTTGAGTACCCTTTGTGTCTCCTACCGGAACCGCTGCCTATACCGGTTCGCTGGTCATGAAATTATTGGCTTAGGAATGCGTCAAAAACTAAAAAATATCCATGAATTCAAGTCTCCATGGGGTGACTAATCGATAGGAAAAAATATTTTTGGGATGAACTATCCCTTTAATTTACAATAAAACACAAAAAAGTTAAAATGTTAAGATAAACGGTATCTGCCCGACAACGACGATTATATTCACGCGCAAATTTCTCAAGACTTTTTAAATGACGCAATGCCAAAAAAACACTCCATGCAGGCTCCTCCATTACCCCGGCCCCTATCCACCACACCACATGCTTGCATGGCCTTACACATGTACAGTATTGTACAGTACATCACATTTTCCTTGCAGCGGGGGTGGAATAACATTTAATAGCATGGGAGCGGGACGCTCTCCAAAGAAAATTCCTGTGCGGTGAAGTTTGAGGGACGGCTTGCGCAGGGTGTCATACGTCTAGCCTATAGCGAGCTTGATGCACAGGGGCCACGATCCCGGGGCCCCCACGCGTGACAGCTTTCTCATCAATCATTCCCCTATACTCTTAAGTAAACTTTTGACTCATAATCTCCGCCCCTGCCTTTTTGCCGTTGCTATCTCTTTTCTTTTTTTTGTGTGTGTCGAAACATGTTTGCGTTTCTTCCTCCCCTTTCAGGCGGCTTTGTCACGTTTCAGCCGTTTACGGAGGAGTCATATAGGTCCGCTGCCCCTTGATGGAAGAAGTCGGTTCGAGGCTTTTTCTTGCTACTCCTCTGCAGCTGGTCCCATTGTTCTTCCACAGAGGCTGGAGGTTTTAAGTGGGAGGGCTTCGCCTTTTGTTTTTGGTTCCGCGTTGGCTCACAGGAATGGGAGAGCACTCGGATCAGCTGAATGGTTTTGCACTTTTCCAACCAAAAGGGCCTGACGCTTTGTTTCCGAGCAGCCCCTGCCCCACCCCCCCCCCCCCCACACACACACACACACACACACACACACACACACACACACACACACCTCAGCACACCTTTCCCTTCCTTTGTTCCAGGTACCACCACCACCAACGACCCCCGTCCGTCTACATGGGACTCAGTCGGTGGGTAGCACTGGTGGAGTGGTACCCTTTACCTTGAGTACTGCACTTTAGTTCATTGTTTGAGTATCTGAACTTTACTTGAGTTATTGAGTTTCATTGAAAACGTATGACTTTCAGTCTACTGGGCTATAATTCAAAGACAAATATTGTACTTTTGGGGGACCCCCCCGCGTCCCAAACTTTTTTCAGAAGCGGTGACATTAGCTGATCTACAAGCTGTGAGCTTGTAGATCTGCTATTTTCACTATTTTTGCAAATTGTTTTTCATTTTTAGAAAACTTTGTACTTTGAATTTCTCAATACTTAAGTATTTTTAAAAGCAATTACTCCAGTACTTTAACTCAAGTGCAAATATTGACTGAAAAACTTCCGCTTGTACTTGAGTAGTAATATTAATGTTGACCACGAAGTATCCATACTTCTAGTCTCAAGTACTGACCTTGGACACTTTGTCCACTGCAGTGGTTAGACGGACAGATGGATATTGTGACTCTGACCTTAGCCCATCCTATCTCATCCTTGGATTTGAGTGGGTGAAATCAATGGGGCTTTCTCCCCCCCCCCCCCCCCGCCCCCACCCCTCCCCTCCAGTGTTGCCAGATTCTGTGAGAGAAACAAGCAACCAGGTCTAGGAAAACCAGCCCAAAAGAAACGACTATGGGCCACATGAGCACTTTAACATATACATCAGCTATTTGAAAATAGCAGATCTACAAGCTCACAACGCGTCGCGATGCGACGCGTTGTGAGCTTGTAGATCGGCTATTTTCAAATAAAATTGTGGGGGGAATAAGCAGATCTGGCAACCCTGCTACCCCTCCCCTCCCCTCTGCCGACGATGACCTCACGCCACAGAGATGCCATGACGTCATGCTGGGAGCTTCCCCCGGACTGGAGGGAGAAATCCCTACAGGTTTCTGATTGACGCTTGCCAGGTTTCGATCAAGGAGGTTCCATCATCCCCGCCCTGGTGTCCGTTGAGACAAGAGACTGACTAATAAAAATAGCTTGGCTGCTCTGTTTACTCTGAGTGGGGTATTATGTTATGTTCCCTGCCTTCTATCTATCTACAGTATCTATGTATCTACTACATGTATCTATGTATCTATGGGTCTGTCTGTCTGTCTGTCTGTCTGCTCTGTTTACTCTTGAGTGGGGTATTATGTTATGTTCCCTGCCTATCCCTGCCTATAACATAGATCTACAGTATCGATCTATGTGTCTATGGGTCTGTCTGTCTGTCTGTCTACAGTATTTACTGTATCTACAGTATCTATGTATTTGTCTGTCTGTCTGTCTGTCTGTCTGTCTGTCTGTCTCTACAGTATTTATGTATCTGTCTGTCTGTCTACAGTATTTATCTACAGTATCTATCGATCGATCGATCGAATCAAGAATGACTTTATTTGTCTTACATACACAAAGAATATGAAATACAGTTCCCCCTCAGCCACTTGATATATTCATAAAACATCAAGCCTATATCTAAGAAACATAAAAAGATCAAAACTAAAACACAACATAAACAAACATTTAAAAATGTTTGTCTCTCTCTCCCTCTCTCTCTCTCTCTCTCCCTCTCCCTCTCTCTCTCTCTCTCTCTCTCTCTCTCACTCTCCCTCTCTCTCTCTCTCTCTATATCTCTCTCTCTCTCTCTCTCTGTTTGTCTGTCTGTTTATAGTTACAGCTGTACTGTGTGTATCCAGTAGCAGCACTGGATGTACTGTTCAACTATGTTGAACAGTACATCCCTTCCATCCATCCATCCATCTTCACCCACGCATCGGCTCTTATTTCTCTCCATCTCCATCTCATCTCACATGTCCACAACTCTCTTGTTGCTCACCCATCCCTCCCATCTTCCCCAACCCTCCTCTCTCTCTCTCTCTCTCTCTCTCTCACGTACGTTGAGGTGAAGAGAACACACACAGAACCTCCCTTTGGAAAAAATCTTTATGAGCTGCAGCTCAACGCAAATCCATCACGGTTCAGGATCATGGAGAAACTAAAGAAAAGCCGGGATCTTGTGGATTAAGATCTCTGGTCTTGGGAGAAACGGAGTCACCGGTTGTGCGTGACTCCCATTTCTCTGTGAATAGAAATATCAGCAAACTATCCCTGACATAATCCCTTTACTAGATGTCAACATTTAGCCGCTAAGAGCTCTGTTTTCTAGGAGCTTATAACCGATTTGGCTCCACTGGCGGCCTAGCATGGTGTGTCCTATGTTTATGTGTTATGTATGTTGTCCTATGTTATAGTTTATGTGGTGGAATGAACTCCCCACTGATGTCAGGACAGCAGAGTCACTGCCCATCTTTCGCCGCAGGCTGAAAACCCACCTCTTCAGGAAACGCTACCCTTCCTACACTACCCTTCCTCTTCGCCTGGCCTACTTGTTGTTAACTAGTTGTACGAACTCTTGTTTTATTGTTTTATTGGATCTTGTTTATTCGTTACACTTATTTGTTTTAGCTTTTGCTCATTTGATTTTCCTACTTTGTCTCATCTGTTTATGAAAGTAGGTAGCTGATATATTGCACTTTTACTTTAGCGCTAGGTTAATCTGAGTTCCTTGAAGTTTTCGCCAGCTCTCGCATACAAACGGGAGGGGCGAGGAAACTTCTGGGCCAGAGCCCTGGTATTTGTGGACGGGATGTAACTTACGCTCAGAATCTGAGCGGACACGCCTCTTACCGGTCTGAGAGCTGTGTAACTCGTCTAAACAGTCCGACGAGAGGCAAACAGCAGTACACAACAATGGCGGCCGCAATTTCTCAAGGAGAAATTGCTTCCCGTCGCTCCTATTTACATGCAACACCCACTGCATTTGGATCCCGCCCCCTTTTCTTCATTGGCTGTTGATTTGAATCAGAACGCAGTGGCCGCGCCCCTGCTGTCCAGGCTCTGAGGCGAAGTCTCCCAGACTAGCGCTAGGTATACACGAATCCACGGAGCACTGCCCTGCGCACAGCCATTGCTGCGGTGTCAACACTCGCGACACCGCAGCAATAGCCGCCTACAGGCAGCTACTGGCAGCGCGTCTGTGGATTCGTCTATACTCTTGGTTGCTTGTTTTAGAAGAGAATGCACTTAATGCTTCTGGTGATTAGTAGTTTCGTTCCCCACCTATGTTGAATGCACTTATTGTAAGTCGCTTTGGATAAAAGCGTCTGCTAAATGACTGTAATGTAATGTAATGTAATGTAATGTATGTGTCTGAACCATTGGTTCTTAAAGTGGGGTCCCTGGGGGGGAGGAGTACCTGGGGGTCCTCAGCAACATTTGTTGATATAGCGTCACAATCATTTTAACCACTTTAACCATATTTTATACTTTGCCATATTCAAAAATGGCAGATATACAAGCTCATGGCGCGTCACTTCATGCCACTTCATGTTCTGCTATTTTTGAAAAATCGCGAACGTTTGTGCAAATCGTTATATTGATATTTTTTAAGCTCAAAGCTCAAATCTTTGCTTCTTGAGATCCTTGGCAAAAAAATATTAGTGATGTCCATTGTCCGTTATTCCAATATTATCGGCCGATATTAGCATAAAAATGTTATATCGGAAAATATCGGTATTGTTTTTACCGATAAATGTGAGCTTACCATAATCACAGTAATCATTAATCATATTCCATCATATTCAAGGGCTTTTGGAGAGTCACTTTCCAGTCACTTTCAAAATTAGAGCACTGCAGAGGGCAGGTGTGTGTGTGTGTGTGTGTGTGTGTATGTGTCTGTGTCCAGCTGATGCTCGTTGATGCTCGTTGATGTTATATGCATCAAGGCAATTATACTTCTGCACTGTCAAATAGGCCAACGTCTAATCTAAGATTAGTGGGACTCATTCAAATGACCACCAGTGAGTCCCGGGACTCACTTAATTGAAAGCCTAACAACATCACTGTATTATTAGATTTATTCGATATTATATAGGTAAAAAAAAGCCAATATCGGACATCCCTATACAATATGTTTGAGATGGAGGGGTCCGCAGCCAAATATATATCAATTTGGGGGGCCTTGGCACGAAAAAAGTCTTGAGAACCACTGGTCTGAACAAACCTGTGAACTGTTGAACAAAGGGCCGGTGTGTTAGCGATCGGGCCAAAGGCTCAGAGAGCAGCGCAGAACAACGAGAGCCAGATGGCCGCATCGTACAGCAGCTCTCCCCATGATCCATTCTCCCTCAGAATGGACGGGGAAGATGGGCCCTAAACATCAGGGCGGACCAATAAACGTCAGCTTGAGGACGAAAATTATAGCCGGCAGGTGGGAGTTTGCGGAGGTGTGGATGATGCTTTTGTTCTGCTAAAAGGCAAAGAGACAGACACAAGGGCGTCACTGACTCTGCATCTTCTGGCGAACACGTGGCACGCTCAGAATGTTAACGTGGGCTTTGCTTTATTCAGAGAGAAGGCCTTTGACTTACAGGGTGATAAAACTGGATGCTTTTTTCATCTTCCATTTATCACGAGTGCTAGGCTTCCATTCTCTACAGCTCAGGAGTTGGGTGAAACTCAAGTGTCAAGGCTATGAACGTTCCCGGTTTAAAGTTAAATATCAAATCAAAGCAAAGCAAGATAAACGTACAGTCATAGGCTGCAAGAATGTTGTGATGAGAGACTAAAATATGATGTCTGGCTGTTTTGGCAGGCCCCACTCTTCATTAATTAATAAACCATTCCATTAGTACAACATTTGAAATGGAACAGACACATGTAGGACATAATGAAATGACATAATGATGAAAAACGCACACGCGCGCGTGCGTAGCACATTTGATCTTTTTACTCAAATGATTGTGAAATTCACTTTTTCAGCAGTATTTTATCATTGTAGCCACGTTGTAACTGTTCATGTTCGGTTGTAATTATTCCTGTGAGAACACTGGGAACCAAAGCCATTCTCTCTCTTTAGCAGAGGATTGATGCACATCCGGTGGGGTGTGAATTGTGCCATTAACCTCTGTCTTTGGTTTTCTTTAGTACCCCCTAAAAAAGCAGCATGCTACTGCAGCGATAGTGACAGACACCAGAGAGAGACTGGCCTGAGATCAGCTCATACAGCTACATGGGCTAATAAATGGCGTTGGTGTCGGGCAGAAACCTCTTATCTCCATATTTTAACTTGTTGTGTTTTTCCGATATTTAAACGCCCGCTACTTGATCATACTACAGCGTCACACAAAATGCATCAAAAGTAGAATCTCCACACGCGCCGCGTTTTGAGCTTGTAGATCTGTGCATCAATGCATCAATTCATATTTATGTGCTAAAACAAACACATAAATATGAATAACAGTGCATGACGTGAAGCCATTACATCCCCTCCCTCTCTCCTCTCGTCCTCTCTCTTCTCATCCTCCCTTTTGGTTGTGTGGGTTTGTGTCCCACTGGTGCAATTGTAATTAACACTGTACGGATTCACGCGTAACACTGTACGGATTCAAGAGTGTGACTCTTGAGCACGACCGTGGATTTCTACTACATTACCCACTACACTATACTGTATTATTATCTTAACATTCTTATATTATACCATTATATACTGTATACACATTATTGTTGTGCTATATTATATTATCATATACTATCTTACACTATTTTGCTACTATTGTTATTGCTACTACTTGTATCTCTCTCTGTCTCTCCTCTGTCTCTCCCTCTCTCTCTCTTCTTTCCCCCCGACACGGTCGAGGCAGAAGGCCCCCACCAGAGAGCCTATAGGGTCTGCCTGACGTTTCTTCCAGGGGGGAGTTTTTCGTTGCCACTTTTCTTAAAATTGCTTGCTCACGGTGGGACTGTCGGGTCTCTGCTCTACATGTAAAGTGTCTTGAGACAACTTGTTGTGATTTGACACTTTCATAAATTGAATTGAATTGAATTGAATTGAATTGAATTGAATTGAATTGAATTGAATCTGCTACTTTTCATGCTTTTTAATTTGAATCCTGAAAAGTAACAGTTTTTGGACATGAGGTTTCCACCCGACATAGATGAAATGGTATAGTGAATATTTCCCATGCTGGATTTGGACACCTTCGCCGGGCCGGATTTGGCTCGCTGGCCCGCCGGTTTCGACACCCCTGGTTTAGTGGAAAGGGTAGTACTACTACTAAAGGGGTTCATCCTCACTTAATTGCACCCCGCCCGCAAGAATTTAAAAAATACTGTATCTTGTGTGCAAGTAGTGGCTATTTCGGCCTATGGGTGTCACTAAGGTAAAGGCCATGTGGTCACCAAACTCAGTTTGGGTTCACCCTCTGGGGACAATGAAGGCACACAGCAAATCCCAGGGCAATCCAGCTCAGCGTCTTCCAATTATCTGGTTTGGGACCCAAAGCATTGGACGGACAGACAGACAGACAGACAGATGGACGGACTAACCTCAACATTGCCATATTTAGGCCCCGCCTCTAAGTGGGCTAAAACAAACACATAAATATGAATAACAGTGCATGACGTGAAGCCATAAACAGCCAAAAGCTTAGGAACCGGTTGACTGGATGGATGGTGCCAAGTACACTCTATGTTTCTCACTCCCCCTGATGTTCTTGGAAAAGTGTCAAGCCATCAGCGTTTGAAAACACTAAGGAAACACACCCGAAGGGACGCATCATATAAGTTGAATGGACAACAGAGGCCGTGACTGTGGAAGCCGTAAATTCAATCCACTAACCAACATCTGTCCACTTGCCAAAGCTGCCCCCAGAGCGCCTCCAGACAGATGTTTGGACAACGTTACACCTCGGTAGTATAGCCATCTAGCTCAAGTTTGGTTGGGCGGTTTGAGCGCGTGCCTCGATGGGTTAACCCGTTTAGACCGGGAAAGCATCCGTGTCATTTTTTTGGATTTCTTTGGGCTATTCAAAAATAGCAGATATACAAGCTCATAGCGCGGCATGAGTGCCGCTTGTAGATTTGCTATTTTTGAAAAATCGTGAACATTTGTGCAAATCTTTAGATATAGATATATAGATATATTTTTTTAAAGCAAACATTTGTAACTCAAATCTTTGCTTCTGGGGGGATTCTACAAAATGTCTTCTAAATCCTAACAGTTACCTGAAAAACCTATGTTGCTTTAATATCTGTGGTTCTTAAACATTTTCATGTCAAGGAACACCCAAAATGATATGTATTTGGCCGCGGACCCCCATCTGGAAATATTTCCAGGGACCCCCCCCCCCCCCTCCCCAGAAGCAAAGATTTTAGTTAAAAATGTTCCCTTTAAATATATATATATACTCTGTGCCGCGCTATGAGCTTGTAGATCTGCTATTTTTGAATAGCCCAAAAGTATACCATATGGATAAAGTGGTCACACAGATGCGTTCCCGGTTTGAGCGGGTTAACGTGGACTTATTCACAGGGCATTAGTAAGATTACATTGTGTACCTTCAGCATTCTTTGCAGTTCAAGGTTCTCCAGTTCAAAAGCGTTGAAAAATAATCTACCAAAGTGGTTTTAGATGCAATCAAGCATATGATCACAAAAGGGCTTGATGTCTTTGGATTGGCTCACACTCCATACAATTACGTCAGAGATCAGAAATTGAGTTTGATAAATGCTTTTTCTTTTCTTTTTTTTTTGCCTCGGTGTGTAAATTTGGGAACAAAGCTGTTTGTCTGCGCTGATGGTGTGGAGAAAGGGTGCTATTGTCAAGGCAATTCTTGATCATGGGCCAAATCAAATAGTGTATGCTTCTCGTCATCGGTATGCCCCTTGGCAAATGCACTTGTCTTTACTCTATGTGTGTGTGTGTGTGTGTGTGTGTGTGTGTGGGTGTGCGTGCGTGCGTGCGTGCGTGCGTGCGTATTTTCACATATGTTCTCCCCATTGTACGTGGGCACACGTGTTCATGGGGCGACTAGCTTGCATTGAGCCTATTCTCTCCCTTCAAACATCTTCCACACACTCATGACCCCCGACCCCAAAGGAGATCAAATAAAGACTGCACACACACACACACACACACACACACACACACACACACACACACACACACACACTCTGCAACGAAACCGAATGACTCAGCTCATTATTTACATCTGATCCACAACATTGTACTGTACTATGCAACGTAATGGAATACTCCTCCTAAACTGACACAGCCCAATATTGTTCTATTTACTCTGCGAACCATGCCAGCACACACACACACACACACACACACACACACACACACACACACACACACACACACACACACACACACACACACACACACACACACACACACACACACACACACACACACACAACTTTTGACTGGAATCCAATCAGTCATTCAAAGGAGGGCGCCAGCCAAGAACCTGTCCGCACTGGAACAACCGTCTTTCTTTGGGAGTGCAGGACCTTGTCGTAATGTTTACATGCTGTGTCTTTGGCTTGCTAAGTCAAGTTTTCAACACACCCCAAAACGCGTTATCATTGTAAAAACCAGTGGTTCTCAAACTTTGCTCACCTACTCTGTTTTTAGAGTACCTATACAAATGTTTTGTGCCCGGGACCCCCAGAAGAGATGATTTGTGTTCAAAATGTATAATAATCTAAATTATTCAAAAATATTCCAAACATTTTCAATGTTTTTTTCAAATATTTTCCAAAATCTTTTAACCACTTGAAATGGATAAAGTGGTTAAAATGATTGTTAACTCATTAACTGCCAGAATAAAACATTGTCTATAGCCGACCTTAATAAACACGTCAAACACGTCATTGGCAGTGAATGAGTAAGTACTTTTGAGGACCCCCCCCCCCACACACACACACACACACCCAGGACCCCACTTTGAAGAAACACTGATGTAAAGACAAAATCCTGATGCTGTCCGGTTCGTGTCAGCATTCTAGGGGAGATTGTTGGATGTGTTGTAAATATATTTTTGCTAGTTTGTGTGTAATCATTGTGTCTGGATCGGCACTAACCACATTTAATGGAGGTGTCCCTTTTTTTGACAGATTTTCAAACTTTCCTAAAAAATATTTCAAAAATATGTCCTTTCTAATCATGAACATAGCAGATCTATAAGCTCTCACACAATGCGTGAGCTTACGTAGACGAGCTATTTTGCTGTTCGTCTTATGATTAAGTATATATAGGGCTTAAGTGGTCAATTTGATTTATAACTCCCCAAAGTGTACAAATGAAATCAAACTAACGGACCCTTATTCACGGGTTCACCTCTCGGCGTTACAATTAACACTGAGAATTGTTTTGTGTGGTCTCTCCCACACAAATCTTGATTTTCTGCTTCATGGAATTCATTAAGTTTGGTCTCTGTGCCCTTCCACGTGGTGCAGAAGGCACCCAAACGCTGTGTGTTTGAAAGAGAGCGAGAGAAAGACACACACACACACACACACACACACACACACACACACACACACACACACACACACACACACACACACACACACACACACACACACACACACACACACACACACACACACACACACACACACACAGTGGTGGAAAAATTATTTTTTTTACTTAGTCAAAGTATCAATACTGCAATGCAGAAATACTCTGTTACAAGTAAAAGTACCAGTATTCAATATTGACTTGAGTAAAAGTACAAAAGTATTGGTATCAAAATATACTTAAGTACTAAAAGTAAAAGTAGGCCTACTCATTATGCACAATGCCCCATTTCACAAGTTTCCAAATGTATAAAATCCTTTGAAAATAGGCAAATGACCGAAATGTAAATAGGGCTGAAGTGGTTAATGTACGTTTTGTAATAATAATACAAATCTACAAAGTAACTAGTAAAGTTTTAAAATAATTGTAGTTGAGTAAAAGTACAATATTTGCCCCTGAGATGTAGTGGAGTAGAAGTAAAAGTACAGAAAATTGGAAATACTCCAGTAAAGTAAAAAAATACCTCAAAACTGGACTTAAGTACAGTACTTGAGTAAATGTTAGTTACTTTACACCACACACACACACACACACACACACACACACACACACACACACACACACACACACACACACACACACACACACACAGACGTAATGCTTGTCATCAAAGAAGAAATGTGTGGATGGGTTCACACACAGACTGAAAGGCATAGCTGAAACGCAGAATTCCTCACGCTCATCGTTCTATATTAGGCAACCCTGTGGCAAGGGCACAGTGACAACAAGAGGCAACCATCGTCCCGGATCAATGCGAGAACACACTACCCGTCTTCAGTGAGATCAAACATGCACATCGAAACCACGGAAATAGCCCCACAAAATTCTGTGTTTTCCATTTAGCTGCCTGGCGGGTCAAAGAAAACCTCACCGGGTTTGGGAGAGGTGGTGATGACACGGTACCGAAGTACTGTGTGTTTGGACTTCCCCCCTGTAAACATCCTGTTGAAAGTTGAGCGACAGAACTAGTCACATCCTCCTATGATCACATTTACCGGACACGACGGTATAACGGTCAAGGCTGTGAACTTCAAATAAACAGGGGATTCTTCAGAAAACCGTGAAAAAGCTTTCCCCCTTGTGAAAATCTAATTTAAGGGAATGCTTACGCAAGCCTCGGGTGTCACCAACCTGAGCAGCCAGAAACTGTGGCTGTGTTATTTTAATACACTCCCCCCCCCCCCCCCCCAAACACACACACATGCACATGCACACGCACACGCACACGCACTTCTGATCCAGTTGAAGTATTTATAGAATGAAAACAAAGAGCTGTCGGGGAGTGTCAACATATCGTCTACGAGAGAGCAGGTGAACTTAAAGTTGAGTCAATAAAGTGTCAACCAAACACAATGGTTCAAACCTGAAAGCTCAGAGCTTTGCCATCATACTCAACGCCCGAACCGCTTCCTAAAACATACGTGCAGTCAGGCGAAGTGAATTCATGGCTGGCATGGCTGGGTAGGCTATAACTTGTTCTTTTTTTTTAATAAACAAATATTAAAAAGAAAATAATACATCCACAGAGATTTTTTAAATATACAAAATCTTTGCCGGTCCAGCAAAACGCCATTATCCATGTTTGCTTCTGTCTTTGATGGGTACGGCAGTTTCCCCATCCCTCATCACATTACGATGTTTGCGAATGACCTCATTACTGCCTTATAGACATGACGACGGGGAAATAACGTACCTCATGCAGTGGTGTTGTAAAAGTGTGACATCTACTGCTGCATGTCGTCTATTGCTCCTTTTAAATGGTTGCCCATGATCAGCAATTACAGTAAACATCTTCAACCTCTATTCTGCTATATGCTCACACACACACACACCATGCATTCCTGTGCCCTGCTGCCACTCATGCTTACTTTATACTCCGTTGTACCATGGTGTCGTGCACCAAAAATAGAGCTGGCAGATCAGCAATTTTGGCCACTAATTCTGGTAGAGGGTGTGTTTCATATCGTTGCTGTCAGGCAGAAACCTCTTATGTCCATATTTTAGCGTTGTGTTTTTTTGTAAATTAACGCCCCCCTGCTTTTGTGTGACTTGGTCACACAAAGGCATCAAAAGTAGCAGATCCACAAGCTCAAAACGCGTCGCTTGTGGATCTGCTACTTTTGAATTTGTATCCTGAAGAGGAACAGTTTTGGACATTATGAGGTTTCCACCCGGCAGGGACGATATTCTCTTATCACTGGCAGTTCCCAGAAAGTATTTTCAGATGTATACCCTTACCACCCAACACGTGTGATTTCAAATGCCTTTAATTAGGCTTTGCCGGACAAAAATTAAAGTTCATCGACATTGCGATAATATCCGGGGCACAGAGTAAAGCTTTTGATGATATCCGATATTAAATACGCCGATTTTTTCCCTGTGATATAACAGTATCCAATATTGTAGAACATCGGCCCAAGCCTCATTCTTTTGTTTACAGCAATCATTAACAGTAATGATTGCAGCTCATAAATATATTTCTGATACACTGTCCCCTCTTATTTTTTACAACTGCCATAAAAACAACATGAAGGCCCCAGTGTTTGCACAACAGATCTTTTCCTATAAGCGCTCGACTGCGTTGCCAGACGATTGTCACCGTGCGTCATCGGTCCCCCATCGACCCTGCGGTCGGAGTTTACTGCCATTGTCTGGCTGTGGGAATCTGGTGCAGGCAGGGTGAGTCAGAGGCTGGCAGTAGCTAATGAGCTGTTACCCATACACCCCCCACCCCCCCAAAGAAAAAATGACATTGAGAAGCTTGGTACAGATATCGTGCCACCAGGAGGAGAGGGGTAAATCGTCTGGGCCGGAATTAAAGTTCCCTGTCATCTGGTGTACACTCTGTGTGTGTGTGTGTGTGTGTGTGTGTGTGTGTGTGTGTGTGTGTGTGTGTGTGTGTGTGTGTGTGTGTGTGTGTGTGTGTGTGTGTGTGTGTGTGTGTGTGTGTGTGTGGCTAAGTGGTTGCCTACTGTAGGTGTCTTTGCATGCACATTCCGTGTACGTGGAATCTTCATTTTGAGCTCTGTGTGTGTGCGCATTTTGTAACAGAGTGAAGGGAAACTTTTTCAATCTACGTTCTGTTTCAATGGCTCATAGTGTCATCTAAACCAATGGTTCTTAAACTCTTACATTTCAACTCTGACAGTATACAACGGGAACTAAATGGACCTGTTGGGGTCGGGTCCATTGGGTTCCTTTTAGACCAGTGCACCAATGCAAGGGTCTATTTGAGAGTGTACAAATTGTAACCAAATGGACCCTTACCGGTCTAACTCTGAGAGTGTACAAATTGTAACCAAATGGACCCTTACCGGTCTAACTCTGAGAGTGTACAAATTGTAACCAAATGGACCCTTACCGGTCTAACTCTGAGAGTGTACAAATTGTAACCAAATGGACCCTTTTACCAGTCTAACTCTGAGAGTGTACAAATTGTAACCAAATGGACCCTTATCGGTCTAACTCTGGCTACAATTTGTACACTCTCAGAGTTGGACCGGTAAGGGTCCCTTTTTGGGGGGCTACATCCACAAAGGCCCATAAACGTTTTCCTAAATGTGGCCATGGTCATGTAGGCCTACACAACTAGACAGTGATATAAAGTAACTAAGTACATTTACTCAAGTAAAAGTTCTTAAATACTTAAGTACAACTTTGAGGTATTTTGACTTTACTTGTATATAGTATTTCCAATTGTCAGTACTTTAACTTCATTCCACTACATCTCAGAGGTAAATATTGTACTTTTAGTCTACTACAAATATAATTTGAAAACTTGAGTTACTAGTTACTTTGTAGATTTAGATTATTATTATTATTATTACAACACATAATAACCACTTCAGCCCTATATACATTTCGGCCATTTGAAAATAACTGATCTACAAGCTCACAATGCGTCGCATTGTGAGCTTGTAGCTATTTTCCAAATATTTTTAGACATTTTACATATTTGACAATTTGTGAAATGCAACATTTTTTTTTAGTACGTTCTACTTTTGGTACTTTAAGTACATTTTGCTACCAATACTTTTTTACTTTTACTGAAGTACATTTTGAATTCTGGACTTTTACTTTAACAGAGTAATTTTACATTGCAGTATTGATACTTTTACTTAAGTAAAACATAATAATACTTTTTCCACCACGAAGGGTAAGGGTCCATTTGGTAACAATTTGTACACTCTCAGAGTTAGACCGGTAAGGGTCCATTTGTGGGGTAATTAGAAGTGTGGGTGGGGCTGACAAAGCTACATCCAAAAGGGACCTTAAATGTGACTTGTGACTATGAATAACTGAACACTTTTTTTCTTTTCAGGATATAAAGTGAAAGAAGAAAAGTCAGAAGATCTAAGGTAGGAACTCTATGCTGCTACTGCAGTGAGGAGCTGCTTCTAACCAAATGAACCCGTATTTGTACACATGACGCATTAGTACATGTGACACATGCACTGATTTGAAGCTGGGGCTGTCCAAGTATTTGGCCTCCAGATTGACCCCTCTTTGATCCCTCAAAATTGGCCAAATTGTCAAAGTATTCATATGGTATGTACAGGCGAATGTGTGTGTATACAGAATAAACAGTGGCTTAAATGGCCCTCAAAATGAATGTCCACCATAAAAATATGCTTCATGTTACTCTAGCGATCCTTGAAAAGCAAAATAATGTTTGTGGATGTGAGCATCTGTCTCTTTAGCCACGTAAGCCCTGTATAATATGTCATACGACGAATAGCTAAATTAGCCGATCCACAATCTCATAACGGGCAGAGACGCATGACGTGTTGTGAGCTTGTAGATCTGCTATTTTTTTTAAAGTATTTCGAGATTTTTTTTTATGTTCGAATAATTAAAACGTTCACCTACTGTATTTGACCAAAACAGAGACACAGGGTTGGAAGTGGGTTAACCCATTTAGACCTGAGGCTGTTTCTAATAACGCCTTCTAAATCCTGACCTAAGTGTTCTGAAACATTTCAAATATTTATTCAAAAATTTAAAAAAAGAGTATGTTGCTATACACTGTACATAGCAACAACAACAACCCCAAAAGGTTGTTGTGTGTACATATCTACACACTATAGGGGGTAGATATAAAATAAAATTGGTTAACCCATTAAGACCTGAGGCCGATTCTACAAAATGATTTTAGAATGTCTTCTAAAAACTGAACATTTTCTTCTCAAACTTTTTCATGTCAAGGACCCCAAAATGTATATGTATTTGGCAAAGGACCCCCATCTCAAAATGTTTTGTTCCAGGGACCCCCAGAAGCAAAGATTTGAGTTCCAAATGTTCGTTTGAAAAAAAAACATTATTCAAAGATTTGCACACATTTTTACGATTTCTCAAAAATAGCAGATCTACAAGCTCGTAGCGCGGCACTCGGTGCCGCGCTACGAGCTTGTATATCTGCTATTTTTGAATAGCCAAAGTGAAAAATAATGCTTTTTAGCTCAAATCTAAAAATGACACAGATGCGTCCCAGGTGTATGGGTGTATGGGTTAAGGTACGAGCCGTATAGCAGCTAATATTCCATTGTCCAACATCAAGCAACACCTCTTAAATTACTCTACCGACAGCGAATGGCAAACCCACTGAGCTTTCACACCCAGATCATTATAGTAGCACCAAGTTACTCCTGTGTCTCTGCAGGCTCTGCACAAAATCACCTTGGATGATCTCAAGGCAAATCACTCTCGCGTCAAACTCACTTATCGGGGACTTTGGCCTAATAAATCAAATTACTGTCCGCAGTTATGAGAAACTGCGTTGTAACGTGATACGTGATAGAGTCCAGACCCCGTAGCCGGCGAACAAGAGCGCCTTTCATTGAAAAGTGTGTTTGCGTTAGGGGTTAGTATTCCATTGAGCTTTGATAGGAATCATTTGAATCAATCAAATCGAATATAACGGAAACTGGAAAGGGTGGAGACACTGCGGCATTGTGAAGATAAGGCCCTTTTTTCCCGAGTCCAGATACAGTCTTGGCTTTGTGTGGGAAATACCCGCTTCGCGGGCATTTACCTTGAAATCACCTATGCGGTTATGCACAAATGTTGTGAATTGTTTAATCCATTGAGACCGGGAAAGCATCTGTCATTTTATATTTGAACCACTTTAACCATTATTTTATACTTAGCTAAGCGAACATTTGTAACTCAAATCTTTGCTTCTGGGGGTCCCTGGAACAACATATTTTGAGATGGGGGTCCGCGGCCAAATACATATCATTTTGGGGGTGCTTGACATGAAAAAGTTTGAGAACCACTGATATTATAGCAACATAACTAAAAAGAAGAAAAAAAAGCTGTTAGGATTTAGAAGACATTTGTAGAATCCCCAAAAGCAAAGATTTGAATTACACATGTAAGCTTTATAAAAAATATACAGTATATTCAAAGATTTGCACAAATGTTCACGATTTTTCAAAAATAGCAGAACTACAAGCTCATAGCGCGGCACTCGGTGCCGCGCTATGAGCTTGTAGATCTGCTATTTTTTAATAGCCCAAATAAATCTTAAAATGACACAGATGTGTGCGCCGGTCTTAGAGGATTAATCATTACAATAATAATGTTGACTGCTGACTAAAGAATGTGCGGTGGATGTTTTTGTGACCCCGTGTGTTGAAAATGAAAAGGCCTTCCGAGGTTATAGCTGTCACAATTCCGTTAGATTGACATATTTGCCTTTTTTCTTCTGTGTCGAGCAGCACTGATCCGTCAGTGACTTTCACACACTCACTCACGTACAGTACACAACTGCTGCTTGTGTGTGTGTGTGTGTGTGTGTGTGTGTGTGTGTGCGTGTGTGCGTGTGCGTGTGCGTGTGTGTGTGTCTCTCAGTGGTGTAAAGTAAGTACAGTTACTCAAGTACTGTACTTATAAGTACGATTTTGAGGTACTTTTACTTTACTGGAGTATTTCCAATTGTCTATACTTTTACTTCTACTCCACTACATCTCAGAGGCAAATATTCGACTTTTACTCCACTGTAATTATTTGAAAACTTTAGTTACTAGTTATTTTGCAGATATAAATTATTACATTATAAAACATACATTAACCACTTTAGCCCTGTTTTATACCTATTTGAAAATAGGTATAAAAGTTTGCGATGCGACGTGTTGTGAGCTTGTAGATCTGCTATTTTCAAACATTTTAGTACTTTTACTTTTGGTACCAATGCTTTTGTACTTTTACTCAAGTCAATTTTGAATTCCAGACTTTTACTTGTAACAGAGTACTTCTACATTGCAGTATTGATACTTTTACTTAAGTAAAACATTTGAGTACCTTTTCCACCCCTGGTGTGTGTGTGTGTGTGTGTGTGTGTGTGTGTGTGTGTGTGTGTGCGTGCGTGCGTGTGCGTGCGTGCGTGCGTGTGTGTTTACGAAGGAACATGCATTGTAAACCTCTGCATTCTGCCATGACAGACAGCTGTGACACCCCGTGCGCTCTGCTCTGCTCCAGGAGGTGAGGAGCATGATTGATGGGGTGTCCGGGTACCAACACATATCTGTCTGCCATCGCCGCCCCTGAGGCTGCTGGGACTTGAGAGGCGCTGAACCCTTCATTTTGGTTCATGATGGTGGATCACACTCGGCGAAGCTGATGCCATCTGGCAACACTCACTTGATTTACTGTGTGTTGTGCTCACTTCACTAACAACATAGGGCTGGGCAATTAACCAAAATATATATCGAAACCCATATTTAGAACCGCTAACTGACTTAATATTGCTCAATATTGCTATTGTTAATTGAATAATCTAGAAGCAGATGACACACACACACACACACACACACACACACACACACACACACACACACACACACATACACATACACATACACACACACACACACACACACACACACACACACACACACACACTCACTCTTAATTTCCAACGAATGGACCTGAAAAGATTTGATTTTTTTTTTTATAATCCACTAAATCCATTAGTCTGATGCACTTAACCCTGTTGTCAAGGATTTTCAAAGTAGGACCCAAATGCAAGGGCAAAAACTTGACATGGAAGTCTTGGTTTATTTCTCCGATAGCAAACTAGCAACAGGAACAGACTACTGAACCAGACTACAGAAAACAAACAATCCAACAAACCCTTCACGGAAACAGACTTGTATAAATACACTTGGAAATTAGCTAGACACAGGTGAACTGAAGGACAATAATCAATATAGGGATTGGCTGGAACTAAACAGGTGAACCAAATGAACCATAAATCAGGGAAGGTGAGACAAGACAAGACAGGTAACAACCACAATGGATGACAGGAAACACAAGACCATTACTTCAACATAAGATTCAAGAACACACTTCAAAAACAACACACACAATGCAGATCCTAACACCTGTATTATACTTTGCTGTACAATGGCGGCGTGCGAGAATCTGCAAGCTCACAACGTAACTATGACTGCTATAAGACCCAATCAGGAAGTGAACGTCGGTGTCTGCGTCAATGTAGGTCAAAAGGTCGCCGCCGTCCGTCCGCATTACAAAGCAATAGGATCAGCACAGCAGTGTTTTCAAATGTCTCTGGACTGGGAACACAGAATAGTGTGTATGACATGAGCAAACATAAGGCATGTGTTTTCAAATACTTCTGCACCATATACATTTGTGTGGTAACTGCATATTTCTGCTCGGATGTATCAGTATAGTGCACACAGTAAAAATCCACAGGGTATTGAAGCCCACATGATGTACCCACAAGAATTCATGTTTACGCTCGACCGCTTATAGCTTTTTTGCAGCGTGTGTTATCCACTTAAACCCTATATGGTTGACCGGAGTCCCTCAGGGATCTATACTAGTGTATTTTCTGTTTTCTGTTATTGTGGGGAACGCATTCGCTGAAAATAGCAGATCGACAAGCTCACAACGCATTGTGAGCTAAGTACACTGCAGAGCCTTTGTAGCTGCACAATCTGCTTAATGTATGGATATTGAGGTTTAACACATTGACTGCCATTAATTGATTAATTAATATCTGGCAAAGAATGTGTTAATAGGGATTCTGGGGTTCCTATAATTTTTTTTAATGTATTTATCTCTGATTTATTCTTCCATCTTGCCTTGCCGTTGTATCCCCCTTTTGGCTACTGAAATAACCAAATGTTTTTCTTACTGCGCAACACTTGGACGTTCGGAGCCTCAGACGTTCGTATCCAAGCGCTATCTCACTCACACATGCACACACAAAGATCACCAATTAGTCATCATGGCTACTGGGGCGCCAACTGGATTACCCCAGGGGAATAATCTTTCAAACAACCTCCCCCTTGCCAATATGACTGTGTTACAGAATGCTGCGTTGGTCCATGACATCATGCTGGTGGTGTCAGTGATATTGAAAGAGCAATACAAAGTGGAGTGAAAAAATCAAACAAGTCTTGCAGGGGAGATGATCTCACGAGCGGAGATAATTTTCTGCTTCTGACAAGTTTTAAGGGGGAATTAAGGGGGAATATATATGGGATTTAACAGGAATGAAAGGAAAACGGTGGGGTTATTGTACAGGCTGTTTATCAACGTAATGTGTTGAAAACCAGTGGTGTAAATTAACTAAGTACATTTACTCAAGTACTGTACTTAAGTACACTTTTGAGATCATTTTTACTTTACTGGAGTATTTCCCATTTTCAACACGTTGTGAGCTTGTATCTGCTATTTTCAAAAATGTTAGCACTTTTTCTTTTGTTACTTTAAGTATATTTTGATGCCAACACTTTTGTACTTTTACTCAAGTAACATTTTTTAACACAGGCCTTTTACTTGTAACAGAGTACTTCTACATTGTGGTATTGATACTTTTACTTCGGTAAACAATGTCAGTATTTTTTCCACCACTGTTGAAAACGTCATGCAGATAGAAACGTGAACGTAAACATAGAAACATAGAACTGACACGTCTGCAAACTCTTCTAATTGAAAAAACAATCAATTTACAGTGGTTGAACTTCAATTAGTGCACGTTAATGAGTTGACTCTTTTCACCATGAATCGGTAAAACTGTAACACATCAGAAATCAGACCTCCTCGATGTCCACATATCAAATTCCCCGTCTTCCTTTGTTCAGGATGACAGGCTCAAACACCCCGAACGTTTTCCTGGATGACTTAAGGCTCTGCCATTTGCTACAAAATGAAATATCATGCGTCACATTGTAAAATATTATTAATTTTCCATGGCCTCAGTGGCACTAAACTACAGAGTGCACGATGCTCAGAATCTTCTAGTACATGTGATGGAAGAGCGTGCTCTGCACGCACATGATTCTACTGAATTCCTATTTAAATTGCTCGCCAAAGCAAGGCCGAAACCTTGGGACAAAGCAGCTGCATCCCCATAACCGAGAAGCTTATCGTCTCTGTCGGGTGGAAACCTCATCATGTCCAAAACGGTCACTTTTCAGTATTCAAATTCAAAGATAGCAAAGAGTAGCAGATCTACAAGCTTTCGCGCCGCGTTTCGAGCTTGTGGATCTGCTATTTTTCATGCTTTTGCGTGACGCTGTAGTGTGATCAAGTATAGGGCATTAATTTGCGAAAAAACAAACACATAAAGTGTCCATCTCCGTGTTAATTTATGAAAAAAAGAAAAAAAGTGTCCGTCTCCGTGTTAATCTACGAAAAAAAGAAAACAAGTGTCCGTCTCCGTGTTAAAACACAGAGATAAGAGGTTTCTGCCCCGACGGCAACGTTATGGTGATAGTCTGTTGACTGCCTTGACTGTTACGTGACTGTAATTCATTCTGATGTTACTGTGTGGACCCCAGGCCAGTTAGCAGCGACTATGGCAGAAGCTTATGTGGATACAATACAATACAAAAGTGGTGTTGCTGTGAGCTCTTTTTGTATTTTTGTATTTTTATTTTTTTTATAACTTTATCTATAGGATTTTCAAGTATAAAGAGATACAGTGGTGGAAAAAGTACTCAAATGTTTTACTTAAGTAAAAGTATCAATACTGCAATGTAGAAGTACTAGTTACAAGTATAAGTCCGGAATTCAAAATGTACTTGAGTAAAAGTACAAAAGTATTGGTATCAAAATGTACTCAAAGTACCAAAAGTAAAAGTACTAAAATGTTTGAAAATAGCAGATCTACAAGCTCACAACGCGTCGCTTTGCGACGCGTTGTGAGCTTGATCGGCTATTTTCAAATAGCCTAGGTATAAAATAAGGCTAAAGTGGTTAATGTATGTTTTATAATGTAATAATTTATATCTGCAAAGTAACTATAGTAACTAAAGTTTCAAATAATTGTAGTGGAGTAAAAGTACAATATTTGCCTCTGAGATGTAGTGGAGTAGAAGTAAAAGTACTGAAAATTGGAAATACTCAATGAAGTAAAAAGTACCTCAAAATTGTACTTAAGTACAGTACTTGATTAAATGTACTTAGTTACTTTACACCACTGAAGACATATATACAACCCCACATATACCCCACCCTCCCCGGTTCCCTCACAAAAAAGCAACAATAAATAATAAATGGGGGTGAAAAAAAGGGTATGAACTTTCTTTTTAACGGTCAGTCCGCGTCTACCTAGTATAGTCCCAAGTTGTTGCTACGAATATTCTTACTCAACCTACCTGTTGAGTGATAAATAAATGCGGTCAAATGAACACAACCAATTTAAAAACATGTCAAGGGTTTTAATTGGTGACAAGCCCCATGGGCTTGGCAAGAGGCGGAAAGAAAACATTGATTGACATGTTACGAAAATGTCTAGACTAGTTACAAACTAATCACTAGCCGCAAGCTGCTCGCAGTGGTAAATCACTGCTGTCGCCGGGCAGATACCTCTTATCTCCATATTCTTAAACTTTTCATGTTTTTGTTGTTTTAAATTAATGCCCTACTGTTAATGTCCTAGATCATACCACATGTGTCACACAAAAGAATCAAAACTAGCTGATCTACAAGCTTTTACTTTTTACTCCACTACAATTACTTGAAAAGTTACTTTGTAGCTGATCTACAAGCTCACACGTTGTGAGCTTATATATTTGTGAAAGATTTGGACACATTTTTGCACCGAGTGCCGCGCTACGAGCTTGTAGATCTGCTATTTTTGAAAAATCGTGAAAATGTGTGCAAATCTTTGAATGCATATTGTTTAAAGCGAACATTTTTAACTCTATTTTTTGCTTCTGGGGGGTCCCTGGAACAAAACATTTTGAGATGGGGGTCGGCGGCCAAATACATATCATTTTGGGGGTCCTTGACATGAAAAAGTTTGAGCACCACTGACATAGTTTTTTTTTTTTTCAGAAAACTGTTTCTATGTTTCTAACAGACATTTCGTAGAATCTGCCTCAGGTCTTAATGGGTTTTTAAAAAAATGAAAAGAAATCCCACCACTCTGTGGATAAGAGCATGCAGCATGCCATGCCCGCATCAAATGGCTTGTTGTTTTGATTAGTTGGGACTAGTTTGCATAATGTGAGACAGTACAAAGCCCTAGGCGGGCTTGCTGTCGGGTGGGGGGGGGGGGTCCGATTCTCTGTATCCTTATATCCTAAAAAGAGGAACGCTATTCATTCTTTGGGGTTGAGGTTTGGTTAACCCCTTAAGACCTGAGGCCGATTCTACAAAATGCCTTCTAAATCAGTAGTTCTCAAACTTTTTCGTGCCCAGGACCCCCCCAAAATGACATGTATTTGGCCGCGGACCCCCCCCCCCCCCCCCCCCATCTGAAAATGTGTGTTTTGTGCCAGGAACCCCCGAGAAGAGAAGATTTGGGTAAAATAATTCCCAAGAAATTCAAAAGAATAGCAGATGTACAAGCTTGCAGCGCGGCACGAAGTGACGCGCTGTGAGCTTGTAGATCTGCTATTTTTGAATAGCCAAGCACTAAAATCTAAAAATGACTTTCCCGGTTTTAACGGGTTAATTTCAAGCGTAGGCCTATTGTGTTTTTTTTTGTTAATTTCATGCTCATTTTCCATGCCTCATACCTCTTCAGGCAACAGTCAAAATGTTCTGATACATTGTGGTGAATTAATTGGTCTCCCTTCAATTTCCTGACATACGTTAGATGGTTTGTGATTGTATGCTTTTCAAAACAAAATTCCAAACCAATACCAGACGACAATTTGGCGGAAAATGTTCTGCATCCTCACTGCCAAAGCCTATTATAGCCTCAAGTGCTATACATACTGTATTTGCAACCTGTTGTATTGTATTGAGTGTGGTTCCAACTAGTTGATTCAAGGTGATCTTTACATGTATGCTGTTCCCACGCCAATGACCCTGTTCATACTCAAAGGCAGGGGTCTTCAACAACAGGGGGTCTGGGACCCCTAGGGGGTCCTCAGAGTAACTACCGGGGGGTCTCCACATTTTTGTGTGATAGGATTTTTTTGTGTTTTTTTTTTAACCAATTGAACCCTAGAATCCCTATTCTGAGGGGAACATTAGCCAAAAATAGCCGATCTAGCACATAACGCCTCGCAGCTTGTAGTTCGGCTATTTTCGGCAAAGAGGTTTGGTGTAGAGGGGGAAAAAAGAGCAGACCAAGTACAGAGCCAACGCTCTCAAGTATTGAGGGTTTAAGTCAGTGTTTCTCAAACTTTTTTGACTTCTGTACCCCTCTTTCCCTGCTTTCTGAATCCAAGCACCCGATTTATAAGACTGCATACATAGAAAATATTGAAATCAAAAATCAAATTTAATGTCAATATGTGGTGCAAATAAGTATTACTTTCTACTCAGTAACAGTTGTGCTATAAAGTTTTTGATTTTGTTTGGTTTAAAACTTCACAGATCATTGGGTTCACACAAAGTTTCTTAATCTTTCATAATTAAACATCTTTTTTCTTTCTTTCATTTTCCACTTTCTTTCAAGTACCCCCTATAGTACCTCCGAGTACCCCTAGGGGTACATGTACCCCCATTTGAGAAACACTGGTTTAAGTGGTTAAATGTCTGAAAATACACATTAACATGAATCCAATATATTACAGAAAACCTTAATTTACATAACACTGATGGTGGTGTCAAACAAGTCCATGAAGCCATCTATGAAATCTATGAAAAAGTTGAATCAGCTGTAACATCATTTTATACAGTATGTAGTGGGGGGTCCTTGCTTAATCTCTCTCATCTAAGGGGGTCCTTGGCCTGGAAAACATTGAAGACCCCTGCTCAAAGGGAGCTGCTCATTACTCAGTAGCATAGCGCTGTGCAGTGATGCTACCCCCTAAGAATTAGATTCAAAATGTCTATGAAAGTGACATTTCACCGAGCAAATACTACAGAATAGCTTCTTTGAACAAAGAAATCAAAAGGTAAAGAATCCCATAACTTGCCCTATTAGTCAAAACTCTAAAACACTTTACAGCTGCTGCCACTGAGCACGATTTCTTTTTTAGAATAGTGGTAACCAGATTTAATTGATGTGACAACGCTGCGGGCCATTTGCAATCATTACTGTCATGAGTTCCGGCTGCTTTAGGCAGCATCTCAAAGCGTCTCTAGCGTTCCCTAGCTAGCGCTCATCCCTTCCTTCTTCTCGCGGATGTTAGTTTTGGTCACATTTCTCTCTCTCTGCTGATCTTAAATCAACGCAGAGCACTGGGCTCACCCAAGATTCTGACATGGGGGAACCACACCTTAACCCATTCAGGCCGGGAACGCGTCTGTGTCATTTTTAGATTTATTTGGATTTTTTTTTTATCGTGAAATTTTGTGCAAATCTTTGAATATATATATATATTTTAAAGCGACCATTTTTAACTCAAGTCTTTGCTTCTGGGGGATTCTACGAATGGCTTTTAAATCTTAACAGTTTTCCGAAACACTTATGTTATGCTATAATATCAGTGGTTCTCAAAAATTTTCATGTCAAGGAGTCCCAAAATGATATGTATTTGGCCACGGACCCCCATCTCAAAATATGTTGTTCCAGGAGCAAAGATTTGAGTGTAAAATGTTCGCTTTAAAAAATATATACAGTGTATATTCAAAGATGTGCGCAAATTTTCATGATAAAAAAAAAAATAGCCGATCTACAAGCTCGTAGCGCGGCACTCGGTGCCGCGCTATGAGCTTGTATATCTGCTATTTTTGAATAGCCCAAAGAAATCTTAAAACGGTCTCAATGGGTTAAGAAAGAGCAGGCTTTCCGCCCCATCTGAGCTGATGCTTTGAGCCGCACGTTGAAGGAGGAAGACCCTCGCAGCCTCGCCAACACACACAAACGAGGTCATGGTCGTCAGCGCTGAGTGACCAGGCAGAGTGCTGCTTCCCATGCTTTGGCCACGTGGCAAATGGCAAGAAAGACCCGACTCCATCAAGGGACCTCCATCCTCCGTTAGGTCATTGCTTTTCCACCAATATAATCTGTGACAGACGTTCTCACGCCGCTCGGTGACCGACAATGCACACGACGGCGTATCTATCGCGTGTATGTATCTATAGAAGGCACGTCTTGATTCTTTTCGCATTTGAAAGATAGACAATGGAAATTCTGACAGTCAAAAAGGCTCCAGTATATCTACTCCAGAGATTATTGTTCAAGATTTTTTTTAAATAGCAGATCTACAAGCTCGATCTACAAGCTCGCTACGAGCTTGTAGATCTGCTATTTTTGAAAAATCTTGAAAATGTGTGAAAATCTTGGAATTATTTTATAAGTGAACATTTTTAACTCAAATCTTTCCTTCTGGGGGTCCCTGGAACAAATTATTTGGAGATGGGGGTCCGTGGCCAAATACGACAATGCACAGCGTATCGCGTGTATGTATCTATAGAAGGCATGTCTTGATTCTTTTTGCATTTGAACAGATACAGAAAGAGAGCAATTTTTTTGGATTGTAATGATTCGCAAGGACAATGGAAATTCTGACAGTCAAAAGGCTCCAGTATCTACTCCAGAAAGTAGTAAAAAATAGCAGATCTACAAGCTCATAGCGCGGCAGGCTTGTAGATCTGCTATTCTTAAAAAATCTTGAAAATGTGTGCAAATCTTTGAATATATATTCTTTTATAAGCGAATATTTTTTAACTCAAATCTTTGCTTCTGGGGGTCCCTGGAACAAAATATTTGGAGATGGGGGTCTGTGGCCAAAATACATATCCCTCGGTGACCGACGATGCATCGCGTGTATGTATCTATAGAAGGCATGTCTTGATTCTGTTTGCATAAAAAAAAAGGGAGCAGCACATTTGTTGGATTGTGACGATTCGCAAGGACAATGGAAATTGTGACAGTCAAAAGGCTCCAGCTAGTATCTACTCCAGAGATATTGTTCATTCTTGCCATGAGTCAATAAGGCCTTTGAACTCCTTCAATACAAAACAGAGTGCCCTGGCTCGTCTCTTTGGAGCTTCATGCTCTTCTCTATTCTTTTTTTTTGGGGGACTTTTATGCCCTTATTTATAGGACAGTAGACTGACAGGAAATGGGGAGAGAGATGGGAAGTGACACGCAGAAAAGGTCATCGGGATCGGGACTCGAACTTGCGACACGCTGTCAGGCTGGCATTGCAGTCTCGGGTGCCTGGACCGCCACACAGCGGGCCCAGGCCCAGGCCTACTTCATTCTATTTATTTATTTTGCTTTATCTACGTATTTTCCAAAGTATTCCTTTATTGTGCACACACACGCAACTCAATGTTTTTTATTTACATATGTCTCTGGAAGTGCACTTGAAATGAGATAAATTGTTACGCCGCCTCCAACAAGATCAACTTGTATAACAACATCCAAGGCAACAGACGGCCATTAGCACGGCGCCATCTTGAATGATCAAGCGCTCTCGATGACCTGAAGTCAACTTTACATTGCAGGAGAGTAAACAGCACAGGTTGAGAGTGAACGTTTGTATAAACATAACTATCCCTGCAAGTATCTTAGTATTCCAGAAGTGCTGGTGACAGCTGACCGGTCCTAGGAATGATGACGAGGCATTGAAAAGAAGCTGAAGATAAAAATCCTCAGTCAGTGCTCAACCCCAGTTCTCGAGTCAAAGTATCGATACTAGTCAAATATTACTCAACTACAAGTGAAAGTTGCTCTGTCGTGAACAAAGCCAGCGTGACATTATGAGGCAGACACAGAAATTGGCTTTAAAAACAGAGTAGAGATTTGATATAGGTTCCCTAACCCTTGGGGAGCTACTTTCAAAATGTAATATAGTATATATTCCGGATGAATTTCAACAAAGTACTACAGTATGTTAAAGGTAGGGTAAGTGATATTTTTTGGTTAAAACAAAAAGTATTTTGTTAAAAGGTTAAAATACTGTATTCTGATTCTGATGTGTTTTTTCAGTAACAGATGTCTCCCTGAGTCTCCAGCTCTTTAATAAAAAGAAAATACATTTTTCGGTAGGTGTCAAAATCTCAGCCAATCAGGAGAAAGTACCCATTTTTAAGCTTAATTTGTATAGTGTTCCAGTTCCAATTTTGTCTGCTCATTTCTTAGTGTCATCACTTCCAATTTCACTTGTTTAATCTGTATCCTGATTGAGTTCTCTGTCCTGGTTGGATAAAATTGGAAATGAAACTGAAACGAAAATGCATTTTCTGTTTAATAAAGAGGTGGAGAGACAAGGAGACTCCTAATACTGAACAAACACTCTATAGCAATGAGTACTATCAGAATATAGAGCTATTTAACAATTATTTTAACCAACGCAAATCACTTACCCTACCTTTAAGTTACAATATTACATAATAATATTATTACTGTCTGTGCCAAGTACTCTTGTGTTGCCTTCACATTACTTTCACAAAATACCCTCAAATGAAGTGCAAAAAAACCCCTAGGCATAATGGAAGAGGGAAGGCTATATGCCATTGCCATATAGCCTTCCCTCTTCCATTATAATTATTGTATTATAATTATAATATATTATCACTAAATATACCATATACTATATTCCATATAGTACTATATTCTATATAATATATACCATATAGTATATGAAATATAGAAGGATGCCACAATCATGTTATTGCAGCCTTCAATGATATTTCAATTTCAATGATACGATGAAACACAAACAACTCAGAAGCTGCAGAACTTTTTGCTTTTGTTTAGCTTTTTACCCCTTTTTCTCCCCAAATTAGTCATTGTGCCAATTATTCCCCCCCCCACACACATTTGTGTGTTGTCACTGCTGTTGCATCCTACTGGCTCGCCTGCCAGCGAGGAGCCCCATACCGGGAGGTCATAGAGCCTTCGTCCCTTCTCCTCCCGCCCAGCACTCCCTGCTGACAGGTGCCGCGCCCCCAGCCTATAGGAGGAGTACCTGCTGTGAGTCATGTGACAAATATCACCCTCGCCTCCCCCCGAACACGGGCCAGTTGTGTTTGTGTAGAGTAGACGCTCGACAAAGCCGGATTCACCGCGGGGGATTCGAACCCACAACCTCCACGGTAGTGGGCAGTGGGCAGGCACTTTACCAATGCGCCACCCGAGTGCCCTTTTGCAGAACTTCTTGGGAAAAAAAGTAAACAAGCAAAACAAACCAAAAAAAAGCGTTACTTGACAAAGTAACTGCAAATATCATTTAAAAAAATTCAAAGCAAGGCATTGTATTTCTTGTTGCTCGTTAAAGTAATATTACTTAATGTGTGACTATTATGATGTGTCACCCTAATACTGAATATGAGGTATGATTTAATGGTCCAGTAATAAGAAGGATGTGAAGAACTATTCTGAATGCCCGAGGATGAAAAATTAAGCAGGAGACTGACAAATTGCAACTACTGTTTGTACTGTACTTTTTTATTTTTGGCTGCACTATGCATGTGTGTCAAGTTCAAACTGTCTCCATCTCGCTCTGCGGTTCATAACCCATAGCCCTCCCTTAATGTATGGTGTTAATGGCAGGGGTGTCATCGCCCATCAAGGCTGACAGGCACTTACGTTATTTGGCGCAGCGCGTCAAGTGGCTTCACTATCAGCCTCGCTTCTCACATCCACAGGAGGTGTTCTGTCAGCGGTGGTGATGGAAAGAGGTTCAAATCCATTAGGACCGGGAAAGCATAGACTGTCATTTTTATACATTTCTTTGAAATAATTTTATTTGAATTTGTTTTTTTAGCAAATCTTTAAATATATATATTACATTTCTAACTCAAATCTTTGCTTATGGGGGGGGGGGGGCTGGATCCGTGGAACATATATTTTCAGACGGGGGTCCGCGGCCAAACACATATTATTTTGGGGGTCCTTGACTTGAAAATGTTTGTGCACTACCGATATCAACATACGCTTTTGAGTTACAAATGTTCGCTTTAAAAAATATGTATATATTCATTGAAGATTTGCACAAATGTTCACGATTTTTCAAAAATAGCAGATCTACAAGCTCATAGTCGGTGCCGCGCTATGAGCTTGTAGATCTGCTATTTTTTGGGGGGAAAAAGCGTGTCTGTTGTGTGTGTTATCATATTGGGACTGGTCTAGTAAACACATTCTAAACAGGCTGATAGTTGTTAACGTTCAAGCGGCGGGATTGTTTCCAACAGTCTTAAAGTGTCAAAACAGCTCATATAGCTGTAAGTATCCAAAAAAAACAATACAAATACCAAAGTAAAGTACAGATCCTCAAAAGATTTACTTAGGTACAGTACTCCAGTAAATGTACTTGGTGGCTGTGTCCACACACTGATTGTCACTCAGAGAACACCCTGCAATGTACAGCGCTGGCCTAAGGCGGTTTACTCCCAGGGAGATGGAGGGAGGGGGGAGGGGAGGGGTCGCATGAATATACACATTACCCTGTCGAGGTGGGGGTGTTACCAGGGCTAATGTTAAGGTGTGTGGCAGCCAGCGGGACGCTAATGAATAGACACACCAGGCAGGTGAAGAGGTCACGCTGGATTGCTGCCTTCACGCTGTCAGAAGGGCCTCGGAAAGGGAAAGAAATGACAGGGAGAAACATGCTCGGCGGCGTTGCCAGATTCTGTGAGAGAAACAAGCGACCAGGTCTATAATGAAAACGAGCCCAAAAAGAAGCAACTAGGCCACATGAGCACTTTAAAAGGGATAGTTCACCCCCAAAATGACTTTTGAAATTGATTATTCACCCCATGGACTTGAATTCATGGATGTTATTTAGTTTTTGTCAAATTCCTAAGCCAATAATTTGATGACCAGCAGCGGTTCGGGTAGGAGACAAAAAGAGTCTCCTTCGTGTCTCCTACCGGAACCGCTGCCACCGCTCCGCCGGTCATCAAATTATTGGCTTAGGAATGCGACAAAACCAAAAAGTTATCCATGAATTCAAGTCTCCATGGGGTGACTAATCGATAGAAAAAAAAGTCATTTTGGAGGTGAACTATCCCTTTAAACCTACGTACCTGAATATACATATTATACTGTTTGAAAATAGCTGATATACAAGCTCACAACGCGTCGCATCGCGACGCGTTGTGAGCTTGTAGATCTGCTATTTTCAAAACAAATCTTGGAAAATTATGTTTGAAGGTTTGAAGCACACAGATCTTGTATGGGGGTCCCTGGCACAAAATATTTTCTCATTGGGGTCCTGCTGACAAATACAAATAAATTTGGTGTTCTTTGACATGACAGTGTTTGAGAGCCACTGGTTCAAACAACATGTAGGAAGCAATAAGCCCAAATAAGCAAAGCACTTTAGAAACAAGCCCAACAAAAACGCAACCTGCAACTATCAATATTTACAAGCAACTTTACATTAAAACAAGCCCAAAGTTGCTTATAAAAACCAGACATGGCAACAGCGGTGCTCAGAGCGCCCTTCAGACGGAGTGTGACAATTCCAACCAATTCTCCACGACTGACTGGAGTCATCCTGCCTGCCCTCAGTAGACATAGTGCATGTTTGTTTTCTCTGCACGTCTTAGCCCATTCAATCCGGGAACACGTCTGTGTCATTTTAAGATATCTTTGGGCTATTCAAAAATAGCAGATATACAAGCTCATAGCGCGGCACCGAGGGAACCTTTCTAACTCAAATCTTTGCTTCTGGGGATTCTACAAATGTCTTCTAAATCCTAAACAGTTTTTGAAAAAAACTTATGTTGCTATATCAGTGGTTCTCAAACTTTTTTCATGTCAAGGACCACCCAAAATGATATGTATTTGGCCGCGGACCCCCATCTCAAAATATGTTGTTCCAGGGACCCCCAAGAAGTAAAGATTTGAGTTACAAATGTTCGCTTTAAAAAATACATATTCGAAGATTTGCACAAAGTTTCAAGATTTTTCAAAAGTAGCAGATCTACAAGCTCATTGTATATCTGCAATTTTTGAATAGCCAAAGTATAAAATAATGGTTAAAGTGGTTCAAATCTAAAATGACACAGATGCTTCTCCGGTCTTAATGGGTTAAAAAGTCAGCTGTTTTTATTTTCTTATCTTTATAAATGAACCATGGAGCGACTGATATGACATCAAGAATTCGATGGTGTTTCTTCCTAATCTTTCCCACACGGTGCAACGGTTCACAACCTCGCCGTGCACGCCCGACACTCTGGCTGGCCCCCGACCGAAACGTCTACTCGTCTGCACATCATCATCTCATCGCTTGTTGTCAAGACTTGTCTTCTTTAGACGTTGCTACTCATTTTCTAAGACCTGGACTGGTGGCTGGAATTTATATATTTTTCCTGAGAGAGAAACCTTGAAAATTACTATTTTTCTCCGCCAGGTCCAAACAAAATACCTTTTTTAAGAGCTGATGTATGCTGTCCGCGGGGCAGAATTATTAGCCTATTAAAACCAGGGAAAGCATCTGTATCATTTTAGATTTGAGCTATTATATTTATAGCAACATATATTTTTCAGAAAACTCTTTCTGCTCACAGCGCGTCACTTCTTTTGAACATTTTTGAACATTTTTGAAACATCTTGAAAGTGAATTTGTTTTGAACACAAATCTTCTCTTCTGGGGGTCCCTGGCACAAAACATTTTCAGATGGGGGGGGGGGGGTCCGTGCCCGAATACATTTACTTTTGGGGGGTCCTTGACAAAAGTTTGAGAACCACTGATATTATAGCAACATATGGTTTTTTTCTCCAAAAAATACTGTTAGGATTTAGAAGACATTTGTAGAATCCCTAGAAGCAAAGATTTTAGTGAAAAAAAAATCACTTTAAATAACTTTTAAAAAAAAAACATTAGCAGATTTACATCTCGTTGTGCAGCACTCGGTGCCGTGCCATGAGCTTGTAGATCTGCTATTTTTGAATAGCCCAAAGTATAAAATAATGGTTATAACAAAAAAATCTAAAAATGACACAGCTATGCGTTCCCTGATTGAATAGGAATAATCGGTTAAGACTGATGGTGTACGTGCGTGTGTGTGTGTGTGTGTGTGTGTGTGTGTGTGTGTGTGTGTGTGTGTGTGTGTGTGTGTGTGACAGGAGGAGAGAGAGAAAGGTCTGAGTGAAAGAGAAGGAAGACAGTCACAGAACACAGGAGGGGAAGGAACTGCGTCATTCCGTGCTACCAGATGTCCATGTGGCATTTTCTAACTCAGAGATTGACCATGCTCTCTGTAGCCATGCAGCAGCAGCAGCTACACTGCTGGCCTGATTATGTCACATTAACTGTCATCTCTGTATAAACCTTCCACATCCTCTTCTGTGCCAAGGATAGGAACGTACAATAAATCCATGCAGTCATCATCTCCGACATTATATGCTATGTCTATTCTACTTGACTCGTCCTCTTGTTGTTATCAGTGTACGATCCACAGTCTGAGGTTTATCTGGGGGTTAACCCATTAAGAACCGGGAACGGCCATTTTAAGATTTATTTTAGCTATTCAAAAATAGCAGATCTGCAAGCTCATAGCGCGGCACCGAGTGCCGCGCTACGAGCTTGCAGATCTGCTTTTTTTTTTTTTAAATCTTGACAATTTGTGCAAATCTTTGAATATATATATATATATATATTTTTTAAAGCGAACATTTTCAACTCTGATATTTGCTTCTGGGGGTCCCTGGAACTACAGTAAATGTTTTCAGATGGGGGTCCACGGCCAAAAACAAATCATTTTGGGGGGGTCCTATGACATGAAACAGTTGGAGCAGACATTTTTAGATCATGTATTTGGCCGTGGACCCCCGTCTCAAAATATTTTGTTCCAGGGACCCCCCCCAGAAGCAAAGATTTGAGTTACAAATGTTCACTTAAAAAAATATATAAATATTCAAAGATTTGCACACATTTTCCACGATTAAAAAAATATATATAGCAGATCTATAAGCTCGAGTGCCACGCTACGAGCTTGTAGATCTGCAAAAAAATGACACACGGATGCTTTCCCGGTCTTAAAGGGTTAACCGGTCTTAGCATGTCAGTCTGGTTATTTACAGAGCGAGCATTAAACTGTCAAAACGCTATTTAGGCTTTGTGTTCCCTGAATCCCTCGTACTTGCACCCTTTTTTCATGTGTTAATTGGAGATGGAAAGCTTCAGAGGCGCATTAAACAAAGTAATCCTTTATTTATATATTTCTTTAAGATTTTGTGCGTTTTCCACAAAAGGAGACAAGGCCTTACATAATATCCTCAATCTTTCAGGGACACAGATTCTAAAACGATTGACTTCTTTTAGACCGTAAACAAAGGAAGTTCTTTCTGGAGGCAAGCAGAAAGAGGGGAGGAACTACACGAGGCCAAAGGAGGACAGCAAGCCGATTCAAATAAATATTCATCTATTCAAAAGTGCACAGTCACGCCGCTCAGAATGCTGTGCATCGTCACTGTCGGTGGAAACCTCATGTATATACATATGTCCAAAACCAGAAATAAATAACTTTTGTTCCAATAGATCCAATGTAGTTATTATTTATAGTCACAAACTCTTGTTATAATGCTTTTCATTTGATAAATATTTATAAAACCAGTGGTATAAAGTAACTAAGTACATTTACTTAAGCACTGCACTTAAGTACAACTTTGAGGTATTTTTTACTTTCTTCAGTATTTCCGATTTTCAATACTTTTACTTCTATACTCCGCTACATCTGAGATGAAAATATTGTACTTTTTACTCTACTACAATTATCTGATAGCTTTAGTTTCTAGTTACTTTGAAGATTTAGATTATCATCACAAAACATACATTAAGCACTTCAGCCCTATGTATATTTCGCCCATTTGAAAATAGCCGATCAACAAGCTCACACTGTGTCGCATTGTGAGCTTGTAGATCTGCCATTTTCAAAAGATATTTGTATGCATTTTGAACTTGTGAAATGGGACACTCTGCGCAATGAGTACTTCTGCTTTTGGTACTTTAAGAATATTTTGATGCCAATACTTTTGTATTTCTACATGTATTTCTAATGTTTTTGTCACATTCCTAAGCCAATAATTTCATTACGACGGAAAGATGCTAATCTACCGGAGAGACCGCTGGTCATCAAATTATTGGCTTAGGAATGTGACAAAAACTAAAAAATCTCTATGAATTCAATGCTTCATGGGGTGTGTTATTGATAGAAAATGAGTCCTTTTTGGGGGTGAACTACTCCTTTAAGTAAAACGTGAGAGTGCTTCTTCCATCACGAAACCAGATCCAAGCTCTGCTGTGGTCTGTTTTCGCTACTCTGGCCTCGACACTGCCATGTGAAAAACATTCATTTGCGGAAAAAAAACTGAAAAATGGAGATACAAGATTTCTGGCCGACAGTGACGGGATGCAGCATGTGGTAAAGAGCTCCTGCTGCTGGGTCAACTACCGCTGAGTCAACTACAGTCAGCTATTGTAATCAAATGTATTCATCCTAACATGGATGTGGGAGAATATTATTGTCTCCTGGTCTGGACCAGCTGGTTCTCAAACATTTTCATGTCAAGAAAATGCCAAAACATTTGGCCGCGGACCCCCCCGTCTGAAAATGTTTTGTGCCAGGGACCCCCAGAAGAGAAGAAAAAATGCAAAATTATTCAACATTTTGCAAACATTTTTGACGTTTTTCAAATATTTTCAAAAATAGCAGATTTACAAACTCATAGCGCGACATGTGTAGATCTGCTATTTTTTGAATAGCCAAAATATAAATGGATAAAGCGGTTAAGATGATTGTGATGCTATGTTAACTACTTTAGCTGGGGACCCCCTGGAACCCCCTCCGGGCCCCACTTGGAGAACCACTGCTCCAGTCTAGACAAGAGAAGCGAGAGGACACTAAACTTTCCTTGGAGCTGCTTGATGGATCACCACAGTGTCGTTGTGGAGTTATAGGTTCCCCTGTAGGCAGACTAGACGAGAAGAAGCGGAGAGAACGCACATATACGCACAAATGAGCATCGAAACCGCTTCAGATATTATAAAAAAGTGTATTTATGACACTGAACCTGATTGATGCCCTCATTAGAAGCGAGTGTAAGCAATGGCCAATGTAACAATGTACTGTATGATAGCCTGATGTTTATCCCTTCATATTCTCTTCTCACAACGTCAGGCTGTTTATTCTATGATTAATGTTTGCACAGAAACATGCTAATCAATATTTATTCCATTATTGCCTACATTGTGTTGTAGACATTATGGCAAATATTAGGTTACTATATTTACATTGCAATTCATTTAATACGTTGGACATTTGAAAAATGTTTAACAAATGAGCTATCAAAAGTAAACAAATAAAAACCACAGTTTAAGATGTGATTGGAATCGGTGTAGACTAGAGGTTCTGGAGACAAAGGCATTTCAATGAGGGCTGGATTCTACAGGCGTGGTATATTGGCATAATTAATAGGTCCTGGAATGCTAAATGAGGGAAAAGATGGAGGCAAGATTGAGGTACTATAAAACTCCTTTATGGATGTCTTTGGGTGGGAAAAATCTGATCAGAGATTGATTTGTCTGTGTAGTGGATTTATACCACACTTCCAGACATATGCGACTTCAACAACCTTTAACCTAGAGTCCCTGTTTTGGGCGTGTAATTGTAGGCAAAACATTTTCACAAATGTTCAGAAATGGCAGATATTTTCGTCGCTAAACACCATCATATGACGAAGGCTGTGATGTGACGGCAGGGGTTAACTCTGAGCGTGGGGTCTATTTTGAAGCTTCAAGACAGTGAAAACGTTGTCAGCTGGTAGTCGTTGAATATCAATTTGAACCCAGAAGCCTCGACAATTAATACCACGTGAAATAAAGTATGGTTATCATAAGCTATAAGTTAACAGGTAAGAAACACAGGACAGATACAGAAAAATAGATACAACTAGGAGTCAAATAATAATAATATAAATACGTACATAAAAAGAGTAAATTGGCAAGTAACCCACACTCGCACAGGGTTTGGAATAAAGCACGTACAAAACAAAGGAGAGTACTATGCTTGGCCTTCTGCACTTGGACTGGTGTGCATTGTGTGCATGTTGTATGAGCTATTAAGTTGAGGTATATGAATATAAATATAATAGTCAAAATGCACTAATAGCATATTAACAGTATTGCCAATGGTAGTAACTGGTTTAAACATAAATAAATATAGTCAAAGTGTACATAAACAATCTATGTCCAGTAATGTACCCACGGAAAATATGAACAGTCAGCTGAATCCACAGTGGATAATGACAGTAGATAATGACAGATGCACAAGCTATGCCAGGTACAATTTACAGTGCATAGCTACATACTTGAATACTCGTCTCTGTCGGGTGGAAACCTCATTATGTCCAAAACTCTTACTTTTCAGGATTCAAGTTAAAAAATAACAAAAGTAGCAGATCGGCAAGCTCAAAACACATCGCTTCGCGCTGTGTTTCGAGCTTGCAGATCTTCTACTTTTGATGCCGTTTGATGTTGTAGTATGATCAAGTAGGGCATTAATTTGCGACACCAAAACAACACCAAAAGTTTGTATAATGGAGAAGAGAGGTTTCTGCGCCGACAGCAACAGTCTGTGATTCAGTTCAGCACTGCTACTGTATAACCAGCTGTTGTGTCCTAACTGGACAGGGTCTAATAACTTCATGTGAGCGGTCCATGACGTCAGTCATCCGTGACACATGACTCCATAAGTTGGAGAGGTTTCAGCCTGATCCGACAATAAATTAGAGTTAAATATAAAAACATAACGAAACATGCTGTATGTGTGTGGTACTTTCCTTGGCCTACTGTCAGCGTGCACAAGTCATTCGACGCTGATTAGTCGAGCGGTTCGCGACATTAGCCCCAGAGAAACAGACAAACAGACCTACAGGCAGAAAAGACCCATTTTGGACATGCAATGACACGGCACGGCACCGCCCCAAAGGGCTTTGCGGGACCACATTAAAAAAGGAAAAACATTTTAAAGTGTGCAAAGATCTCCAGCTTTGCAGTCATGTATTTATCTCGTTCTTTTGTTCCATTGCCCTACGGTAGTCAGTCTCTGCTAATTGTCATGTGTTGTTGTTGGTAGTCATTGCCGCCAGTTCCCACCTGATGTCGTGCGGGAGTCCAGACCGTCCCAGACCGTACTGAAGGACTGCTAGCTTGCATAACGTCTTCAGACAAGGACTTAGGTCTAAGATGTGCAGGTCGGACACTTCCTCGTCTTCGAGGTCTTCGACAGGCGTTAACCCGTATCCTCCAAAGAAGACGACGCGGTCTCCCACCATGCAACAGCACATCACAGTCATCCAACGAGGGCCTTTCCCCTTGGGCTCGACCTTCTTCCAGGAGAAGGTCTCCGGATTGAATTTCCACATGTCGTTGAAGGTCCTCTCCAGGTTGTCGCCGCCGAATATGTACAGCTCTCCGTTGTGCGAAAAGGCAGAGTGATCCTCGCGTCCTTCCGGAAGAAGCTGTGCAGAAGGCGTGCTCAGCCAGCGGTCGGTGTCCGTGTCAAACACTCTGACGCTGCTGTAGTGGTCCTCGACCTGGTCCCCTTTCCCCCCAAACACAAACATCTTTTTCCCAATGATGATGGCAGAGTGCCTTTCCGAGACGAGCGCCAGAGTGCCTCGGGCGTTGATCAAAGCCCAGACCGACGTGGTGGTGTCCAACTCTAGACGTCGCTGATGTACCCGGTCAGCTTGCTGAACCCTCCGTAGACATACATGACCTTCCCCAGGACGCAGGCCGAGAGGTCGCACCTCGCCTCCGGGACGGCCCCGAAGACCTTGGGCTTGAACCATCCGTGGGCGCCGACGTCGAACGCGTAAATCGCGTCGGAGTACACCTTGGTGAAAATGGTGCCGCCCCAGATGTAGATGACGCCGTCCATCATCACGGCCGAGTGGCCGTCGCGCATGTCAGGGACCTCGAGGGGACCGTCCCCTCTGCCGGCCGTCGCCGGGGGCAACTTCACCCAGCGCAAAGACACTGTGTTGAACACTTGCACGTCGATCTGACCCAGGTAGTCCGTCTCCCTGTAGCAGTACCCTCCGAACGAGTACACCTTGTGCGCCACCACCAGAGAGGCGTGATAAGCCCTCTTCGGTCCTCCTTCCAGGTGCACCGTCCAACGCAGTGTGTCACACATCAGCACAACCTGTGTGGATACGAACTGGATCGGTCGTAGTCTGGGCTGTGTAAAAAGAATGGATTTGCCATTGCTGGCCCTGCCGTTTATATTGGTAACAGCGGTACAAACTGCCACGCGCAGGCCGATGCCCTAATATGGCATGTAGAAAGAAGTGGCGGATGCCACTTAAACCCCAGCATCCGTATTGTTGGGAAAGCTCTCGCGGGAAAATAGCAGATCGACAAGCTCACAACGCGTCGCGTATAACAGAAAACAGAAAAGACACTCGTATAGAGCCCTAAGGGACTCCAGTTCAACCATATAGGGTTCAAGTGGTTAAATAAAAGTATCAATACAACAATATAAAAAAACTGTTACAAGTGAATGACCTGTATCAAAACTTTACTTGAGTAAAAGTACAAAAGTATCATTTGGTATCAAAATACTGTATAGGATACTTAAAATTAACCTGACTCCGCCAGATGGAAGAAGCTTGCTTCACACATTTGTTTCACAACCTACTTCCATCTGGGCTCTTGGTAGCCCAACCACTGCAAGACGGCGGTTCCTTTTTTCAAGCTACTTGGTAGGTGATTGGATGGACCGTCTGTCAATCACCGTCTGGGCGTCAATATGATCCAACCAATCATATTGACGTGTGTACATGACGTATAGTAGCTGCGCAGCTTGCAGTGTTGTTGTTCGTGGTAACGGCCATGATGAATAGTGAAAGAACTACGAAGCAACAGGCGCTTCTCGATGGCCTCACACCCGGTCTCGCCAAGATCCCGACGGCAGCTGCCGCTGATTGGTACTCCAATCTCTGAGCGTTCCCAGGTGGAGGCTGTATTGTGAGTAGGAAAAAAAGTAGAAAATAGCAGATCGACAAGCTCACAACGTGTCGCGATCTTGTCAATCGGCTATTTTCAGCAAAAGCTTTCCCCACAATATATATTTTTGAACCCCATATCCCCATATGGGGTTTAAGTAGTTAAATGTTAGATTCTGTATAATAAAAATCATGTGACTTTGGTTTTTTTTCATTCTCAAATATGTCAACAAACATTTTTGCATCAATTATACAAGTTCCCTTTCCCTTCCTCTTCAGTACATCTTGGACCAGCATCGTCCAGTTCTCTGGGAGAGAACAGCTCAGCCAGGGGACCAACGACATGTCCCCATGGGAATGCCATGCTGTGTCATTGTGGCCTTGCTAGCTTGCAGCTGCGCCCCCAAAGTCCTCGCTGATGTTGATTGGTTGTGCTGAGCCATTGTTAGCAGATCGTGGCTACAATACCACAGTGCTGTGCGTTTGGCATCAAAATAATGTAACTCCCCCCACCCCACCACACACACACACACACACACACACACACACACACACACACACACACACACACAGTGGAACCACAGAGGTTTGTATTTACTATAATTGTGAGGACAAACATTTAGCATGATGATTTTACGAAAGCCATTTAAAAAAATATATCGTTTTTAACCGTAACCCTAAGGCTCACGCACGCACGCACGCACGCACGCACGCACGCACGCACGCACGCACGCACGCACGCACGCACGCACGCACGCACGCACGCAAGGCACGCACGCACGCACGCACGCACGCACGCACGCACGCACGCACGCACGCACGCACGCACGCACGCACGCACGCACGCACGCACGCACGCACGCACGCACGCACGCACTCTCTCTTACTTCTCCGGGGTCCAAATGTTCTGGCCTAAGTACGAGCATTCTGATGGGGGACCCCCTGGGCGTGTGAATCCCCTGGCAAGTAGCGATTCGGGGTCAGGAGGGGTGAGGACAATTGGTCCAACCAGAGGGGACACCTGCGGCTCGGGGTCCATGCCAGTCTTATGGGCACTGCCAGCCAGCCAGGGGCCATTTGAGGCCACATTTAAAGAGTTGGGGCAGTGGGCACAGGGCCAGAGGAAGAGGTTTTTATAAGGGGAGTTGGCACCAGGTCAGGGAGGAAAGTAAATGGGAGAGGAAGGGTGCGAGGGGAACAACAGGTCCTGGAAGACGTCCATATAGTGGAGGAGATCTGGCAACCAGCGGTGGATAGAAGTACTCCTGATTGTTTTTACTTGAGTAAAAGTAGCAATGCCGCCACACAATGTAGAAATAGCCTACTCTTTTACTTGAGTGAAAAGTACAAAGGTATTGGTATTGGTTGGTAAAAGAGTACTCAAATTTGTCCCAAAAAAAAAAACGTTTTCCAAAAATAGCAGATCTAGAAGTTCTGCAATTTTTGAATATAGCCAAAGTATGAAATTGGGCCTTAAGTGGTTAGTTTGTCTGTGTTTTGTAATACTAATCTAAATCTACAAAAGTAACTAGTAACTAAAGTTCAAATAATTGTGCTGGAGTAAAAAAAAAGTACAATATTTGCCTCGTGAGATGTAGTGGAGTAGAAGGTATAGAAGGTATCGAACATTTGAAATACTCTACTAAAGTAAAAGTACAGTACCTCAAAATTATACTTTAACCGGTTCAAACCAAGCATCTGTGTCATTCTAGATTTTAGCATTGACTATTCAAAAAACAGCGCTACGAGCTTGTACATCTGCTATTTTTGAACAAAAAAAACTTAAATCTTGAAATTGTTTTTCAGATGAGGGGGTCCGTGACCAAATTTGGGGGGGGGGTCCTTGCACGAGAAAGTTTGAGAACTACTGATTTAGAAGTGTAGAATCGGCCTCAGGTCTTAACCCACTGGGAAGATTTCTTTGGGCTATTCCAAAATAGCAGATCTACAAGCTCATAACACGCCCCCGAGTGCTGCGCTATGAGCTTGTAGCTATTTTTGAAAAATGTAAAAACTAACATTTGTAAAAATATTTAGTTCCAGGGACCTCCAGAAGCAAAGATTTGAGTAACAAGTGTTCGCTTTAAAGAAGTAGATATTCAATGATTTGCACACATTTTCAAGATTTTTCAAATAATTGCAGATCTACAAGCTCATAGCGCGGCACTCGTATATCTGCTTGTATAGCCGCTATTTTTGAATAGACAAAGAAATCTAAAAATGACACAGGTGATGCCTCCCCGGATTGAATGGGTTAATAGCAGTGGTTTTCAACCAGTGGTCCCGGGACCACCAGTGGTCCTTGAGAGGGTTCCAGGGGGTCCCCAGCCAAATTAATAGTTAGGAACCAAATTGACCCTTATGTGTCTGTAACTCTGAGAGTGTACAAATGGAACCAAATGGACCCTAACGGGTCCATTTGGTTCCATTTGTACACTCTCAGAGTTAAATGAACACTGATGATGATGATACAGTGTAGATTGGGACCCCCAATAAACCGTAAACCTAAACGGTTGAGTCCCTGGCATATCTTTTCAAATGGGGGTCAGTGGGCTAATATGTGTCAATTTGGGGGGTCCTTGACGCGAAAAAGGTTGAAAACCACTGCGGGTTAAAGTACAGTAACTTGAGTAAATGTACTTAGTTATAATACTTTCCACCCTCTGGCTGTGTGTGGCAACCCGATTGTGACAGTGGGAGGATTGTCCCAGGTCAGTCAGTGATAAAAATGAGGACTCATGCCTGACAGAGATACAAAACAATCTCCCCGCGGGGCCATAGTCTTCCTGCCTCTGACTCAGCAGACCGTGAAACTTCACGGGGCTGGAATTCACAGACAATGCCTGGAATTCAACTGTACCGAGTGCTGCATGCGTAGTAAGCTCAGTCAGGCCACATGCACAGTGATGGAAGAAGTACTCAAATTTTTCTTTACTTAAGTAAAAGTATCAAAATCCTATTGTAGATATACTGTAGTCTGTTTACAAGTATTCGGTATTCAAAATTTTATTTGAGTAAAAGTACAAAAGTAAACTGGTATCAAAATGCCCTTAAAGTACCAAAAGAAGAAAGTACTCATCATGCAGAATGTCCTATTACACAAGTTTTCCAATGAATAAAATGATTAAAAATCCTTCGGATCTACAACAACACAAAGCGACGTGTTGTGAGCTTGGAGATCGGCTATTTTCAAATTGCCAAAGTATATATATAGGTCGGAAGTGGTTTTGTAATAATGATCAAAATCTACAAAGTAACTGGTAACTAAAGTTTTCAAGTAAATGTAGTGGAGTGAAAAGTACAATATTTGATATAAGACAGACAGACAGACAGACAGACAGACAGACAGAAGGCTCTTCTTCAAGGTGAAGAATGACGTGCAAGTGGCTTTCAGTATTAGACCCATTTTATATGCCTGCATTCTGATTACATCTGCAGAAATGTTTTTCATTGCTTTTTCCCAGATGCTAGAGCAGTGGTTCTCAAACTTTTTTATGTCAAGGACCCCCAAATTGATATGTATTCGGCACTAAGGACCCCCCATCTGAAAAGGCTTGCCAGGGACACCCAGAAGAGAAGACTTTAGAAGAAATGATTCAACATTTTTGATATTTTTGTTAACAGCGTGGCACAAAGTGATGCACTGTGAACTTGAAGATCTGCTATTTTTGAATAGCCAACGTACGAATGGATAAAGCGGTTAACATGATTGTGACGCTACATTAACTACTTTAGCTGGGGACCCCCTGGATTGATTATTATTACAGCCCTACATAGATTCCGGCTATTTGAAAATAGCAGATCTACAAGCTCACAATGATGCGACGCATTGTGAGCTTGTAGATCTGCTATTTTCAAAATATTTTTTTAATACATCTTGAACTTGTGAAATGGGACATTCTGCACAATGAGTACTTTTACTTTTGGTACTTTAAGTATATTTTGATGACACTTTTGACACTTTTGTACTTTTACTCAAGTGCATTTTAAATAATACAGGATTTCTACTTGAAACAGAGTATGTCTACATTGCAGTATTGATACTTTTACCTAAGTAAAACATGTACTTCTTCCATCACTGATAATACCTACTGCACTGTCTAGGTGCAATCATAACCTGCCAGTAAGAAAGTCTGGAGATGTACGTGATTTTATGATGATGGATCACTTTCTCTTTCCTTTTTTTCTCCTTACAATAGTAAGTTGCATTACTTGGACCTGTTCTTGCAGGCTTGCTGGCAGATGACTAACCTAGCCCACATGTAAAAGAAAAAAAAACTTTTCTCTCACCAACGCTGAACAAGAAGGAATAGAATGTTGCTTGTTAAATTCGCACTGATCATATCACATTACCTCGGGGATGTATCAGGCACGAGTTTGCGAGCTTGCATTTTGCAAATTAGCTCATTTGAACATTTTAACCACAGTTGCGCACCTGTGTGTGTGCACGTGCGTGCGTATACGTGCGCTCGCGCCAGACACCAGGTTGTCCACACTCCTCCTCGTACATACACAGGCATATCAAACGGCAGGTGCCAAGCCTTGTGTTCTTGCCAAGCCTGCATCCCCGTTGCCAGATTCCAAAGGTTAACAAGATTCCGCACTCTGCAACCAGCCGTAGACAATAGCCCTATTCTTCCACCTTCCACATACCTATACCTCCTTCAGGTCTACCTTTCCAGAACCCTCCTTGTTGTGTGCCGCACAAAAACCAGGGCCTTCGTGTGTGTGTGTGTGTGTGTGTGTGTGTGTGTGTGTGTGTGTGTGTGTGTGTGTGTGTGTGTGTGTGTGTGTGTTTCGGACCAGGAGCTAGCCGGTGGAAAGACGATCCTGCCATTTGCTTGTAATAACGCTTTTCACTGGAGAAAAGCGTGGGGTGGGGGTTGGAGGGGGGGGGGGGGGGTACGGGGCGGGGGATGACGACGACTCCCTGTAGTTCATAGTGAAGATGGTATTGTTCCGGTAAAAAAGCTTGCTTTAAGTCAGTTAAGGAGAACCCCCCCCCCTCCCTTTACATAACAATTAGCTTAGCATTCAGGCAGCAGTGGTGGATAAAGTTCTACAACCCCAGTACTTTGAGAGTCAAGATACTGGAGAGTAAAGATACTGGTCAAATATTACTCAGTATTATACTATTAATATCACTATTACTACAGGTGAAAGTTTCTCAGTCGAATTTGTACTTGAGTTAAAAGTTCTGAAAAGTATCGAAAAGTTGGAATTACAAACTACATTTTCTTTGCTGTACTGACATTTTTTACCAAGAAAATAGTTGATCTACAAGCTCACAATGTGTCGCATTGCCGCGTGTTGTCAACTTGTAGATCGGCTATTTTCACTATTCTTGAAATAGAGCTTAACTATTTAAACCCCATATGGTTCAGCGGAGTCGCTCAGGGCTCTATGCTAGTATTTTTGAGCTTGCCGATCGGCTATTTTCTGCGAGTTTTCCCTCAGGATATGGATCCTGGGGGTTAAGTGGTTAATGTATCTAAGTAAGTAAGTTGAATAGTGGAGTGAAAGTCATAAGCTTCCAAAGAAACAAATACTCCAGTACTCAAGTTAAAGCAGCACTATGTAGTTTGGGGGTATCTGTGGCCACTTTGGACACAAATAACATGGCAGCCGACGTCTTTGACTTCATTACCCAAGAGTCTCTGCAAGCATGTCCGGGCAAGGACGCGCTGTGATTGACCAGTCTTCGCTTTGACTGGCACTTCTGCCTTGGTGCCTTGGCCAATGCCAGGATGAAACTCATTGTCTCTCTTATACATAGTAATACAGTCAAGCCCCTAGCAGGGACCCCCCTGAGTCTATACATTTATGGAAGGATGATTGTTATTGCTTAACCCTTTAAGACCGGGTACATTTTAGTGTAATTTTAGATTTCTTTGGCTATTCAAAAATAGCAGATATACAAGCTCATAGCGTGGCACCGAGTGCCGCGCTATGAGCTTGTAGATCTGCTATTTTTTCTTGAACATTGGTGCAAATCTTCAGATACATATATATGTTTTTAACAACATTTTTAACTCAAATCTTTGCATCTGGGGGTCCCTGGAATTTTGAGGTGGGGGTCCGCGGCCAAACACATATCATTTTTAGGGTTCTTGACATGAAAAAGTTTGAGCACCACTGATATTATACTGTAGCAACATATGTTTTTCAGAAAACTGTTGGGATGTAGAAGACATTTGTCGAATCGGCCTCAAGTCTTAATGGGTTAAAACATGTAACTTTATACTTTTGCGGGACATAATATGCTATATAGTTGTTAAAAAAAAGTTAAATAGTGCTGCTTTTAATGGACTTTGCTACCGTCCACCACTGGGACACAGAATGCATGCTACCTACAGTAATACAGGTAGTTTTCCAGTAGCGAAGCCGCGTGTTAGGAAATAACCACGTCATCACATTACGACTAGAGAGAAACCGGCTATTCTGATTTTAGGCATTGGACAAATGGAACAAAGTGCAGGGAAGTCATAAATCAATTTAATAATTAAACGAGAGACACCGAAATTAGACGCACGAGGTCGGTTCCAATTGTTCCATTCACTCATTCCATTGTCTCCGTTTAGGTCAGCGGTAATGAGAGCACCTGTTTTATGTGAATGCCTTAGCCTTTCTGCTCTGTGAGCGAGTGTCGCCAAGTTTAGCTTATTATAACGTCGCTTATGTCGGGCGGAAACCTCTTATCTGGTGCTGGAGAAGTCAATGAACATGTACTCTTTAAAGAGGTGGTGCCATGGTTTTGCACTTTTTCTGTTTTTCATGTGTCTATGAGGTTGATAGAACTTCATTAAGCCCCCTGGTGGTGTTTTTATGGTGTTTTATGTCTTCTCTGACTATTTTGAGTTTCTACCTGGAGGCTGAAACCTTGAGGGTCAAACGTGCCAATAGAAAAACAGCCCTTTAGTGACATAGTAAAAACATACCCTCCCCCTCATTATCATAACACAACAGGTGTGGGCATGAGGAGGAGGAGGGACTAGGACAGGTGGGTGGTGCTAAGGTTGTGGAGGAGGTGCTAAGGTGAGAACCAGGTATACTTAATGAACTGGAGGCGTGTCCACATAAAAACATAATTTTAACAATTTCTGTACACGAAAAAAATTGTCCTCCTAATATAACCATAAAACCTGATGATTATGTTTTAGGGGGGGGGGGGGGGGGAATCACTGAAAATCACGGCACCCCGTCTTTAAAGCATTGGTTCTCAAAGTGGGGTCCGGGGCAGTGTTGCCAGATTATGTGAGAGAAACAAGCAACCAGGTCTAGGAAAACCAGCCTAAAAGAAGCGACTATGGGCCACATGAGCACTTTAACATATACATCAAAGCAGATCTACAAGCTCACAACACGTCGATGCGACGCGTTGTGAGCTTGTAGATCGGCTATTTTCAAATCAAATCTTGCTGGGAAATTATGATAAGCAGAGCTGGCAACCCTGGTCCGGGGACCCCCAGGGGTCCTTCCTTGGAGGGGTACCAAGGGGGTCCCCAGCAAAATGTGTTAATACAGCGTCAAAATCATTTTAACCACTCTATCCATTTATATGTTGGCTATCTACAAGGTCATAGCTTGTACTGTACATCTTTTTTTAAATAAACAAATCTGGATTTATTTTTTTTTATTTTTTTCTTAACATAAATCTTCTCTTCTGGTGGTCCCAGGCACAAATATTTTCAGATGGGGGTACACGGCCAGATGCATATCAATTTGGGGGTCCTTAACATGAAAAAGTTTGAGAACCACTGTCTGGAGTAGTTCACCCCAATAAAATTCTTATTTTCGATCAATTTCACACCCCATGAAGCCTTGAATTCATGGAGATTTCTTAGTTTTTTGTCACATTCCTAAGCCAATGATTCAATGACCTGGTGGCTGCTCAGTAGGAGACTCAATTGAGTCATCAAATTATTGGCTTAGGAATGTGACAAAAACACACACAAAAATATCAATGAATTCAAGCCTCAATGGGGTCTAACTAATCGATAGAAGAAAAAGTCTTTTTTTCTGTGAACTATCCCTTTAAGGTGTTGCCTGGGCTATCCACGCTGCTATGCGAATCACAGCTCAGCAACATTTCTGTGAAAGGTGCTCACGCTGGCATCTTAGCTCATCATTGATGATGTGTATATAGGCATTGTTCAAGGTATATTATCATCTCTGTCGGGTGGAAACCTCATGTATGTATGTCCAAAACTGTCACTTTTCAGGATTCAAAAGTAGCAGATCGACAAGCTCGAAACTTGCGGATCTGCTACTTTTGAGCCGTAGTATGATCAAGTTGGACGTTAATTTATGAAAAAACACAAAAAGTAAAAATATGTAGATAAGAGGTTGATCTGCTCTCTCTCTCTCTCTCTCTCTCTCTCTCTCTCTCTCTCTCTCTCTCTCTCTCTCTCTCTCTCTCTATATTACAGTGGTGGAAATTAACTAAGTACATTTACTTAAGTACAATTTTGAGGTATTTGTACTTTACTGGAGTATTTCCAATTTCCAATACTTTTACTTCTACTCCACTACATCTCAGAGGCAAATATTGTACTTTTACTCCACTACAATTATTTTAAAACTTTAGTTACTAGTTACTTTTCAAATATAAATTATCATATTATGAAACATACATTAACCACTTTAGCCCTATTTTATACATAGGCTATTTGAAAATAGCCGATCAAGGTCACAACGCGGTGCGATGCGACGCGTTGTGAGCTTGTAGATCTGCTATTTTCAAACATTTTAGTACTTTAACTTTTAGTACTTTAAGTACATTTTGATACCAATACTTGTGTGCTTTTACTCAAGTAAATTTTGAATTCCGCACTTTTTCTTGAAACAGAGTACTTCTACATTGCAGTATTGATACTTTTACTTAAGTAAAACATTTGAGTACTTTTTCCACCACTGTATATATATTAGCCTTCAACTAAAGAAGTTCATGTCAAATGAATGACATGCGCTCGCCGCTCATAATGTGCACCAGGCGAGCTAACTGCAAGTCATCATCTCAAATTCAAAAAGCATCAAAAATAGCAACATCTAACAAGCTGAAAACGTTTCCAGCTTGTTAGATCTGCTACTTTTGATGCTTTCGTGTGACACGCTGTCGTATGATCAAGTAGTATAGGGCGTTCATTTACGAGAAAAAAAAAACACAACAAAGTTATAATATGGAGAGATAGACATGCGCTCATATATGTGCAACGCGGCGAGCTAGCTCACTGCAATTCATCATCTCAAGCGTTCCTCTTACACTGCCTCGTGTGTTTACTTCACGGTCTGCAGCGGAAGAGAATGGACTCTTGTTCTGCACTGCCAAGGTGTGTGTGTGTGTGTGTGTGTGTGTGTGTGTGTGTGTGTGTGTGTGTGTGTGTGTGTGTGTGTGTGTGTGTGTGTGTGTGTGTGTGTGTCCGGCACAGGTAGGTAGGTACTACCCACAGCCCTCCTGACATGTGGAGCATTTCAAAAGGACCGGTGGAAATGTCAAACAATGTAAACCTATCCCCATGGGGAGGCATAAGGGCCAGTGTTGCCATGTCCGCTTATTATAAGCGACTTTGGGCTTGTTTTTTTTTCTCTGCAAAGTCACTTGTGAATATTGGTTAGTTGCCGGGTGCAGTTTTTTTGGGGGGCTTGTTCTTGAAGTGTAGTTGCTTATTTGGGCTTGCGTCCATTTTTTTTTATTTTTTATTAAAGCAGCACTATGTGACAAATGCACATTATATTTATTATATTTATCTGCTTGATCTATGGGTGTTATTTTATACGTGTGATATGTAACATCTGCCCGACTTATGCATGTTATCATATACGAGTGATATGTAACATGTTGGACACAATGAGCAATATGAACATTTCCTATTCACGTGAGGGGTAATGGGTCTGATTAGGGGGTGATTGAATGATTTGTGCCACCCGACGTTACTAATAGAGGGTGCGGTTCAGGGGGGAGGAAATCGAACAAACAACCTGTGTAGCAGAAGCGACAGGGGAAGAGAGAGGAGATCTCCTAGGCGCCAGCATTATTGTGTTTAAGTTATAAAGTTTAAACTCAGGAGTTAGCTGCAGCCAAGAGTTAAGAACGGACGAGCCCTGCGGACAACGGACAGACTCGTTGCGTCGCCGCGGGGAATCGAGTGCTGGGTGTATGGATGAAACGCCGTGGAGCGGAGGAATTCTGACGGAGCCGCCGCGGGTGAGATAAACCCAAGCTGTCTGTTCTGTGGATTACAAATAACAGGGGTACCCCGAACGTTAGATATCTTTTGAGTCGTCAGTGCGGATGACCGCTCACTTTACGTTTGGATATAAGGACACAATAGACTTTCGCGAGACCGCGGTTACAAGAGGCCGTTCGGACTTTACAGGGGGATTGTTTGTTGATGTTTGTCAAGCGAGTGGGCGTTCGTCCGAGCAGCGCTCTCTCAATGTTGTAACTGACGTGGGGACTTTGTTTATTGTTTACGGGGAAAGTTGTGATTTGGGTGGGAAGGGGCTTGTGAAAGAAATATGGTTTTGTTGATCGGTTTGTTGATTTATTTAGTTTATTAGGGAAAGAGTATAGGGATAGAGGTTGATTTAAAGCCAGAATTGTATTATTTATTTACCATTTGTTTTGACAATTGTTTCATTTGTGGCTACTTATATAAAGTAATTTAAGTTCAAAACCTGCCGATCCCGTTGTTTTTCCTTTTAGTTAATAACTGTCCTTTCTAGGTAAAGGCCGATTGTTACAACTATGTAACTTTCTTCTTCTACCCCGGATTTGAACCCAGTTTCCTGCGCAAGTGCTGGCCTTTTTACCATTGAGCTAATAGAGCCTGCCTGCTTGCTCAGGGGATAAATTTAATCTTGACCATCAGGTAAAAATTCGTGTCAGATCCTGTGTCTAGGTGAGACATGACCTTTGACACGATCTAAATGTCTCAATAGAAGAGCAGGGAGACAAAATACAACCACCCCCAATTATATGATATATATATTAACATACTCTACCATACAGATTGGACAAAATTACATTTTATTCATTACAAAAAAGTTACATAGTGAGGCTTTAAGGTTGAAACCAGAGGTTCTCAACCATTTTAATGACAAGGACCCCACAATTAATTTGTATATTTCCGCGGACCCCCATCTGAAAATATTTTGTTCCAGGGACCCCCGTACCAGACTTGTGTTGTTAGAATGTTTCCAAAAATATTCCACATTTTGCACTTTTTTCCCAAGATGTTTTTGAAAACAGCAGATGTAGGCTATGTAGGTTTAAAGTGTGACCCAGTCACTTGTTTTTCCCTGCAAAATCTGGCAACACTGATCAGGGTACGAAAGCAAGAAGAAAAAAAAGGGAATGGAAGAAAGAGCAGCTTTACTAAATGTCACTTAGAATCAGAGAAGGATCAAGTGAAGAGATTGGGACTCACTCAAAGATGACCGTGAGATGTTAGATCTATAATCGCTTGGTCATTGTATTATTCTAGTCCTTATCCATTACAAGGGGAACTACATCAACTAAACTTGAGAACGGAATTAATTAAAGGATCAAACAGGGCCGTCTGGCTTGTTAAGTCCATTGATTATAATACAAGCTACAACTCATGGTACTGTATCTTTGACATTACTGCCATTTCCAGTGGTGTAAAGTAACTAAGTACATTTACTCAAGTACTGTACATTTTTTTAGGTATTTTTTACTTTGCTGGAGTATTTCCAATTTTCAGTACTTTTACTTCTACTCCACTACATCTCAGAGCCCAATATTGTACTTTTACTCCACTACAAGTTCTTTTGAAAACTTTAGTAACTAGTTACTTTGCAGATATAAATTATTATTATAAAACATTATATTATAAAACATACATTAACTGCTTTAGCCCTATTTTATACATAGGCTATTTGAAAATAGCAGATCTACAAGCTCACAACTCTACAAGCTCACAGATCTACAAGCTCACAACCTGTCGCGATGCGACAGGTTGTGAGCTTGTAGATCGGCTATTTTACTTTTTAGTACTTTTACTTTTGGTACTTTAGGTATATTTTCTGATAGTAACTGTCTGATAAATCTGATAAGATGAATATCAGATGACTAAATACTGAATCAAACAACCTAAAAACGGTCTGGGGTGTTCACAAAAGCCAGAGTAGACGATAAAATGACCCCCAAACATGTTTGAAAGTGAAATATCCCTTTAACCAAATCTACAGCTGATTTAGTTGCCAAAAAAAAACATTTTCCCTGATTTATTCTTAGCTGCATGCCGAAAATTGATCAGCACTCTGGACAGTTCCAACAGGTTGTTGAACTCCTGTGCGTAAAGTGACGTTCTCGGGATCCCGCTGCGTAATGGCAACTATACAGCCAGGGAAAACGAGGACGAAAGGTTCTGGAACACGAGGGACACCGTTTCCAAAAAAAAAGGTATGTCAAACCTTTTCGAAAATAGCCGATGATCGCGACACGCGTTGTGAGCTTGTAGATCGTCTATTTTCAAATTAGAGTTTAAAAATAGGGCTTAAGTGGTTAGTGTGTGTTTTGGTGCAATAATATAAATCTACAAGGTAACTCGTGACTAAAGTTTTCTAATAATTGCAGTGGAGTAAAAAAGTACAACACTTGCCTCTGAGATGCATCGGAGTGGAAGTACCGAAAAGTTTAAAGGTAGGGTAAGTGATTTTCTTTGTTTAAAATAAGTGTTAAATAGCTCTATAGTCTGATAGTACTCATTACTATAGAGTGTTTGTTAAGTAAAAGGAGTCTCCTTCTCTCCAGCTCTTTATAAAACAGAAAATTGCATTTTTGTTTCAGTTTCATTTCCAATTTTATCCAATCAGGATAGAGAACTCAATCAGGATATAGATTAAACAAGTGAAATTGGAAGTGATGACACTAAGAAATGAGCAGGCAA